>NC_091877.1:313865-627730 GCF_019399895.1 Cardiocondyla obscurior
TCTTTCTCCTAGCGTCAGTTTCGACAATTCAAAACATCCTGTGGAGCTTAGCAAACGTGGGAATCAACGACCGATTTATTCTTAGCGAGAGTTTCAAAGTGATTGTCAAGTAATTAAATTTCTGATCCATCGTAAGTTAACGACAAGCTAATTAATTGAGGATTAAGAGATCAACATCCTACAATATATTTTTTTTTCTTTTTTTTAAACAGTACATATTAATCTGAGAAGAAACATCCGCGAGAAATAATCGATTCCAATAAAATGCTTGGGAAATTACTTGGATCGTCATTGAAACTATTGCTAAGAAAAAATCAGCCGTAAACTCGTCGAGGAACATATTCCTACTTCCGATTACCACTTTTGCAGACTCGACTCGAGTAACGTTGATCGTTCCGCTTTCACTCGAGTACCTCGCAACTCGGAATGCAGCCTGCAAAGAGATGCACTGTGCGTACCGACGTCGCCGCTCTGCAACTGTGCTTGCAACTTGCCGCGCAACACCACATGCATCCATCGACACTATAGTCATTTCAGAAACAAAAAAAAAAATTCGACGGGAAAAAAAAAGAAAAAAAAATAACAAAGATATATTCACACTCGACTTTATTTCTGCGTGTTGACGACGACATAAGAAACTGCGAAAGCTGCTGCCAGCAGTCGAGTTCGAGGTAAGTTAAAAAAAAAAAAAAAAAAAAAAAGTTAAGACACAAAGTTAAAAAAAAAAAAAACGATTGCGCTCTTTTCTATAAGGCGCTAATATATATGCGAACACGCGACAGATCGCAAAGCTGAATTTACGCGGTTTGGTCACATGCGCGACCATTGATTTTACAGTCGATCGCGCTAATCGAAAAGCTTCGCGCGTGCGATCCAAGTTGCGCAATCCGGCGACGGTATTCCCAGCCTCCGGACAACTGATTTTCCTCGAAGTTATCAAACGGAAAATTTGTGAATCTTCACGAGCGTCCACTCTTGTTTAATCGTTTAATTATTTATTAATTTATTTTTTAATTATCACCGAAATAAACCGAAAAGCTGCTTCGAGAAAACTCTTGGCAAGATTAACGCCGAAAAACGCGGAACGGATCGACGCACGACAATTTTTGTGCGATTATACAGAGTGCGTCTTCTGTTTCTCTCACAGCTTTGGAGAAACTTTAATGATTTAAAGAAAGGAGAAAAAGAGAAGGGAAGACAGAAAAGCGTAAAGACAGAGACAGAATAGATAAACGGATAGTGAAAGAGAATGAGAGACAGTGAGACAGAGAAAGCGAGAAGTAAAGGAGAACAAGAATAGAGTCTGGATTTCCACTTAATCAAGCAACGCGACATACAGAGATATAAGAGATTCAGTATGTTCATTTTCTTTTGTACAGAAAGCGACAGAGAGTCAAGACTCGAATTAGTAAAGCCTGAAAGTCCTTGAATCCAATCGTTATCTCGTATTAATTCATTAACTTGAAAGTAGAAAAATCAATTTAATGCGTCATATAATAAACATATAACGATAAAACATTGTATAATATATAATTCATAAAAATTAAAATAATTAGTGCGTAACATTAATTATTGCCATACGTTATTTAGTTATTTACAGCATTTACACAACATTTTATATGTTATATACATTATAAATTACATTTATATTTACAAGTATATTACAAAGAAAATTTTAATAGCACCAATTACAGTCATGGTAGTTAATTAATCTCGATGACTTTCTTTCTTTTTCTTTTTTTTTTTTAGGTTGCAGAATGCATGCGACGTTTTATAAGCGAGCGTAATCATTTTGCGGGACTACATCGTCAGCTCGATGTAATAACGAATCGTTTCGTTAAAATAGCACAGCTGATGGCTGATCAGGGCGGCTTTCTCCACTCGTCATTTTATTCCAGCGCCTTTCCACTGCGGCTGATCGCCGCGAGACTTCTTTACTGCGACCGTTCGCCTGCCATTTCAAGGACTTTCTACTGAACGCGACTGACCATAGCGGGGATTCTTCTACTGGGACCAGCGCGCGGCTTTTTTACTTTTGCACGAATAGAACGCGCACAGATAATTCTTCACCGCAAAAAGCGCTCCTAGCAAGTAAGATACGGCGTATCGTGAAAAACTTTAAGGATGGTTTAGGACGTAAATTCAGCGGTGACGCGCCAGCGAGTGAACAATGCGAAACGAGGATCGTATGAATAGTAAGCTCTTACCTCTCAGCTCCACCCTAGAGCGTTTTATTTTCCGCAATGTCGCGAATTAATCAGGCCCTCGACATGCGAAGATGACGCGGGCCGATTAAAAAATATCGGACGGTGTGTCTTAAGCGACGCGGTGGAATGCTACCAGACTCTGATGGAATTATGTTTCGTCTCTCTGTCGAGATATCTCTTATCTGACTATTTTTTTTTTTTCCGCCTTCTGTCTAGACATTTTCGGTCTCTACACGTAGGCTCTTTCGACTCACCGTACGACGGTCCAGTCCCGCGACGAGTATTTCCTATTTCGAAGGCCACGAAGGACACGCGATCGCGCGTTCGTCGTGCCTCCGACAATTAAACTCTGGCAATATACGCTCCGTGACGCCAGAAAGAAACAGGATGCACTCTGTATGACGGTTCTTTATCGACGTTTTTCGTATGTACATATACGTGATAGAAAACGATAAATACGTACACAGCAAATCAGGCAGAAACGTCACAGCAAAAAGGAATCAAGAACGGCAAGCAGCGCGAAGAATAATTACGAGCGTCATAGCAAGAGCGATACACGTCGAGGCAGCCCGTACAGTACCAGAAAAAAAAAAGAAAAAAAAAAAAGAAAAAGTAAAATGGGAGGAAAAGAAAAATAAGAGGCAGCGGAGTAGGAGCTTAGGCTGCGACTGGCTTGCATGCATGTCCGCGTGCCCGGCAAACGTATCTTCGTAGAGTAAAACTGACTACCGTTTTTCTTTCTATTTTTTTTTTCTTTTTTTTTGGAGGCGATTCTTCCAAAAGAGCCGTCCCACGGTCCGCAGGAGGAGCGAGGGCAGCGGGTTGGAGAACGGAAGAGAACCCCTCCGTTATCCCTCGCCTCCTTTTCCTCCGTTTCCCTTTTGCCTTTTCCCCGCGCCTCGATGATCGCTGGCGGTGAACGCACGCAACGCGCCGTGCATCTCGCCCGATTTTAACGGGCACGCTATCACTTATCACCGACACACAACATTCAGGATAGAGAATACTTACGCGATGCGAAGAAGGGCCGTTGTCGCCGCGGCATTCCGCGGCGGCAGAGATGACGACGGGTGGCAGTCAAGCGGTGGGCGACGGTGCCTCAGCTACAGACCCCCGAAGAATATACCCCCGGACCCTTTCCTAGGACCCTTAGGGCCCAAAGTTTAGAAACGCTGGGCGCGCCGCGCGAGAGCGCGCGTCTTTGCCCTCGCGCGAAATGCACATCTGCTCTATTTTTTTTTCTTTTTTTTTTTTTTGCTTTTGCGTCTGGCTCGAAACAACATGCACGCTATGCCAAGTTAAAGCGCACTGCCGATTATACGTATCGCAATAGACGATGGCTCTCTCAACGGAAAAAGGCGATCTATCGTTGCGAATATCAAGTGGATAGGTTTCCAGGACGAATAGTTGAGGAAAGTATGAAAAAAGAAAGAAAAGACGTAGCGAGAAAAAAAAGAAAGAGAAAAAGAGAGAAAGAAAGAGAGAAAAGACGGAAATGGAGAGTAGAAAGTAGCATTTTTCGGGTGGGATATAATTTAAATATCGTATCTTTTGTTTTAAAATTCAATTCTTCGATTTGACTCGCAGATATATGGCACTCGCGAATATCAATTGCTTTAGCTTGTGGAAATTACAATTTTGCTCGTTGAACGTGATATTTTCACTTATTACGATAACAAATATGTAGATCGTATAATTTTGCCTTAAAAAAATTTCTTTCTTGTCTCTTTTTTTTTATAGCGTTACTCAACTAATCGACATAAAGACAAACGTGTACGTTCAATCGATCTTCGTCGCGTGTCTGAAGAAATTTTTTTTTGGATAGAGGAGATCACGTAAGAGGAAAAAATTATGAGTAATGTATGTGAAAAGAACATTCTGGTGAAGAAGAAAAGAAAGTAATGCGGGGTCTCGTCGCTGGAGAACCTCACAATTGCGACGAGATCTACTCGCCAAAAATAATTCAGTCATTAATTAATTTACACATACTTAAATTTTGACCAGCCAATGATGACGAGGGCTTTTCAACTTTATCGGCAGTTTTGTTAGCGATGCAAATTCTTTTTAAATCAGTCGCAATCGATTAAATCGTATAGCAAAAAATCAGATATAGAATTTAATCAAGAATCTGTTCTCTCTTTTAAGATTTAAAAAAAAAAAAAAAAAAAGAACCTGAGTTAAAATCAGAAATCGAAATTGACACTTCGACGAGTTCATCTTTCGATGCCAATCGCAAAGAGACAATCCTTCAATTTATATTAACGAATTCTTTTTTACGTGTACGCAGCATCGAAATGTGAATCCGACGATAACACGGTCGATTTTAATTTCGATTTAATACATGTTTCCGGTATTTTTCACGAGAAATTACGTGACACGATGTGTGAACTGCGTAAGAAAGCAGAGACAGCTGCGCTCAAGTAAGGTTTAATTTTTCACTTCGCTCAAAGACTTACGTTCGGTAAGACTAATAAAAGAATCAATGTCGGACAGGGGCTGAAGCATTTCGTTCTACGCAACGGACTGGCATCCTCGTACGCGGCGCAAGATGCACAACGAAAGCAACGTGCAAGGTTCTTAAGCATCAGCGCGATCGCAAATACACAAGATTGCAACCACAATGCAACACTATTTCCGGCGTATCTGCACACAATAACACATTTAATTTGCAGCGACACGAGTAAGCGACAGTCAGGGGTAGAAGCAATTAATCTCCTATTTTTTTTCTATTTTTTCCTTTCCTTTTACGTACGCCACAGATTCGCGCGTAAAGCTCGCATCGCTCAGACATCACGTCTCTCTCATGCAAACGACAAACGTGTGATCCGTATCTCGGTGTGATATTGCGCGGAAGGGAACCTAACGCAGGTCGTCCCGGGATGCATAGTTACATTAAAACGAGCTCGGCTCTTCTAGCAAGTACGCGAGCACTCCTCGTCGACTTTTATTCGACGCGGCGATTTTTTTTTTTCAGGATCGAGTGTAGCAGATGAGGAAGCAAAAAGTAATCGCGAGGAGGTGATTGCGCAAAGGTTCGAGAATTTCGCAACAGGGATCGACGAGAAAATATATTATTCGCGCCCGTGTCGGTCCGGCAAGGATCGATGCCGTTAGAGCGACAACGGGGAGTCTCGATCCCTGATGAACTCGAGAACGGGGGAGTTGGAATGAAAGCAGAAGAGTGGAAATGAGATACAGACACACGACGAGTACACGATGTAAAGTTACGATAACACAAGGACACTGAGTGCTGCGGGGTATGAAGGAGAAGAGAAGGGGGAGGCGGAGGCAGGACGATAAGGGAAGTTAAGTTAGAACAATAGAGTAGGAAGCGACGGACTTGTACCACCAGAGGGCTGATTATAAAATTTTGGCGTAAAGCGTTCTAACGTCTTGGTTTAGCGTATGTAGAAAAAATCGCCCTCGTTCAGCTCGTGTCTTTATCGATGTAATACTTGTGAAATTCCTCGCGCGAGGAATCTCGCAATTTTCAGCGGCGTCTTTTTTGCGGCGGTAGCTCTCTATGTGACAAACGAGTAGAGAAAGTAAAATCAATGCCAACGAAAGCTCCTATAAGCAACAGAGTGGCGCAGAGGCTCGGAAAATCGCTAATCCTTGCCGCGCTTTAAATATCAAACAAAGCCTGAGACGTCAAGGATTAACACAGACATGTACCTTTCCTTCGTACTGACGTCGAGGGCAGGAAAGGCTGCCCGGTCCAGTAGTACAAGCCGTAATATTATCCTATTGTAGAACAATACAAAGTAGAAAGCAGGAAGTAAACGTAGATATAGATTAACAGAAAGATCAAGACAGAGGGAAAGAAGAGAGAGAGAGATAGAAAGAGAGATAGAAAGAAAGAAAGAGAGAAGAGAAAAGGATGGGGAGATGAAAAAGCTCGTAGGTATAACACAGGGTGAATTTGCAATTTCTAAGATTCACTTTTCGGTACAGAATGGATCTTACAAATCGCCGATACATTTCTGAACTATACGTACATTTTGCGCTAATTAGGAGAGAAGGAAACGAGGACAGCGGGTGGAAAAAATTCCGAGAGGGATGGAAGGAGAGAGACGATCGATAGAATAAGAAGCGTGTAAAAGCCAAGGGGTTTCAAAAGACAGCTGCGAGCGAGCAAACGGGCGAAGTGACACAGAGAGCGAAAAGGAAGAGATCGAGACAGAAAACAGAAAAAAGAGAGAAAGAAAGTGATAGTCAGAAAGAGAAAGAAAAGATAAAGCAAGAGAGAGGAGCGCTTACAGCTTGATCTGTCGAACTCTTGCTGTAGGGTACCGGTATCAAACGTTCCTGCAACTCGCCACCTATCACCTTCAAGAGTAAAGGATAACATAATGGTTACAACAGGGTGGAACGATCGGGTCTAGTGTAACCGCCTCTTCAACCCTCAAGCGACACACATTCGCCTCGGTCGCTTCGTTTTTTTTATAAACGCAGACGCGTCCGGCTCGAAAATGCTCGTGCACTCGTGTAATTAATTTCTTTTCTTTTTTCTTGTCTTTTTTTTGCATATACCAATTTGTTAACAAATAATCATTTTTTAAATTTTAGAAACTTGTAATCGGAATTATATGATCTTTATCCAAATAGAAGCATACAACACATGTACATTGATTGAATAAGTATTATTTTTAATTGATACGATGAAACGAGATTTTTTTGTGAACATATATTAATGTATTCTTTTTTTTTAATATTAAATATAATATAAAATTACAGTTTGCATACTTTTAATCTGTTGTAACGCAACGAGTCAGCCTAATCATGTCTTTAAAGTATCTCGTACGTAATAATCATAATTAAAAATAATAAAAATCTTTCTTTGTTACAGAAATATTCAATTTTACACTATATATAATTCTCGCAATTAATTCTTTTCTTTTCGGTGTATGTTACTGTATCAATAATTTTCATCGTGCCAATTAAAGATCAAAGTTCTCGCCCCGTCGGCTTTTCGCGCGGCATCCGAGCTTGAGGGTTAAGAGTGACACATTTTCGTCGGTTTGTCTCATTGAAATGCTGATGTTTGCGCAAGTAATCAGTGTGGCTGTGAGAGTAATCGGATTTGATTGTGATGTCGCGTCTTCTCACCGGTGTTAGGACTCTTCTCGCTCGGAAACGCGTTGTCAGTGAGACATTTCCATTTTTGATGAACTTTCCCGTTAAAATTGCATTAAAATCACGTTCACAATTAAAAATTCTTTTACATAAAGTCCCACATAAATTAAATTACGTTGTGTATATTAATTATGGTTAATTATGTAGAGTGGCCTATTGTTTTATCCTTTCTACAGGTTGAACCGCGCATCGAATCCGTTAATTCGATCGGAAGCTGGAATCGATTGCATCATTACCCGCGAATTACGTTGCAATGTTTTAAATTTCAAACAATATTGTTCATGTTCAATAATTAACAGCGACCTAGCATCGTAAAAAAGATTAACTCAATCCTCTTAATCAATTAGTTCTTTAAAAAAATAATAAAACAGCAAATGTATAAACAATTTTATCTATTACAAAAAGGATCACATTTTATTTTGCGTATATTTATCATTTCACGATATAATTGTCACTTAAATAATTAGTGCGATGAGAGACAAATGTCAGAATATTACCGCATTAATCCTGATCAATCTAGTCGTCTCATCCAACTTCTTTTTTTTTTCTTTTATTTAACTACGCTACGGATAGAGTTGAAATTTGGACGGAGATAGAGAGAAAATCGTCAAATCGGAGTTAATTTTTAAAGTTTTGTCGGTGCAAGTCGGCCTCGGTGACAAAGGACAAAAATATGAGCGAGAGTGCCGTGCCAAAGTGAATCAATGTACAGATAGACAAGCGTAGAGAGATATACAGAGTCGGTATAAGTCCGTGAGCAGAATGGAGTTACGAAGAAAAGATGTGCACAAAGTCAGTTGTTGCGTTCAGAGTAGAATAGACGAGATCGGTAATTTATTTGTTGTATATCCCGTCGAAAATCAGACGGCAGAAACCACAACGAATGACGTATGTTAAAATGCAATGAGACAATTTCAATATGACTTCCATATAATAAAATATTACCATTAACTTATATATAAAAAATAACGCAATAATAATATATTTTATCTTTAATATCAAATTATTTTTTCTTTAAAATAAAAAAAAAAAAAAAATAATAGTCAAAATTAGATGTTACTTTTAATGCCGAGCATTAATTTACGACATTGCATTTCAACGGACATCTGACTACGATAGAAAGCAACGAAGACATACAAAAAATTACAGACAAAAAAATGAACAAATCTCTATCGTTACCCGTCATTGTGCACTAGACATGTCAATGAGAGGTATCATCAAGAAGATCATGTGCGGAGTCGTAATGTGGTGTTGACTGAGAGAAAAAAAAGAGAGATAGATAGTCAGGAGAGATGTTAAAGATGTAAAAAGTAAGGTGAGATCGCCGTTAGTCGATCGATCGAAGGCTCGATTTAGATCACACTCTGCGACGTTTTGTTGCAATTTGTTTCACGTATGTCTCTAAGGCGAAGTATTATCGATAAAACATTTAGGTCGCGGTAGACCATCTGCAGTCGCGCGAGATACTTATTATTATATATATATATTAACGTCGCGCGAATTAACCGAGCATATATCCTACTTCGAAGATAATAATCGTAGATTCTCCTCGTCGTCCAAGTCGGATACGTGATATATTTCTTTTTTTTTTTTGACCGCCGTACTTTCCAGTTGGCTTGAACGTCGGAAGCGGTCGATCGGAAAGAGAGAAATATGCGTTCGTCCGCATTTGTCGTAAATGAACTTATCGTCAAAATGTAGACGCACTGACGACCGAAGTCAGGATTAGAAATGCGAGTAATGAGGGGAAAAAAGGAGAAAGACGGAGTGTGATTCGATAATCAAGTATGGGGGTCATGAGAGATATAAAAAAAAAAAAAAAAGACAAAGAGAGAAAGAGAGAGAAATTGATTCAGCAACAAGCCAAGCGTGGAAAAGATTTAGTGTCGCTTTATTGATCATCATCGATCATTGTGCAGCTTTCTTGTTTTCGTGAGTAAGTAATTATTAGTCGAGAGAGAGAAAGAAAAAAAAAAAAAAGTCTTCGCGGGACCTGTGGCCTGTGGTCCCCTCCTACTCGCATACACACGTTTTATTCTCTTTCCCCTCTCTTCCGTTTTCTACCATATTTTTTTTCACATTTAAAAATTCACCGTGCTTCTATCCCTTTTTTCTTTATCTCCTTACTATTTATTTCTAGCTCCTTTCAATCGTCGTCACGCAGAGAGACTAAAAGCGATTAATACGATTCATCGAAGATGTAGCTCGCCTGCTTTTAGAAGCGGAGGGGGTGGTAATTGATAATAATACAAGATTTAGGAAGAAGAACAGGGTAGAGGAAAAGGAAATGAGGAAGAGGACGAGCGGGTAAACAAGGAAAATTCACAAGATACCACCCTCTCCGCTGATCTCTTTCTATCGGACTTGTTATTTGATTAACGTTGTCTTAAACTTTATTTTATATAACAATAATAATTAATAATTAATAATAATAATAATATATATTCCCTATGCATATCGTTAAATTGATATATTCAACTATACATATTTATAATATTATATATATATATATATTTATATTATACATATTCATATATATATATATAATCTGTCTTAAAGTTCTTCATTAACAGACTACTGTAATGCGTCGATATTAAAAACCAGGATGTCTTCTCTCGTTTGCTACAAATCGCGATATTTAATACGGACCCACAGCCTTTGTGCGGACCTACTATATATTTTACAAGAACGCGCGCGTACCTTATCGCGAGCTGTGACACGTTACGAATTACGCACTCGCGCGCGAAGCGACGCCGATCGTGAATGAGATTCTTCGTTATCGCACCGGTTGAAGGAAAAGCCGACACTGCGTCGGGGATTTCGTCAAGAAATAAATATACCGCAAATAAATACCGGCGGACCCGAGTTCGAACAACACAGATCGCGTCGCTTTGCGGCACGTTTCGGGCTCCGTAAAGACCGTATTACTTCTGTCACTAGTTTAATCCTTTATCGAATGGTTACTTCTACTTTTATTTCATTCGATACTTGGAAAAATAATTGGGTGTCTATTTGGTTTTCCTTATTTTTAGGTCAGTTATATATCGTGCATCTTTAAGATCACAAGAATTAATTAAAAGATATTAAGAAAAAAAAAAAAGAAAATAAAAAAAAAACCAGATTAAAGCTCCAAGAAACTTTAAAATTTTTTAGACAGTAGAATATTACAATTGGATATCGATTAGTGGATAAAAATAAATTACGGTGAGATTATATCAGGCCTCATTCTTGATAACTTTGTCGGGCCGATTAGCGGCGCGAGCGATAAAATTATTTTTACGAGAACTGTAATACGGACTTTACACGACCGCAAGAACGAACGGAACCTCTAACTCGATGCTACTGAAGTAATTGTGGAGTGGCATGCACCAGGATTCGATTTATGCGCCCACGTCATAAGGACCGCCCGCCGATGCGTCCGGGGACTTGTTCCTGAGACCGCTCGTGAGCGGTATCTTTTCGATCCCTCCGAAATCTTAATAACTCAAGCGAAGTCCCAGCGTAAGAGTCTGAAGTCACACATGTCCTGTCACGTCGAAGAGACAACTCTACTTCTCCCTCGTAGATCATATGTGCTCAATATTCGACTTTTCAAGAGCGATCCCATTACCGAACATCGTTTTTGAATTTTGGAGATACTTTGATTACTCGAAGATTCATCACCTTCCGGTCCAACTTTCGATCATTCCCGATTACTTCAAAATACGTTTTCGCCTGCAATCAATCAATCATGTCACTGTAACTTATGTTAATTGTACTATACGGTGCGTAACTCTTAAAACTTTCGATTTCATCGCACGGATGATGATTGTCATATCAACCCGCTCGTGCTCGGTCATTCGTGTCTGCTCAGCGGGGGGCCCTTACGTCGTGTTATACAGGGGGCAGTTGAAACATCGCAACCAGGAGAAGACCTAACGACTAAGAATTCTTTTTTTTTTTTCATTTTTCTTTTTTTTCACAACTTCTTCTAGTTCTGCATTGTGTTTTGTATCTTTACTTTTATTTTTCTCGACGTGGGTTAACGCGCTGGCAGTAGCAGACACATTTAAAATCAACGACAATTAGTCGAAGAAAATCGTTTCCGAATTAAGTTATAAAAAGAAAGCGGGAGGGAAGAGAGAAAGAAAAAAAAAGAGGCAAGGTCCTCTCGGCAGTACCACGTTCCGTCTTCCGGCGATCGAACCTCGCGTATCTCGTCGATCCTCGAACGAGAGGCTGGAGAAAAGGGATCGAGGAGGAAAGTAATAACCGTGACGATGGGATAATCGCGACACCGCGACGTTATTCTCAAACGTTAAATATCAATAAAGTCTCTAATAAATGAATTAAAAACACTCATTTTTACCTTCGTCGCGCGATAGTTTCGCGTGGCTACGATTATCCCAGGATCGATTTACCTTAAAATAAATTACACTTGTAAAGTGAAAAGCTTTTTCCGCCTTTTCAAGTGACCTCGACTTCCCGGGGAAGACACAGGTCAAAGAGACGGAGAGAACCGAAGGAGGAGCGACGGCGGGGCAAATAAAGCAACGTAGATAACGAGATCCGACGATTTAAGTACATTCCTTCATTCTAAGCGGAGGAGATTGATCCCCCCCTTCTCGCAGGAAAATGGAACGTGGCGAGACCAGCGGGAATCGAAACCGGCGTAAGTTTCGTTCGTTCGATTTTTCTCGATGCAACGTAATACGGGAGGAAAAATACATTCTCGGGTCACGTCGTCGCGCGCGACGATTAAAAGAAAATGGAAATGAACAGCGATCGGGTCTCTACCGTCCGTTCGACGAAAGCATACGCAGCGACGATTCCCTCGAGTGCCGATCGACGCATTTATTAGGGAGACGCGCGGGCTCGCGACCCTTTGCGGAGCCTCTCCTCTTGCTTTTAAGTTACAAGATTCATAAATAAAAGAGGAGCGCGCGCGCAACAAGTTGAGTAAAATTAAATAGCTTACATTTACAATATCGAGAGCGAGAATGCTCCTCCTTCTCTCTGTCCGTAACGACATCGTCGTACGTCGTCGTCGCGTATAATATTCATTCGCCGCTCGATTACACTCGACGCTCGGCAAAGAACATTGGTAACGAACATATATATATATATATATATATATATGTGTGTATATATAGTTCGCGGTCGCACTATTAATTTCCTTCCTCATCGTACGTTCAGCTAGACAACTTTTCCTCTTACTTATTTCTTCGTTTTCACTCGAACGAAAAAAGTGGGGACGGGATTTCTTTGTCGGACGATTCCCAACGCTCTGAGCCCCCGCGATTAATTTCGAGCAGTCGAGAGAGAAAGAGAAAAAGAGAAAGAGAGAAAAAAAAAAGATATTGGACCTATTCGCCAGGATCGTCCGGCAGGACTCGGTTCTTCGAGACAGACAAGAGACATAGACAAGAGAGAAAGAGAAAGAGACAGAAATAGAGGGATGAATGAATGCTCATAGATCACGAAACGAGGGAGGATACGCCGAGAATAAGAGGACCTCGAGGCGGGGCTGGATGTATCGTGTAGCGACCTATTTAGATTGTCACGTTTAAAGCGCTTACATTTACTTAAATAAAAAATAAAAATGTTAAAAATAAAGATAAAATTAATTGAGTTATTTTTATTTAGAGCCAACACTTAAGACTTTTTCTATGGCACATTTAAAAGCTATAAATTAAAGATAGTTTAAGATAGTTAAATATCAATGTATATTCAACATTAACAAGTTAAAAAAAAAAAAAGAGAAAGATATTTTATAAAATTTAATTCTCGGCAATTAAAATTTCGATAATGGTCTTTTATCAAAAGTTATAAAAGAGATATGTTTCGCTTTCACATTTTATTTCTTAGGTCTGTTAATTTTTTTATTTCATTCTTAATTTACTGATTGGTAATCAGCAACACGTAGAACCAGACCCCCTCGTGAGAGTGACGGTGAAATTGAGAAGATAGAAGAGATCGAGGCGTGATGGTGAAGATGTAAGTACATTCAGCCTCGAGTCGCGTATACATTTTCTGATATATATATTTATATATATATATACGCGAGAAGATTCGTGATAAATGGATACCTTCTCAGATATCTTTCGATTGTCGATCGCGATCGAGCGATTACTGATCGCTCGTGAGGTGCCGAAACGCGCGTCTTTTATTCCTCCTCGGGCTGGAGGCGGAAAAAGGTATTTCTTTTTTAGTTAGTCGCACTCGCGGAGAGCAGTTAGAAGTGTTAGTCCGCGAGGATTTATCTCTGTCGAGGTAGATTGTCGTCGGTGACGTCACTGTCGTTCTCGACGGTCCATCGGACCGTCATCGGTCACATCGCGCAGTCATCGGATGAACAGACACATTCACATTCAATCCCAAACAGGCAAGCAAACGAGTGACGGATGACCACTACTGACTGGCAAATTGGCAGATCGCTCTTCTTCTCGAAGAAAAGAAAAAAAAATACTATGTACAAATCGATTCTTTGGCATAACTTTTACCAAGATTACATAAACGTAATATATATTATTATACTTATATGTATGTAATTATATCATATATAATTTATATATTTAATGCATTTATGCGAAGTATATGAGTATAATAAAAATTTATTAATAATGACATTTGATAATAATCGTTAAAAAATGACTTTTTTTTTTTTCTGTCTCGAAAACGGAGATTAAAATTTTCTAGAACTTTTTCCTGCAAAAAGTTCACATGTAAAGACTTAAATAGAGTTAACATTTAGTTGCCGAATCACCAATTATTAGTCAGTAGTATAAGATAGGTAGATAAATAAGTAAACGGTACGAGGTCGGTTGATAAGCGGACAAGCACTTAAGCGCCGTCTACGTTTGTCAAGTACACGGATAAAATACTATTTTCATGCACAGACATCGTCGTTCGACGACAATCGTTATTCTTCTGAGACTTTTTAATCGATTTGGTCATTTATATTTAATATCAGACTTTACATGAGTTGCGACAGTTTGCTGCTCATTATCATTTCAACGAAACGTATAAAGACTTTATATAGAAAATTAAAAAAAAAAAAAAAAGAAAGTTAACATCCTATTTATTAATATCTTACGGTATCACTTGAAAATGTTGTACAATACATTACTCGAGATAAAAATCTATCATCGAACCACGATGTAATTAAAGACACAATTGACTGTTACAGAGCACCAGATTAATTAGCGTTAATTACTTTCAAGAGTGTCTGAGAGTATTGTTTTGTTAGCTGCGCGGTAATTAGTAACGTCCCGCTTTTTTTTTATTTTTGCAGCTCGCACGATCAAATCGCAACCCGTCGTAAAATAATGAACTAGAATGCTATTCTATAAAATACGAAAATAGTACTTTTACCCGGTGAACACAGAATCGGGGGGTACTGGAAAGAAGCGGTTGAAAAGCGGGACCCCTGTATACTATTTGATATAAGTGTACAGCCCATGCACGAGAACGCGCCATTCGCAAACCGTCAAGATATCCGCAAATCAATTTTTTTTTTTTTTTTTTTAAACTTTCCCTCATCTTCGATTCACATTCGCGCCTTAAGTACAGCGTTTAATTCTAGCATAAAGCCCGCTATTTGCGAATGCCGCGTTTTGTTCGCGTGTGTAGGCATATTCTCTAAATCAGCGCGTTTCGACCCTGTTGAGATCAGATCGGGTCCGCCGTCCCCGTGAGTGGTGAAAAGTTTTATTTTTTTATTTTTTTTTCGTCGGAGATGCGGAAAAGGACGGCGGAATAGATAAAGAGAATCAAGAGGGATTCGAGAACTCGACAACCGAAACGAGTAAGATCGTTCGATAAGTACGCTCTCGGAAACGGGTGAGAGAAATAGAGACGGATGATAATGTATCTTAAAAGCAGAAAAGTAGAAAATGAATGCGCGAGAGTGTGCCCATATTGTTTACGTGGACGATAATTATTGGCGATACAGATCGAATGAGACGCTGCAGAATCGAGCGAAATCTCGTGAAAGCATGCGAGGGCGAGAAAAATTACAGAAATAGAATATGTACAAGTCCCTCTACATAGCAGAGGGAGAAGAATAACGAATGAAGAGAATGAAGACGTCGAATTAAAAGACGAACAAATAAAAAAAATATATATATGACGAGGAAATAAAGTTTTTGCGAACCAATATAAAAAAAAAAAAAAAAAACGCGAAAAGGAGTGAAAAAGAGATGGAATGAAACGATATACAGAGAAGAGAGAAGAAGTCTTTAGATACTGGTCTCGTGCACGAGCTTGGTCAGCTCCGGTAGGACCAAGTTGTTGGAACTCAGAAGCAGGGAATTCCCGGTGTTGTCTCTATTGCTGCTCATCGGCGCCATGTGATTGGGACTTAGGGGCTGATTAAGGGCGTTATTAGATGGGGATCTACTGTCGGTGATGGTATTAGGAATGGTGTAATGATGATTGTACGCGTTGGTTGGCCCGGTCACGCTCAGCAACAACGGCGAAGCGGGGCTGTTGAGGGACTGTTGCATCCTGGAGGATCCTCTGTAGTTTGTCTCGTGATCCTGACTCATCGGCTCGGCACTCCTATTAGAGGACTTGTTGTAGGCGGCGTTCTGCGCGGTGGTGGTGGTGTTTGTCGGGTCTTCGTCAATGTATGTGAAGTCAGAGAGTGGTCGGGGCCCGGTGTGGCTGCGTGAACTGCGCATACTGTGTAAGCTGTGTAAACTATGGACAGAGCGACGCTCCTCCAGATCTTCCAGAGTCGACCTGAACGCTCTGATTACTCGAAGCTGCAAAAACAGGGAAGGACGTTCTATCAGGAAGCGAGGAGGCAAGCCAGCAACACACAAGCACGCCGTATATTCGTTATTTTTTTTCTTTTTTGTTTTATGTTTTATGATTTTTTTTTTTTTTTGTGTTACGATGTGTCCCCCTTTTATTTTTATTAAGTGTCCCCTGAGTGTCGGCGTACTCTGGTCTTGTCGTTGTTCTGGTAGCTGTAGTCGTGTTTTAATGATTATACAGAGATGCGTTTTTACTTGTAATCTTTTTTTTTTTTCTCTTTTTAGTAATCGCAAGTGTTTACTTCTCCTTTTATTTTTTTCTTTTGTCCGTGACGTGAGTATCTTCGCCTGTCGACTTGGTTGCATTTCACCCGAATTCGTGAGCTAAACGACAGTGGTAGACTGAGCTAAACGGGAGGGACACAATACGTTCGGGTACTTGCTTACGATCTTGTTGTACCACCGAGTAGTGCGAGCAATTATACGGGCTCAGTTACCGCCGTTGCATGCGCAATCTAGGTCAATTTTATGCGTACGTACCTACCTACACACGGCGATTTGTAGGGGGGTTGTTTCGTGATGGAATTCGTGATCATCGGAACGGGGACCAACACGACGGAACGACGCGCGGACGTCCAGATGAAAGCCACCCTTCGTCACCTCGGACGCTAATAAGCGTCAACATTCCTTGCTAATCCGGGATATAATCGAGAGCAATCGCTAACGAGAGAACGGACAATTGCTGCGATGTAACGGGGCAAAAAAGACCGAAGTGCTTTCGCTCTTATTACTTAATAATTCGAATTTAATTCAAGTATCAATTAGCGATCGTTAGAACTCGTTATTAGATTTAATTTAACTTCGTGCTTCTAAAAAGAGATAAAAAAAATCGGTCAAATTAAAAATCAAATTAACTTTTAACGAAACGAAATTGTTCGTTCGTAACAAATTATTCGTCAAATATTCTATTGAATATTTGAAGTCATTATCTTCAATCCCATTTACCTGATTTTATATTCTACATAAAAGAAAAAAAAAAAAATTACAGAAATAAAAATGTTCACAAAATAACGTAATCTAAATTTTTTTTTTTTTACATTATCCATATTAAATTGCTTTTAACTGTATAAAAATATAATTCAAGTTCCAATTAAGATTTTATATAAACGGTGACGTCTGTCAAATAATTAGAAAATCTGCGGCGGAAAGATTAACGTTTTCTTCTCATTAGCGATTGCTCCGTAATTCCTTTCGGCGTCATAGATAAAACGAACAGAGCCCCGTGACTACGGGGGGAGGGACGGGGGGGGGGGTTGTCAACGCGAATGCCAAACGATTTCGCAATAGTTACCCAATTAGGAATGGTCCGCAACAGTCCTGAACCGTTCGCGAGCGAGTCTGCCGAAGCATTCGCACGCTTGTAACCGCTCCTCTACGGCTTGGAGTGTCGAAAGAGTATAATAAGGGTAAGACAGAAGCTCAGACAGAGACAGATACAGTGTGGTTGGTGATGTTGGTGTAGTACAAGAAACAGTTAAGTAAAGCGGAGGAGCACTAACGGATATTAAAATATAATGCACGTTCGTGACAGAGACAAGATGAATTAGTTGCTTCTCCTACATATATAAATAATCATCGCGGTAATATTAATAATAGTAATAATTGTAGTGGTGATGGTGGCAGTAGTAATAATACCTTCACGCATAGTAGCCAGTTCAACACACTGTGTGCGGTCTCAACACTTAACGTTGCTCTACGTAACTACGCAAATCTCATACGCTGTGATCAGATATGTTTCTCTTGCTAAAGATTTAGAGAGACGGTTCAAATATTCGAATTGAAACGGCCTCTCGTTCTTTTGTTGCAGGAGTTCGTGTATAAGTCATTTCGCGAGAGAGAAAGAGAAAGAGATAGAGAGAAAGAGTGAGAGAGAGAGAGAAAAAAATAATTTGCAGTCAAGGCCAGATCAGACAAGGCAGCATTCAAGATAAGTTTCACTCGAAGAAAGCAAAAATGCAGAAGACTCGAGTGGAAAAGGAATGTGAACAATCTCGGCCGAGATCATCATCTCGGATTTGAAATTACGAAGAGACTCTCCTTCTCTGCTTCAAAATCTGCACGATCTGGCTCCGACTCTTTGATACGCGAAGAGGCGTTTCTCTTCTCCGCGATCGAGATCGCGAATAATGCATGCCCGACAATTGCTCGATTGATACTCCTTTTCCTTTTTTTTTCCTTTTTCTTTTTACTTTTTTTTTCCTTTCTTTCACAACACAGACTACATGGTACAATGTGTTAAAATCCTCTAATTAGCACTCGATACGAAACAACGGCGGTGTTAGATTATCTCGGGCAAACAAAAAATTAAAGTCGATGCATAAATTGGCCAACCGTGCACACACGCACACACACACGCACGCTAACAAAGAGGACAGAGGGAGGAAGGAGGTGACAGATCAGATAGATACAACCACTGGTTATTCCTTCCGTGGCGAGACGCCGCGGAAACGGTCACTTTAATTTCTCGTTCCTTACAGAAATCTTCGTTTCTATCCTTTTTTTTTTTTGTATATAAAAGCAACATAAACCGCGTAAAAATCTGCATTTTTAATTTAATATGAAAAGAAAGTTTACACGCGCGAATAAAGTTCTAAATATACGAGTTGAGTAAAAAAAAAAATTAAGAGCGCATAATTCATTAATGTTACGATCAAATTATGAGTGATTTCAGCTTAGTCGACTCTATAATAAAATTAAAAAAAAAAAAAAAAAACCGAGTATATAATTACAGAATCTATTCACGTTTATAGAAACGGATTTAGGATCAAGGAAGCTGCCACGTGAGAAAAGGAACTGTGCGCACGATGCAGCAACGCTACTTCATTCAAGTTTGCAACCCTTCTTTCCTACTTAATAACACAGCACACTATCGAGATCTACGACACGTTACCTCAATTCTCGAGGGTTACTACGACATCGACCACCGACCTAAAAGAAAAAAATCAAAATCGACGCACAAGCCGTTTCCTGGCGTTCCTGCGACGTCGAGAGGAAAGACCGTGGATCGATCGATGATAATGGAAGCGGAAAAAAAAGCGGTTTTTAGTCGCTAAGATGTGTTTGAGAAAAAGAGGAGGGAAAAGTAAGCTTTTTAGCGTCATCGCTCACGTTGATGGAAATCGATTTAGCACGATCTACCGTATCCACGAACGAACGAACGAGCCAATAAAGTTGGTGACACTACTAAAAAAAAAAGAGGAGTGAAAAAAAGGAAAGAAATGTAGTCGGTCACTAAGATATCAAGGAAATATACGAGCGACACTCTCAATAAGACCGACGCCAAGAGCAATCGCGTCGAAGTTACACACACGAAAACGGAGCGAACGAGGGGGATGGAAGAGGATCGTGGGTGTTACAGAAACACACAGCACACTCAGACACTATGCTACTGAGAAAAAAAAAGATTTAAAAAAAATGAGAAAAAAAAAAGCGCGGGCCGGCCGGTGGATCTGCCGGGTAATACGCGGTCCCCGGCGGACGGCGTGACGGGGGAGGGCCCACCGACCGCGACCCGCGCCCTTCGGCTACACAAAGAAAACACATTAGTGTGACGTAACACTTCGTTCAATGTAAAATAGTAGTCCGTGCATCTCGAATCGTCGCCGTCGTGACATCGCCATCGAGACACGCGCTGAGAACGCCTCTCGGGCGAAACGGGAAAACGTCTACATCGCCGCCACGACGAGCCTCGTCGTCATTTAATCGTCATTATCAAAATCGGAGCCGGAATCTCCGTCCAGTTACGGGATCACCGATCCGCCTCAAAGGGCGATTCTGGAATCGTTGCGGGATAAACGAAAAAGCGTCTAGGATCTCGAAGAGACGAATCTTCCGGCGGCACTCGGACGTGACTTGGAACGCTCCTCGGCGACATCGGGGATCGAAATATTGAAATATTATATCGGATATAATATTGTAATATTAAGACGGGTTGGAAACTCGCTCGTGGAGGGACGTCTCAGGTCGCGTTGCCACCGTCGGACTCGCGCCCCTCGGACATCAGAATGCGAAACGTTTCTGGCCCAGATAAAGAGGAAGGGAGAGATCAAGACGGCGACACGTTTTTTCATCGTGCACGCACACCGTGTGTTACGCACGTCGACGATCCGTCGTGTAATGACGAGATTATATATGTAGTAAGGTAAAATATATATGCGTACACGCGTACTGGCGGGTTTTTGATGATTATAACAACGTATTATATGTACGGCAGGCGTTTCATCTACATGAGCTACGTACTTGTTTGTACTCCGACAGGATAAGTGTGGCGGCGGGCAAAACTGCCGCCCCGTTATACCTCAGTCTCTCGAATGGGTTCCGCTGGCTAACAAACCACAAATTATAACCATCAGTCTCGGCACTCGCTTATTTCTTTCACATCTTCGCTAATAAAACACTACTTTTTTTTTTTTCTTTTAGCGCGCACACTTAGCAGCTCTTTTTTTTTCGCGGATTGCATCGGCGTTCGCTAATTTTCCACCTTTATCGCGTCTTTTCCATTTTTTTTTCTTTTAGCGTTATTTTATTATTGCGGGTGTGTAAGTAAAGTGTAAGAAAAGTGCGCGAGAGTTTTTTTATTTCTTTTCTCTTTCGTACGCGTTTTGCACACGTGTCTACGAACGGATTGAACCGTGTGGCGCGCGATCTCTCTCGCTATTTTTTTTTCTTTTTTTTTTTGCGTTTTTTCGCCACTTTTCACGCTGCAAATCTTCTAAACAAAGAGATAGAATTTTCAAAGACGATTTCTCCCTCTCGAGAGCGAGAGCGAGGTAAAAAAAAAAAGAGCGAAAGAAGGAGAGCGAGAGAAAGAGAGAAAAGTTTCTAATGAGATACCGAAAGAGGAAAACCGAGAGCACGATTGAAGTCATGGAAAATCTTTAAGTGCACGTCGTCTTAGCGATTTGAGTGTCGTTCAAGTGATTCGGGATTTTACGGTTTTCACGCGTGGCAAGAATCTGAAAAGTACTAAGTCCGTGAAACAGTTGCTAATTTTTATTTCCAATTTTAATCACCGTTGAACAGTCGTCTTTATATTTTATTACGCAAACTTATTAAGAGAACAAAAATATTAATAATAAAATAAATATCGCAAGACGTTAACTAAATAAAAATCTAGAGACGCGGTAGCGTCTCGCGTCAAATATACCAACTGGTCCACTGTTTTATTACACTTGTCGGAGCTCGAGATAATTCGTGTGATCAGATCTTAGCAAACTTTTCCCGAAACCGAGCGACACTCTCATCCTAACAAACGGGACACTAAGATTCGTATTCAACGGCTCCAGTCGGCCAACCAAATGTAGAAAAAAAAAAGTCGATCGGCAACGTGTTAAAAAAAATTTCGAAGACTATGTTGAGATAATGCACGGATGCTGTTGGTCGCGTCTTGACTTCGCGGATTCGAGTGAGCGGGAGTAGAAAGATATATCTCCATGTGCGGTCTGTAAAGGGTTGTGCAAAGAGGGAAAAAAATTGTGTAAGACTCGCGCGACAAACGGTACGCCAAATTAAACGCGCCGTCGAGCGCGCACTCTTGCCATATGAACGCCGTATAAAAAAAAAAAAAAGAAAAAAAAATTCTTATTAGCGCGTTTCGGTGTCCGAGCGAGTTGTTTGTCCCTCGCATCGGTACTGAACGCACAATGCAATATAATATTGAATATACAAATATATATATATATACATACACACTGTGCACGTTAAAGACGCACAATAATAAAAAATACATGTCACACGCGCGCACATCGATATACAACGTACGGTAATAACATCGTACACCACGTGTTAATCAAGTCATCACAGCAATGCTCACACTGCAGTAATTAAAAGACAAATCAGAAAAATAAGAGACAAAAGGGGAAGCGAATGTACACGGCGTGTGTGTAGAAAAGGTCCGGCCGACTGAGCGAGTCGTACGCCGGAAATAAAATTAAAAAAAAAAAAAAGAAAAAAAAACTAAAGTAAAGGTAATATATAAGACGATGCTCACACAAGAAAGCGAACACAGATCCAAAAAAAAAAGAACAAAAAAATAAAAGTAAAAGAAAAAAAGAAGACTTGTCCAGTGTATATCCAATGTGTGTTTGGCGGGCCGTTCCTTGGAACGTTAGTTAACGTCGACCGGGGCTCGGCTGATCCTCCGTCTCTTCCTGAGAGAAGAAAGGTACCGGAACCAGAAGCGAAGACAGAATGAACAGCGTGGACGTAAATCTCGACTGGGAGTCACCGAAACCTCAGTCAACCTTAACTAACATTTCTGGGAACAGCGCTCTTGTTATATCGAGGAAACGGGTAGCACACACCGCAGTTAGCGCCGTACATCTCTGATCACGTCACTCCGAAAGCTGCGCGACTCGCCCTTGACCATTTCAGTTCCGGTCAGCTGACGAGCGCCTCCGAACGCGCCAAAAATAAGAAAAAAAAAAAAAAAAAAGAGAGAGAGAAAAAAAGAAAAAAAAAAAGAACGCACATATACACGTACATGCAACACCTTAGAGGACTTGAGCGGAAGAGAAAAATAGAGGGAAAGGGGAGAGATAGAAGAAACGCGGGGAAAAAGTTGATAAAAGAACATAAAGATAGTGAAGAAGAGAGTACGGTGGAGAGAAGCGTACGACGGCAGCCAAAACGGTCGTAATCGTAATGTATATCCATCGAACGTCAAAGCCATCAACGTGTCTCTCGCGGCAACAGCAACAACAGCTAGTGACGGTCCGGCCACGTGGATAGTGGCCGGCTATTTTTTTTTTTTTCTCCCTTATAAACGGAAGCGTGACGTTTATCGAACACGCGCCCCGCATCAGCGTTTCCGCTTAGCAGAGGCACGGAGGTCGCAGGAGCTGGTGACATCGGGAGTGACGGTATACGATCGAATGGTGTACGTGCGATCGTATTACGCGACACAGGATCCGCGGGAGAAAAAAAAATAAAGAAAAAAATAGGCGGGTGTAAATGGTGTTATAGATAAAAAAAAAAAGAGAGAAAAAAAGATAGAGACAACAGGAACAATATAATTAGCTGCCGCAGTGACAATAATCATGGCGATGCAAATTGTTTGACGCCGATATATATATATATGCTGGCTGCCGGTTTTCTGGCTTTCGTTTTTTTATTTTATTTTTTTTTTCCTTTAATTTGTGGAGGATAGTTTGAAATCAACCACAAAAACGGGTGTCGCATGTAATAATATATATATGTATAATATATATATTTATATATAATATATATTAATATATTATATATAAAATATATATATATATATAATAAGCACACGGGCGAAAAATATTAATCGAAACTCGCAGTCCGCAAGCACTTACTTGTTAAACAAAATGCAGACATTGTGAGACGTGTGTAGAGAGACAGATAAATAGTAATAGTAGTAGTTGTAGTAGTAGTAGTTGTAGTAGTAGTAGTAGTAGAGTAGTAGTAGTAGTAATAGTATTAGAGTTAGAGATAGAGATAGAGATAGAGAGATAGAGAACACAAAAGGCAAACTGAAAAAGGTCTGCTTGTAGGAAATCATAATACATGGTACATATCGATCAAAAAAGTGTCGCAAAAAAAAAAAAATAAATAAAAAAAGAAAAGAAAAATCAGAATATCAGAATCAGAGGAACCAAAGAAAGACGATGAAAATATATACGTATAGATAAATATAGAGAGAAACGGTTAATCAGATTATTATTTAACACGGTCAAACAATGATCAAACTTGCGGATGATAGTGGACTTGCGGACTAACCATGTAGTAATCCTGAGAAGGGGATCTGCCTGTCACAGATACATTCTGCACCAGAGTTCTATTGCTCGTCTGAAAGTAGGTGACACATCCAGTTTTACATCATTAGCTTCACGTGATATTCCATGGTAATTGTATTTTTTTTTATTTTTTTTTCTTTTCTTGTCCTATCTCTTTTCTGTCTTTCTTAATCGTCTGTTCGACTTTCTGTTCTGTTTTTTTTTTTTTTTGGTTTTATTTTATTTTATTATATTACTTCTGTTCCCTTTCTGTTTTCGATAAGCCGTTTTACATTAACGTGTGCTTCTCGTGATATTTAACACTTAACGACCGTTGACTGTGCGAGACAGACGAAGTTTACAAAGAAAAAAAGGGGGAAGAGAATGTAAGAGAATAGAAAGTACGTATAGTGTAGTTATATAGATATATATATAATATATATAAAGAGTAGAGAAAATTTGGTAGAGAGACAGACAGAGAGAGAGAAAGGAAATATACGTATCATCGCGAGTTTCTAGATGGACTAAAAAATTTCTTACATACGTTGTGTGCAACTCGTGCATTCATTCTACGTTTTTAGATTTTTTAAATATATATTTTTTTACTTTTTATTATTTTCTTTTTTTTAATTCTTAATTCGCATCGTGACCGGCTGAACGGAGCTGCAACGGACCAGCGACAATTGTTTTCTTTGTCGCGTCACAGCGCGAGCCGCCAAAGTAATTGACGGTTAGATATAGATAGATATTCGACATTATTAACAAAATTCGCTGCGCAATCATCGTATAGAATGAGTTTTTTCGGGTGTTTCGGGGATTCTTCGACGAGAAACGGACCGCAGATCGTTACCTTTGGAACGCTATAAGTTACAGACTGCGACGGGGCCATGTGAACACCGCTGTCGCAAAATTAGTCGCACAAAAATACATAAATGCGTGTAAACTTTCGCAGCAGGATGGAGTCTTTTGCGATTCAATATTAACGGGGGCGTAAACGCGGCGCGCGTACGAAACCCTTTTCGTTCGGCACCGTCCGCTTTAACTTGTGCGACAGAGTAGAGCCTTTCCACTTGAAACGTAAAATCGATAGCGGCCGGCTAAGGCGGCTAAGGACAATAGCGAAGTGGAATGAATCTTTTACGCATCGTTCTTGAATCACGTCACTGCGAAAAGTTTCGTTTTTGCCGGCTAATTACGGGCAGCCCGGCAGGCGACGGATTTAGATACCGTTACGTATAAAGTAAAGGGGGTAGCGGGAGGGCTTGCCTACTTACGCGAGTTTCCCGCGCGTGTTACGTAAGAGCCCGTTTTAACATGGAGGGGGGAAGGGGCGAGTGTGGAAAATCATACGGCCGGAGTCGGTGTGTAAAGACGTCTTGCGAGAGAAAGTTCGGCGAGGAAAGTTTACCACGAGGTGCTTACACGTAGGTCGATTTAACGTTCCTGCTTAACGTCATCGTTGCGAATTGTCCAGAACGTTACTTAAACGGTGAGAAGTTACACTTTGCGGAACAACTGTTTCGGAGGGGAGCGAGCCTCCCCCGGGAGATGGGAAGTTATTCCCGAGTTCGTCGATCGGCGAAACATAGACATCGATCACAGGACTCGGGGAAGAGTGGTGCACACACTTTCGGGGAGTTTTCCCCCTCACGGGAGAGCACGAGAGCGTTTCTGACACGTAATCTCGGGAGGTCTATGGGGTATATAGAATATACACAAAGGGTAAGGGGAGAAATCGAGCGTGAAAGATGTCGGTCGAGGTGGAGGGAAAAGGAGAGAAATAAATAGAGATAGAGAGAAAAAAAAAAAAAAGTGTGAGAGAGTATAGAAAGAAAGAGAAATTGGCTAAGGACTGCGTGGACCACTGCTAAGTTGGTTCCGGCTGTCTGTGGAAAAAACTACTGTGGATGCAAGCTGTACGGGATAAGAACGTATATATAATATATATATGTAATATATATGTACGCGCAAGATATGTAAAATATATATATGTGCTCAGGTCGATAGCTCGTCGACGCCAGGAAGTAGTATCAGGAAATCCGACTCAATCAGAAATCGGTGATGCTGGTTGGTTCTATTCTCCCTACGCATTGGTCACGACACTCGCGATCTTCTCTGAGGGATGTGGGAGGTGCACCGCGATCGGGAAACCCGGGAACAAAGAGGAACGTCCTCGATTTGCATGACAAACGAAGCTGACCGAAACATCGGCCTGTACAACTTTGCGAATTTACATTCTCGATCTTTTAACTTAAAATGTCATTCGATTTAAAGACACAAAGAGAATGCTGACAGTTCTCATTTAATATTTAAAGAAGAACGTGGATGCGAGAATAAAAATAGAAAAATAATCTCTCCTTCGTATCTTCGAATCTAAGAAAATCACCGGAACCTTTCACGTCCGACGTGTGACGTCTCGCATATACGTTTATCTCGATCGCATGCGAATCTGTCATGCAAATCCGACGGACGAAGAGATCGTCTGGTCCCAGCTGTTCCCTCTCGTCCCTCCCACATCGCCAGCATTCGCGTACACGAGGAGGGGAAGATACGGGCGGAGAACAAGCACTAATTTGTGCGTTTCACTACGGCAGGTCTCTATGTGTGTAATGTGTATGTGCGTCAACCCTATCAGTGCGTCGTTCTCGTCGAAGAGTCGTGCATGCGCGATCAGTGACGCTGGTCGAGTCGTAACGAGTTGAGGTAAAACGGTTTCTTTTCTATTTTTTTTTTTTTTTTTTTTATTACTCGCGTTATCGTCTCTTGTCTGCCGTTTCTCTACGTTCGGTCCTGTCACCCTAATCGCGTGGGCCGATCGACCGACACGGACCGATCAATGCCCGCGCGACCGATTTTCCCCTACCTGAGATAATGACATGACAGATTAGACCTAGCTTCTTACCGGCGTATAAGACTTACACACTGAGTTTATTTTTTTATAAATATATATAAAGATATAAACATGTATATATGTACATGAATCTGTGCACGTGTTTGTACCTAATTGGTAAGAGACCCACGGTCATATATCGCGTCTCCGAAGGGAAGAGCCACCCGAAGGGTGTGGTTCGTGTGAAAGTGGCACATTTCGGTTCCTCGGCTCTTCCCTTAGCGAAAGATCGTTTTCCGCGTGCTTTCATAGGTGAGACGGTAAACGATCCGTCTACTTAAACGCGTGTTCAAAACTTCCGTTCCGAGGCATTTTTATCGCACACGGTCGTTGATTTTATCGGCTCGAAGTGTGGTCGAGAAAAAAAAAAAAAAAAAAAGAAGAAAAAAAAAAGGGACGCGTCGCGAATCTCTAACGCGGTAACGGTGGAACTCAAATGAAAATGCAAACCAAGGTAACGGTCATAAAACTGAAACAACTCGCTGTTATCGTCGTCGTCGGTGGTAATAGTAGAGTATTGGTAGTAGTATACAAGTAGTTGTGGATTTAATTATATACTCTGTATACGTATTTTGATGATGATTTAACAGAGAAATATATACGCGGCGCGTACGTTCGACGTGCTTTTAAACGTCGAATGGTCGCCCGCGCACTGTTAAAAGAAACAAGAAAAAAAGAGAAAGAAAAGTAAGAGTCCTAAGAGTTATGTAAACGTTCAAGAAGACCGTATGTGACTCGTGTGGTCTCGCCACCTGAACCTGCTGGATTCGGGGGCGTTTCTATTTTTTTTTTAATAGTTTTTTTAATTAATTTTTTTTTTTTTTCTGTTGGGTTTCTCATTTCTGTTTTCGTGAATAAAGAGGAATCGAGAGAATATTGAATCTTGTCGAATGATGACATAATGAGAGAATGAGAAAGAGAGAGACAGAGTGACAGAAAAAGATAGAAAGAGAGAGAGAGAAAGAGAGATAGGGATAGTTACCTGTGTCTGTAGCCGTGTTAGACCACGGATCCATAGAATTTGTCCTGCGCGCGGCTTTTTATCCGAGTCAGGGTCGAATTTCTCGTCTCCTAGATTGATCGCACCGATATCGTCCGGCTGGCCGCGGCCCCATCTGTTTTTGAAAAAAACATGAAAAACCATTTCTTCATCACTCGGATTCTTCCTGTTAACTGAATGAAATAGAGACAATGGTATGATATACTTTGCGTTATTAATTTTTTATGTTCTCTTTTCGTTTTATGTTTTACGTTTCGCAAGCGGGTCACTTTCTTCGGCGCGCTGCACCCGACACCGTTATCCGTTTTTCCCCCTCGCTCCTCAGCGGGAAATTCCTAATCTATTACAACGTGCTGACGTTACGCGTGGTTCGATGACGTGAGCGAAAGACTAAATTTTCGGTGACAAAGCTAGGTGATTATCAGCGATACGGCGGGGTGGTGGTTAATTGCGGGTGCGTGCATGTGAGTGCTTGACCAGCGAGTGATCGATTCTTATCGCTCGTGTGACAGAAAGATGAGGAAAAAAAATATATAGTGTCCACCGACGTCCTGATGACGACACGCAGAAATTATTTTCTACTGATAAAAATCCCAAACCATACATTTTTTAATATGAATAAATTTTTACATTTTAATTCGAGATTTTCTGAATCTTCTAATCTAGAAATTAAATTCTAGGAAATGCAAGAGGTGTTTAATTAATTAAAAAAAAAAAGAATAAAAGCTTTCCCGATCTTTGACGATAATATCAAGTCGTTAGTAGACACTTCATGTAGGTTAAAGAATAGGGAGATGCATAATGGTGCAAGTGGAGATATATTGTGAGCGAAAATGTATGTTTTATCGTGAGATATAGTGCTAGGCATTAGTCAGTGTAAAGCATTAAAGAGGCAAAACTTTTCTCCGACCGTTGCCGAGTCAGCTTTCTATCTTATAGCAAGCTCGAAGAAAAACTAAGTAGAAAGAAGAGAGCGAGAAAGAGAGAAAAAAGAGAAGAAAATACATAAGATAATATGCGCGCAAGATGATGGAGAGAATGCATGATTTTTTTTTTTTGTTTCTTTGCATGTATAATGAGTCAGTTTCTTTTTTTTTTTTTTTTAAGTTTAAAGTCCTACGGCAGTTTCTCGGTAGAAGATACTTTACTTTGACAAGCCACTCCGTACCTTTAACTGGCTTGTTTCTTTCGCGCGATGTACCTTTGTCGGATCGTCTTCTCCGTTAGTATTTTTTTTTTCTTTTTTTTTTAAAGCGTCATTAATTTTGCGTCAGGTTAATGCCTTGGCAAAAAGCAAGTGCGAGTCTTCCCTTACCTGTTGATCAACGCACAAGCGCGAAAGTCGCGTAGTGCCAAACGACTACGTGTCGCTTGTTGTAGTTATTTATAGGCTCTCGCACGAGCCCTCTCCTCGTGGAGAACGACACTCGTCGATGAACGACGTGTGTCTGGGTCGGTCCGTAAATTCATACAGCAATTAACAACGTCCAGCGCAAAATAATTAAAAAATATATATATAATAAAATAAAATAATAGGATAAACGATTAAAAAAAAAAAAAAAAAAATGCCACGTTTCAAACATCAGAAATGCACGAATTCGAGGACCGACCCCGACAAGAACTGCCTCACTTTTCTATTGCTCGTACGCTCATCGGTTCTCGCCGTCGTGTCCTGCAGGTGAAACAGGACGCGACGAACGCGCGGCACGATATATCGGAAGGGAAATGTATATCGGGTTTCCGTTCACCTACGAAACAATATACACATACCCTCTACAGCGCGGGGGCTAGTTTCGTTGTGTCATACAAGCGGTGTATATGTACTCGTACTACGTACTCGGCGGTAAAAGCTTCGCGAGAACCACTCCCTGTAACCTTTGACTAGCTGACCCTTCTGCTCGTGTAACATTTTAGTAGTGTTCTCGACTCGCGTGCATAGAGCGGCAGCAAAAAAGCGTGTATATTCTCGACTCGGGATTAACTCGCCTGCGTCTCTCCCGCTTGTTACATGGGACAAATTTCTCGCATGCGGTGGCATTCGAGCCGTGCTCTTCTTGCGTATTAGAAGCAGTTAGCTTAAAGAAAAAAAAAGGAAAAAAAAGAAGGAAAGAGAGATAAAGGGACGAGTATGGATGACAGTTGTTTTTCATTTACATGTAAGTTCGGATAATTCTCACTTGTAACGTTACGAGTGAGAATTATCCGAATTTACTGTAAGTAAAAAAAACTATTATCGTGTACGTGCAACAAATGAGGAAAATAGATAGATAAAGAAAGAGAGAAATAGAGCACGTTAAATAAAAACAAGAAAAAAAATAAAAGTATGATGTAAGACTAAAAAAAAAAACCCCCCAAAAAAATGGAAAAGAAAATGGGAAGAAAACGCTGAGAGACCAGGATAAATCCCATAAATCGAAACGAATGAAAGAGCGTGTGTTAATAAGCGTTATCGATCGCGCGATCGTCGGAATGCTTTTTACGTCGGTCTAAATTAATTATCGAATAATTGGCATTACTAAGCCCTTGCGTTTTCGTCACTTAAATTTTATAGTCCGTCCCGCGAAACGTTCAAAATTTATACTGCCAAATTCCCGACTAGCTCGCGACATCGTGCGTTTGCAGTCACCTGTCGCTCGACACCGATTACACAAACAAGAACGTAGGTTTCGAAGACGGCTGTAATCATGCAACGATTAAGGCCAAATTACAGTACAGATTGGAGGAGCGAGGGATAAACCCGGGATGGAATTTGTCCGAGCGGGCGCGATTATTTATATTCCATCACGATTTCGCGATCAGACATATGACACATATATGTGCTTGCTGACAATTACAACACTAAATAATTTTCAATTCAGAATTATTTCTAAAATTGTTCCTTATTCAAATCTAATTAAATACGAAAAATATTTAATATTGTGTTTAAGTTAAGACTCTAATTGTAATTTTCTTTTGTTTCTGTTACGAATGTAATTATTAAACTAGGCTGCTAAATTGTTTAAATGTAAGTTTGTAATTGTAAGGCCAATTTTTATCAATGTGCTTTTATGCGGACATTGTTACATTTTATATGTAACAATTAAGTACTTTGTGACTACTTTCATTGGAGTTTTTTTTATGATGGATCAAAGTAAAACAATCACGCGAGCTTACAAGTGGGAAACAACATTCTTTAGGAATCGACATAAACTATTTCTGTACTATATATGTATGTGTATGTGTATGTATGTGCACGCGTGGCGCACGAGCGTATATGTGTGCGAGAGAATATGTTATAAACACGAGTGAGTTCAAGATTCATGCAAAGGTTTCTACCATAAGTAAGACAAAAACTTAAACGTCATGTATAATGGGAAATTACAATAGCTACTAATAGAGTTACTCATTTATGATTTAACCACATTACTGATATGTTAATCATTATATAATTTTAATTACATAAAAAAAATTTACTTACTAAAAAATTAATCTTTAAACGAATAAATAATTTTTATGTAACAAAAATAGTTTTAGTTATTTATCAATTAATTACTCACTTTCATAGTTTTACTATGTGTATCTACATGTATATTCACACGTAATTAAATTTCAAAATTTTTATTATTAAGACTGACAATTCAAACTGACTGACGAGACAAATATGCACAAAATTATCTGAAAATTATCACATATTTAAATAAATTATTCTCATAAAAGCATCAAACGTTGTGAGCAAAGTGATTTTTTTTTTCATTCATTAATTTTTCTTTGCAACAAACCTCGTGCTCAAAAACCAAACTAAAAAAATCGTGTTCATGTCATGTGTACGTGTGTATGCATTTTTGAGTACGTAATTTTAACTTACGAAAGAATTTTGGGAATTCGGCGTGTAGGAATAGTCGTAACTATTTGGCCCCATATTAGCGTACCAATTCCGAAGAACAGGCACCACAACCACTGGTCTAACTCTAGCGCTCTGGTGCTGAATGCCATTTTACCGTATTGTATGATAAGCACCTAAGCAAACAAATAATTTTTTTTTATTAAAATGTAAAAAATATAGCTATTTAAATAATTGAACTAAATTGATTGATCAAAATTATTTTGCAGTTAATTAAGACAATATTAATTTATCGATATACCGATTCAATATAAATACAGAAAATTTATGAATAAAAAAAAAGTTTCGCGAACAATATTATCGTTATCACAATTATGTGTAGTAAAAATATTTGATAACTTACTTGCGAGCAACACGTGCCGATCCAAATCGAGTAGAAGATGGGGTTGGTGAATATTCCCTGGAAGACATTGCGTTGACCATGAATTTTCCTGGCGTTGAATTCGTTGAAGAGAGTCATCATGACGAACGTGTTGAAGATGACAGTGAAGTGTTGCGTGGGCCCGCCGCCCTTCGCCGCCACTCCGCGGCCTGTTTCGATGTCGAGCATCAGGTCACCTGAGGCAATCGTTGGAAAGAGCTTTAGAACGTTTCGCTCGATAAACATCGAACGTTAAACATTTAACAAGGCGAATGAGCGGAATCGAGAAACTGCGGAAAACGAAACAACGGAACGAGGAAGGGAAGAGGAAAAAGAGGATAAGTATAGTACTCACCGGCGAAAAGAAGCGCGAAAATTACGCCCAACTGATACAAGGCCTGACCGAGAATATTTTTCATCATTGTCCTGGAAATGAGTGGTTTTGTGCGACCGTATGGTCTACGGAGGAGTAGATCGGGCGTAGGCAATTCGGTGGCCAAGGCGAGGGACGCTAATGTGTCCATAATTAGGTTTACCCACAACATCTGCACCGCCTTAAGCGGCGAGTCTTGCACGGCACAAGCACCGATGAAGGCGACGATTACGGCGACCACGTTGACAGTCAGTTGAAATTGCAGAAACTTAGCGATGCTGTCGTAGACGTTTCTGCCCCACATGACCGCTTTCACGATCGACGAGAAATTATCGTCTGTCAGGATGATGTCGGACGCCTCCTTAGCAACGTCCGTGCCAGCGATACCCATGGCAAAACCGACATCGGCCTTTTTCAAAGCCGGACCGTCGTTCGTGCCATCGCCAGTTACCGCCACAACCTCGCGACTTTCGGTTGCCTTACTGTCGATGATGCCTTTGACCAAGGTGTACTTATCGGTGGGTGACGATCTGGCCAATACTCGCAGTTTTGGCCACACTTTGTCCAGCAAATGTTGCTGCACTTCGCCGCCGCTGTCTCTAATCCTGCGGTTGAATTCTTTGCCTTCGAGAATGAGAAAGTCTTCGTTCGGCTTCAAGATACCACACTTGAGTGCGATGGACCGCGCGGTGTTTATATTGTCACCCGTAACCATGCGCACAGTGATACCGGCCTTTTGGCATTTTCTGATCGCGTCCGGTACCTCGGGACGTACCGGATCCTCGATACCGACGATGCACAGGCAGGTAAGGTTATTCACTAGATTATCCTCGTCGTCCCAGTTGGGCTCGTTGTCGATGTGAACTTGATTGATCTCCGCCTTGCCAGGAACAAAATCGCGATAAGCGATGGAGATGGTACGCAGCCCGTTGCATGCCATGGGTTCGATCACATTCTTCACTAGACGCTCTTGCATATCTCTGGTAAACGTTTCCAGATGACCTTCGCGACCATATATAAAGGCACATCTGAAATGAAATTAATTTGCTTTTTTAATCCTTCTTCAGTTTTAAAAGAATTAATTTAATCCTCGCGCAGAACAGTACACTAGAAAATAATAAATTTTCTATTTTTCCAAAAGTGTGGTAAAATTTTTATGCATATTAGAAATTGTTTAATTATTAAAACATTATTAAAACTGCATGATACATGAATCATAATATGATGTATAAAAATCGAAATAAAATTATACGTACTTCTTCATGATGATCTCGGAAGCGCCCTTGGTGAAGAGCCTGAATCCACCACCCTTTCTAGGGATAACAGTGGACATACTCTTTCTTACGCTATTAAACGTATACACCCGCGTAAAGGTTTCTTCAGGAAAGTCGTCCCGCACAGTTTGATATTTCTTGCCCAGGGCTAATACGAATCCAAGTAAGGCACATTCGGTTTTGTTGCCAACCTGCATCGGCAATTCAGTAGGGTCCTGCGACTCCATTATCCGCGACGTGTACGCCGAATTGATGGAGATGGCTTGTATGATCAGCTCACCGATGTGGCTCGGTATGTCCGAGAAATTCGGCGTCGTCTTGCACATCTTCTCGCATATGTATGATTGTACCACGGTCATACGGTTCGTGGTCAAGGTGCCGGTCTTGTCCGAGCAAATGGCGGTGGCATTGCCCATCGTCTCACAAGCGTCCAAGTGACGCACCAGATTGTTGTCCTTCATCATTTTCTATACAGAGAAACGGACGGTCTCAAAGGGGAGGTTCATGAATAAACAATTTAAAAAAAAATTAAAAAAAAAATAAAAAAAATAAAAAATAAATAAATTAATTAATTAATTAACAAAAAATCGTTAAATCGCAATCTTACCTTGACAGAATAAGCGAGCGACAAGGTGACGGCTAGAGGAAGACCCTCAGGTACGGCGACTACGAGCACTGTGACACCGATGATCAAATGCCGCACCAGATCACCGGCGTACGTGTTTCGCCACGGCTTACCCTCTATTACGAAAGTTGTCACGCAGAACTGTATGATTAGAATGACGACAGTGAGCACCGCGATGGTTGAGCCGGCGTAACCGATCTGTATGGCGAGTTTAGTTAGCTTGGCTTGCAGAACACTCTTCTCTTTCTTCCCGCTCTCCGAGGCGCTCGCGGGTGCGGCCACATGATGATTCTCGCCGCCCTCGTGTTTGATACTGCCGCCGCCGCCGCCGCCGCCGCCACCCCCTCCGCCACCTCCGCTTCCCGTCACGTGACTATTCCCGGTAATCTCTACCGACTCCTCTCCTTGATTTACAATGCCAAGATTAGACCATGTTCTATCGTTACACGCCAATCGAGGCTCAATCGACTCGAGCGATCAATCTCCACCGCATCACCATAAAGGTTCTGGATAGACTTGGATGCTAATCGATCGTAACGTCAATCGAGCCTCGATCGTTAAATTTAGAACCTAGAGTATATATCAAGTTGTTAAAAGCATTCTAGTAAAATAGTGGATGCTACTCGAATTAATAGATAGATATTTAATGAGAAATGATTAAATGGTAGACACAGCAGTTACACGTTAAAAACACAGATTTAAAACCACGGGTGTTTATATCATTTCTAAAATGCAAAAAACGAGAAGCTAATGCAAGAACGAGGTAGCCGCTAACGTGTCAAATGCATATAAACCACTGCCAGTAAAACACGCAAAGATCAGTAGGGTATACGGAAGCGTGGACAGTATAATTCCGTTTTTTCTTTCTTTTTTTTTTACACTCGGCCCTGGATACAGCGTTTAGTAACAAGTGATGTGTCGAGGACACGTCTCTTAAACAAAACACGTGAACGTACTGCTTTTACCCTCGCCACATTTTTCGAATTAATTTCAATTTTACATTATTGTTTTATAAAAAATATACGCCACGTATTCCTGGTCCGAGTGCACTCTTAAAACTTGGTCAACAAAGAGGGAGAACTGACTTTAATCGGTTATTGCTAATACGATATAATATTTTTTTATACGCAGATTTACGTTAAGATTATAGATATAACGAATCGAAGTATCACAGAAAAAAAAAGGAAAACTTACTCGAACGATTGAAGGAAATAAAAAAAGATGAAGTGAGAGATCAAGACTAAACGCTGTCTGCCTTAAATATTCGATCGATTTTTTTTTTGTCTCGCTAATAAATATATGTGTATATATGTACACATAATTATATTGAAATAAAAAAACAATAAGAATATATAAGTATATTATTTAGAATTATTCACCTGGTAATGACTTCTTCTTCCGCTGCTTTTTAGCCTCTAGATAAAAAAATACATGCAAAACGAAATTGATTAGCAATTTATCGAGAAGTATGTATGCCAATGGTAATAAGACGCGTCATCGAAAGAATTTATCTTGTATATTTAAAACTTGTTCCTTCCTTTGTTCGTTAATTCTCGCAAAAGGGTACTTAACATTAAGTAATGAGGTAGGTACAGCCCAGAAGGTTAAACATAAAGAATCAGAAACAGTTGCTGCTTCTATGATAGACGGACAAATTTTTACTAATACTGTAAAATTGTAAAAGTGTACAAAAATGCATTCCTGAATAATACAAACGTGCACGCACGCACGCATATAGATACGTACGCACGTACAAATCAGAACAATGCAAATTCACCTTCCAGGTTGTGCAGTAACGAAAGACATACAGAGGAGCATGGGTCATCAAAATAAGAAATTATGTCTTTGACATATATTTCCTTAAATAAAATGTCTTAAAAAGTAACGCACTTTTCTTAAATTTGATCTTTAAAATAATATTAAAATATATAAAGTTTTAGTAATAATTGAATGTGATTAGAAAAGTACGTGACTTCTAAAACAGTTTCTGTAAAAGTGATTTAAGATCGTGGAATAATAATGAAACTTTAATTAATTTTGAAATTACCGAATGTAAGACTTCATATACACATATCAGACAAAAATATGAAAACGTTATATAGCAGGAACACTGTACAGCAGAAACATTTTAGCTATATGTATAGAGAGAAACAAGAACACAAATGACTTACGAGTAAAAGACAATTGAATAATGGCATCTTGAAAAAATTCTGATAATTAAATAATTATAATTAAGAGGTTCTTCGTAATGGTAAAATTATGTAATAATACTTTAATAAAATCGCGAAAAGAAATATAATTTGCAAGTATTATTTTACTGCTTGCCTGCAGTGCCTAATATATTTAATCCGCGTAATTAAATGAGGGAAAAATTTTTGTATTAATGGAATTGTCATTAACTGCTGATTTATTGCAGCTTTATCGAAATATTTCATACTTTCTAAAAACAGAAAATGTTTCTCCTCGAAACGTTAACGGATCAAACCGCAGGTTTTCTGTAGCTAGTTAATGAGTTAATAAAAAGACGGAAATCCATTTGTTGGTGCAAATGCAATGTCAAAAGTAAAAAAAAACTCGAGAAGTAAATGAAATGACTATTTGTAAAATCCGTAATAAAAAATTATCACACCAATTCACGTCAAATCCATGCGTCCACTGCGATTCGTCTATACTCATTTTGAAACATTTTGTAAATATCATGCAAAGATACAGTAGAATGCCAACAACTTCTATTACAGACGAATCACCGTAAATTTGATTCGTTATTCGAGATACTTGTACTACAAACACGTTTCGACACATTCATTTATTGACTTTTCAACAGTTTACTGAATAATTCAGAAGTTGCTAGCAGAGAGACAGGTGTACTAAATCATCAGAGTGGAAAGAATAGGATATCGATTTCGAAATTAATCTAATAAAACCTAAGAGAATTTCGTACAAACACGTACTATATAAATTTAAATGTAGAAGAAAATACATTACTCTAAGAATTTAGTAACATCTGTATAAATGTATAATCATTCAAAGTTGTCGCTCGATTAAAGGTGACGATTGCACATACCTTTTTTCATTTTCTTGATCTCTTGCTCCTGTTGATCAACAGCAGCACCCAGTAAGGTAAAGATAATACCCGCTTGAGAGTTAACACCTACTGCAGTAACCAACATTTTTCCGGAACCCTCCATCACGTGAGTACCTTTTCAATAAATCAAAATACACAAAATAGTTTTTTATCGCGTAAGAATTCTTCAAACATTTTAAAACTTTTTTTTTATATATATATATACGTATAAAAAATATTTTAGCAATAAGAAAATAATTCAACTGAAGCTTTTTTACCTGAAAGTACTATAGGATCGAACGATTCTCCTTTCTTTACATGATCTGACTCTCCAGTCAAACTGGATTCATCCACTTTGAGATCGTTGCTTTGTATAAGAACACCGTCTGCAGGCAACAGGTCTCCGTATTTTATCTATATTGCCAAACAGCTAATTTAATGTAAATTTTGCTTGCCTGTGTTACACTAATATGCAATAATATCGTAAAAAAAATAACTCGAGATTAAGAGATTAATATTAATTAATAAATTGTATAAAAAAGTTAATTAAGAATTAATAACTGGATATACCTGACAAATGTCACCCACAACAATATCTGACACGGAGATTTGTTTCACTTCTCCTTGCCGTATAACCGAGAACTTGTGTTCTCCTTCTATCCGACTTTGAAGACCCCTAAACTGCCTCTCCTTGGAATAGTCATTAAACGCCGTCACTAAGACCACCACAATTACAGAAATCAATATAGCGAGTCCTTCAATCCAACCATATTTTGCTTCATCCTCGTCCACTGTTGCTGCCGTCGAAGCTAAGTGAAGAAAATATGTACAAATCTTTTTGAAAAATTTCTGAAGCTAAATTTAATAAGGCTTTACTTCACAATTATTATTATTATTAATATACAAACATATATATGTATGAGATTTTAATATAAAAATTCTATGTAAAATTTCTTTACTACACTAGGTAGGAACTACTCATAGATAAAAATTTGTGATATCACATTATACTTACGCGTTTCCTCATTATCAGCAGGATGATAAAAGCTAAGACCTAATGAAACCAATGCTGCTACTTCTAAGATGATTAACGTGACATCTTGTAATGCTTCCCATACTAACTGTAAAAATGTTTTTGGTGGTTTTGGAGGTATCATATTGGAACCAAATGTATCTCGCCTATGTTGTATGTCTGCTGCTGACCCACTAAGACCTGGGGATTGAGAAAAAACTTGTAAGGTCTGTCTACTCCTAAAAACGTTCGGTCGCGAGATATAGTCGACAAGCCTACCTTCATTAGGTGAAGTATATAGCTTTTTACAAATCTCCTGCACACCACCGTAGCCATTGATTTTATTGACACCCTCGCGACCCCGGAGCTCCATGAGCTCACGGAGTTGCTTAAGCGAGACACCATATTGGGCCGGCCGGCCGTCTATCGTCGCCATGTCCCTGTTGTCTTCGTTGGCCGAAGCCAACTACTGTTACACTTCCGCAAGGCTACCACAGCTCGTATTATTCTCTGGCGTCGCTGCTCCACTGGCCCCCAAGTAAATGGAGAGCCAACGGCTGAAACATAAGAGAAAGTTTTCAATTGTCGACCTGACAAAGTGGTAATAAAATGGATATAAACACATGTGCCACGTTACAATCCTATACATGTCATTCTTGAGCTCATTTATAACTTAAACTATCTCTATATCCACCAGCTAATTGGGAATTACAGTCTACTGAGTCAACGTCGATGCTTTTCAGCGAAAAGAATTAAGTGGTTGAAGTCTACCGTCACGAGACGTGTAGCGCACATCGTTGCACGACGACTGTGCGTGCACGACGAGCAGCTCCTCGGACCAGTGGGTGCCCCGGCAATCGAAACGCGAACGCAATCGATATACGCGCGGCCGCGTGTCAGGTAACTTAAACGAATATCTGATGATGGTGATGACGATGACGATGACGGTGACGGCGACGAGGACGAGGGCACGCGACTCGCGACGGACGTTCTCGTCGCTTATGCAACGCGATTATTGATTCTAGGGGTGTGCAGCGACGTCGAAAGGAGCAACATCGCTTCACCGTGCTGGTACCTACACACATGTACACGTCACGTAGCACTCGCGCGCGCAGCACACGTATACGCGTACGCGCGCACACCACGTCACCCTACCGCGGCGCTTCGCGCTAAATGTCAAACTCCTTTAACCCGGCACGGCACCCGAGCATACGCGTCCTGTGCCTCGCGGAGAATCGGCGAGTTCGGAGGAGGCGAGATCACGAGGCACTCGCGTTGCCGCGAGCGCGCGCGCGCGCCCTCTCGCGCACGCTAATCCTCCCGAGGTCGGTTAACCCTCTCCCCCGAGTTAAAGAGCCGAGAGCACACTCGTCCCCCGTCCTCTTCGTCAGGTGAAGCGAGGAAGCACCCCTCCAGCCCCTCTTCGCGGCCAAGCTGGAGCGCCGCACCGAAGATTGAGGTTATGCGCGGTATCGGCGGCGAAACGAGACCTTTGGTGCGCGGCGCGGGGCTCGCGGGCGGCCCAGCAGCGACGAGAAGGTTGGCGTGGATCGCCAGAGGTGAGACCCGGGGGCGAGAACGAATGCCGCGAACGCGGCCGCCGACGGAACGGAAAATACCGCTAACAGGACGGACTGTCACTCCACCGCTCGATAGGAATACAAACACGGTGCTCTAAAAATAACGACGCGCGTCGGACGGTGCGGCAGCGGGGGCGAGAGAAGAGAAAAGAAGAGGGGAAGAGGAAGAAGCGCGTTTACCTCTCGATGATTCCCTTTTTGTGTACGTATTGGGAAGAGGCGAGGCGCACGGCGAAAATCAATCGGTCGAACACCCGTTTTTTTCACTTTTTTTCTTTTTTAAGACTGTCCTACCGTCACGATTTCATGATTTTTCGTGAGTGACGTATCGCGGGCAGGAGACCTTGTCGGACGAACGAGCGGCGGGCCGGCGGCGACGGACGGCATATCTAGCGTGAAGTTAGGTTTCGATCGCCGCGACGAGGCAAGTGTGCCAAGTGAAATTACCCATTAGCGAATTAATAATCTAGAAATAATTGATTCGTGTTGCCCTCTAGTAGATGCGAGTGCAACTCCTATCTATCTCTCTTCCCCCTCGTTCTACCACCCTTTTATCGTCCTATCTTCACCACTTCCCTCCTCCTTTTTTTTTTTTTTGTCTAGGAACCGCCGTTTTATCTCGTACACCGCGGATTCGCGCGCGACAATTTCGAATTTCCTCGTTCCAAGGAAAAAAAAAGAATTTTTTTTTTTTCTCTTACGTAGGAAAGAAAAATCACTCTTGTGAGACAGAACTTAATTCCATTCCGGCGGAGAAACGATCCGAGTACACACACACACGGAAATTTAATCCGTTCGGTAAAAGCTCGTTGGTTTGCCGCGAGAGATCAGCGGTGGGACGACCAGAGACATCGGGACGCCGGGCGTCGCGACGCGACGACGGACGCGTTTCCCGCACGCGAGATGCACCGACTCACATCCATGTACAATTCACGTGATCCTCGCCCGTAGCGCGTTATTTCGAACCAAGCGATAACCGAGTTCCTTTTACTTCGACGTTACGCAAAGTTTGATCGAGATCGAACGAGCCGCTTAGGAGCTTGCTGTTAAAGAAATCGATTCCGCGCGCGCTTCGCCTTTGAGTCGCTCGGCTCTGAACAAAGGGAATCGCTACGACAAAAAACGGCGATTAAAGTGACTTTTAGTAATCATCAATTTTGAAGCCACTTTGACTCCGTAATCTACCCAGGATCTCCCGTCGACGTTGAAATTTCGCTTTATCCCACTCATCCGGACGGCGCGATCCAAGGGACGCGATCCCGACGAAATTGCGTAAGGAGAAGCAATTTCCCGAGTTCGCGAAACGTTTCCGTCGCTTTTCATTAAAACGGGCGTTGGACATTTGGCGCGAGCGCCCGCGCGCTCAACTCGTGCGTATACATACACACGTACACAGGTAATTGCATTTCGCTGCGTGCGTTGGGTAGCGAAACCACACCGGGGACGACTTTTATAGCGCGATCTCGCGACTTGAAATACTTCCAAAATGCATCGGCTCTCGACTACCTCGCGATCTCTCCACCTTCTCGCTCTTGGTCGCGATAAAAAAAAAAAAAAAAAAATAGGATCGCCCCGGGTCTCATCGATTTCGAAAGGCGAACTAAAGCGGAGGACGATCAAATCGTCGAATCGCACGACAAATCACGCCGCGGGTCAAGATAGGGTCGCGACCCAAGTGCCAAGGGTGGTTCGTTGCTCTAGGAGGAAAAGAACTCGCGCGCACGAATAATGTCGCCACGTCTTATCGCGACGATAACATTTTTGCGCCGAAGGAACGGGCGGTGTCCGGGACGAGGACCGGTCGTCGCTGGCGTTGTTTCAGCGCCGAGTGACCGCGGCCACGGGAGCGTATCGTCATTAATGCGCTTGCAAAGTGCGGCCAGACGGAGGGAGATGCTCGGAGGTCGCGAAATGATGTCACCGCTTACGCACGTTCATCGAATTAGACCCCGCGCGATTTTATTATCCGCTCAGACGGCTCTTAGCTAAACGAGTTTAATCGCTTTTGCATGAGCCGCTCTCATTATTCACCCGCGTCCCAGGCCGTCACGTAACACGTTAATCCCGTCCGGGGCGCGACGCCGTTTTCCCCGTAACTTTTTATTAACTGCACCCGCCCGTCGTCACCGCCGGCGACCGTCGCGAGATGAGAAATGCCCCGTCAAACGTCAGATCGTCCGTAAGACCGCCGGAAATTCGACGCTCGCCGAAGACTCGGAAGTGCCTCTCATGAATATTAATGCGGGAACGAAGTATCAAAGAAACTCCCGAGATATGCGCAGAGAATATGAACTCTTAAAACAATACTTGCATAAAAAAAAAAAGAAGAGAAGATATTCGTTTTACTGAAATCAACACCTCATCTCGACGCGCAGTTTATTTTGTGTTATTGATCGGCGATATTAAACATTAAAACCGCTACCGGGAGCTAAAACCGGGAATCGAAAAATTGAATATTTTTATGACTTTTCCTCACTTAAAAAAATATTTCAATTTACGAGATTTATTATATTTTATCTGAATTATTTATTTATTTTTAATAAACGTACTTTTTGTTGTGAATATTTTTTTTTCCCTTTTAATTTTGATCGAAATTTTGAGAAAAAAAAAAATTAATAAACTCGGAAAATCTTTTCCGGCATTCGTGTCCCTTATTTCGTCAAGTCTAACTCGTTTTCCTTCACGATAAAACTCACAAGAAAACGTTTACGTTATTCGCTCAAAGAAGTAGATAATGAAGGACTCACGGCAGTTTCGCAGGAGAATTTTTCTCAAATTGACCTTGCGATAACAGCCGACGACTCTAAACGAGTTGCTCAATTAAAAGATATTTCATAATACATATATAAAACATATATCTTTAATATAATTTATGCTCCTCTCTAAATTACTGACGAATACCTCATTTCGAGGTAAGGAAATTTGAGAAAGAAATAACGTGTTTCGCAAATTCAGTTCTGTTAACCGATCAGTCATTTGGATCGTCGAAAAATGTGAGTCTCACCTGCCAGCACGAGAAGGAGGGAACGGAAACCGTGGCGCGTTCCACGCGATCGTAGAATAAATAGTGTTGTGTCACAACTAGTCATCGAGCACGTTCGTGCTGCGCGAGAGATAGAAGAAATCAACGCGGAATGATTCATGAATGTAAAAGAGCGTCCTACGTAAAACACGCTCCTCTCTCTCTGTTTCGCGCGAGCCGTTCTCGGAATTCTGGCGCGTCACCATTTTCTTATCAAAATTCGAGCTCATCCCTAATGCTCGCGAGGCACGCTCGCGGATAAGGCACGAGGGTGGAGAGAAAAAGGCATCTAAATAAATATTTACGACGCTCCTCTAAGCCGCCTTGTATCCGACCCACTCGGGCGGAGTCGACGTAAACGCTAAACGCGTCGCCGACGTTCACTCGCATTCGTGACACTGTCGTTAAGCGAGCGACATATTATCCTCCAAGGATGACGCATATATTTGTTCAATACTTTCACCATCTCCCGCGTATGCGCGACATTGCGTTCGGAAAGAAACGAGAAAAACGCCTCGCCGACAAGGCGGATGAGGTAAACTCTAAATTTACGGCGTCATTCCGTTGCAAATGAATGTGGCGTGATCGGTGAATAATTTCCCGTATCGATCGAACTGACAAATTTGCGAGAAATAATGTACGGACCGCCCGCGGCTGCGTTTTTCGAAATGCAGGCCGCCCGGCGTCCTTCAATTTGCTAAATTACCAGGCGAGATAGTCTTTAATGACTGCGCAGTTAAAAAAAAAAATTTTCCAACAGCAGAAACGAACGGCGGAGGGCCCGGACGTAGGAAAGAATACGGAAACGGCTGTTGACTGCACGGGGAAATTATGCGGGTTTGCTGGCCTCTCGTCTCGTAATCGCGACAATCTTTCGCGAACACGTGACGGTAAAATAAAATTGCAATAGCATATCCCGCGCAATGCACCTTTCTTTAACACGCGGCGATAAACGTCGGGAGGCATCTGTTTTCCGATGCATCATTCATGGTTCTACCATTCGCTAAGCCTTGATTGCATCACTGTTTTTATTTAACTTCTAAAGAGGCTGCTGTTGAATATGTTAATATCTAAATTGAGAAAAGAGAGAAAGAGAGGAGGAGACGGACAATCATAAATTTTTTTTTTTTTCTCTCTTCTAAGCTGCGGCTTTTTCAGGAGGAATCTACATGTAAGCAAGCGTTTTACGTCACATTTCTCATTCAGTTTAAGTATTTTGCGTTAATAAATTGCTGCAAAAATATCCGGCAAAAATAATAATTTTTCTTTTATTTTTTTTTTAGTTGACGTTTATCTGTCTGCATAAACGTACGCGAAACTTTCATTCAGCACTGACAATGAGCACGAGAGTTCAACTAATGATACTCAGTGCTCTCGTGTTTCTTTTTTTCCTTCGTGTGCGTCGCTTGCGTAATGCGAAACAGAATTCCGCAAAGGGTTAAGGAATCGCTTTAATTACCCACCCGCTCCGATTTTATATTCGATACTACAATAACGGAGATTATTTTAAGCACGTGCGCGCGTTTTCAAGTTACGGACTCGCACATTACTATTATTATTTTTTTTTTTTCTACTTTGAAGTCAAAAGTATATGTAAAACCCAAACTATTTACCGCGTAATAAGCAACGTGAACGAGCAACGAGAATAAAGTAGCGCCCGCACGACACATCAATTACGTTACCGCTAATTATTCGTGGCCTTCGAAAAAAAAAACGTGAGACCCGTCATCGCGTCGCTTCCGCATAAGTTCTCGCAGCGATGAAGCCCGTGCTTTAATTTTTCCTCTTCGTGCCGATTTCTCGCGCAAGTTTTTCTTTTTTTTCTTCTTCTTCTTTTTGCGTTATCGTCAAGCAATTTGAAGAAATAAAAAGAACCGTGGCGCCCAAGAAACGTACACCCGCGAATTGGAATTCGAGTTCGAGTATAGGTTGACTCATTAAAAACGGATCTTGGAGTATCCGCGAGTTTCCTACACGTCGCACGTGACGTCAGTCTAATGGAAACGTCGAGTTTCTCGCGTTTGTGGATTTTTCTAGCTTATTTAACTACGACTAGAGGCCGCGGAACGTGTCGGGCGAGTTGACTTCGCGTTTCTTGGCTCCGCCGTTTTTCACCTCGTGAAATCGCAACTTTTATTATACACAACGCCAGGCCTCGGCCGGCGGAATACTTTCGCAACGTCTCTCCTTCGCAAATGATATTCTTCGTTAACGCACAATATCGCGTCACGCTAATCAAGGCCTCCGGCGGGGCGCCAAGTTGTCGAAAATTGCCTCGCGGCTGAGCACGGGCCGGGAAACGGTGAAATATGATACCCAGGTATACCGGGAAAGGTAGTAAAATGCAATACACAATGAGGTAATCTAAGCAACGGGATATAAACGGCGGAAACGAAAATATTTGCCCGTAACACGAATCCGCGCGTATCAATGGACTTCTCGCGGGTGTGTTTCTCATTAAAGCAATCCGCCTCGAAGCTCCATTCCAAATTGAGTCACGGAGATTACCGCGACCCTCTCGTGCCATTAATCCACTTAATTTACTTCACTTAAAAGAGCGGAGAAGCTTAGAATAATACGAGAGCCGTATCGTCGCGTAAGTCGTAACCGCGTCGCGCGTGTCAACCGCTCGCTCGTTACGCACAACGAGGCGCGTGTCACGCATCTCGCTCGATCAATCCGCGACTTTTTTTTATATTCTCCTCGTTATTTATTTATTTAATTTTCTTTTTTTCCCCCTCGTACAACAGTTTCGCGTGTCGCGATTTCGGCGTATCGACCACACTTATCCGCCCGTCGGTGCCGCGCACGCCACGCAAACTTTTCGAGACGGCGCGCGAGACGCGTTGCCGCTAGCGGTGATATTGTCGTACGCGTAATATCTCCAATTACCAGCCTTTCTGCGATACGTTGGATCGGCGGATGCCGTCCGTCGGAACACTTCCGCTGTGTATAATCGTTGGCTACCGCACACAGAGGCACGTAAGCGCGGAAATGTACGGAGGTCGGAGTCGCGCGCGGTCTCTCCGGGGACGGCCGTTGATATTACGAAGTAATCCACCGCGAAATATCACTTTACGACGTTTCCGCGCTTAGCCAGCATCGCGCTCGCTTTGTATACAACTGCGGGACAGCGAGGATATTTCACGCTTAAACGCAAAATTTTTTTCTTTTTTTTTCTCTCTTTTTTTTTCCCCGTTAAAATCACTTTCTTGGCCGCGAGGACACCCCCGCAAATTATCATGCAGCCGGCTACGATAAAAATATCTGCGAGAGTACAATCTACTTTTGTACTCTCGGATAACAATTTTTCAAGTTCCAGGGAGTTAAACTCTTTTTCGAGTATTTCGCACTTTCCTCGGGCTGTTAGATAACACTTAGGGAAGTTACATCGGGAAGCATTACGGAAAGTATTCAAATCGATTCCGATTAAAAAGTTATTACCGATAACTAAATGAGTGGAAGGTAAAGTCGGCGATTCAAAGTTGCAATATCTCTTTTTTTTCTTTTTCTATTTTTTTCAAAAAATAATGTCCTACTATTTTAATAATTTAATGCAAAAAATAATAATTAAGCAAAAATCTCCGAGTTCTTTTTTTTAATTGAGATTTCTCTTATCTGCCTATTTATCTTTAAATATCCTTGTCTCTTTTTCTCGTTACAGAGTGCGTTAACTATGTCGACGCATTGTCGCTGGTCAACGCACGCGTGCCGATCGCCAGCCAAAGGTGGACCCCTCCCCGCCACCCCCTGATACACCCTCCTCTTCTCCCGTCGATCTCGCCGTGGGCGCACGTGTAACGTAATCGCCGATAATACACGCACGGGCGCACCTCTTTTACGTTCCCGAGAGAAGTGACGTAGAACATGGGAGCATAGCTCTCGCGTACTATCGAATTCTGCGGTGCCGGATTCTGCGGTGTTTGTCAACCCGTCAGAAAATTCGGTGTGCGGTGTGTGTGGTGTTGCGGAAAATTGTTTTACTCGCACCCTCCTCCCCCTTCGACAATCGGTACTAACAACGATCCTGACTCATCTTCCCTCCGATGAGCGAATCCACAAAATCGTTTGTTTTCACGAAATTTCCCTGTTTGCGCAACGTAAGACTCTATAACGCGCGCAAAAAAAAAAAAAATTAAGTTTACTTTTTCACGTCCGCCTTTTAAGATAAATAAATCGTTGCGAGATGGCCCAGTTGTCGGACTGATAAAAATGCGGATTGAAGAAGGTCCAAGTCCGAATCTGGGATCGAGTTCTCCGGCAGAGATTGTAAAAAAAAAAAGAAAAAAATAAATAAAAATAAATAAGAAGCTTTAAATATGCCTATTTATTTCGAAGATTTGATGGTTTATGACTCAAGCACGTGAATATGTATTAATAAAACAATAGCTTGGCCTCAAAACCGGCGAACCGTATAATTCATATCGCTTCTATTGTTATAAACCGTCAAGAGTACTTTCCCTTTATCCTTCTCTCTAAATTTCTTCCCCCGCGACTTGGTTCCTTTAAACGATGCATTTCCTGCTTCTAAGAAAAGTTCGAAAATTAGGACGAAAGGCAAGATCGGCCGTTGGCGCAAATTTAATCAATCTCGCGCGGATCTTCGCACGTCACAGCGTCGTTCGCCAGAATCGTTTCGAATAATGATCAAGGTTACACAGATCTATCCCTTCCCTCTTTTTCTTTTGTTCGTCGTGCAAGACGTATTCAGGAAGGAACAATTTCATTCGATTCGCTCGTTTTTTTTTCCTTTATCTCGCTCTCCTTGGAACGGTGATTGTTCTCATAATGACATAAGCTTCTCGTAGAGGTAAGTAGCACAATTTTATCACGTCGAGAAGAGAGAGATAGAGATAGATAGATAGATAGATAATAAAGGAGAGAGATAAAAAAAAAAAAAATTGGGAAACATCGTAACGACTATAACAGAGAAAGTGTCGAGACAAAACTGCATTATCTCCACCATCCTTCTTCCTCTCAACTCCGTTCGCGTTCCCTCGAGAGATATTTCGGCTGCGTCTGTGCTGACGTCAGATAGATAGAAAGCCGTGAATAATGCGAACGCGCGTTGCGTGTAATTGAGATACTCGAGATGAGAACGATACAAGAAGAGACAGATGAGTTGTAACTCCACGTACGTATATACATTTACAAGAACTATTTCCCGGAAAGATCGAAATAGAAAGGAATTACCGGCGAGACCGAGCTGAGAAATTCAATTTGCCGTTTTCAGAGACGTTACTTAAATCTTAATTAGACCGTTGCATCATCCACGATCGAAGAGTACGCGGCGTCGAAACTTGCCCGCCCGATTCGTTGGATTAATGCGGAAGATCTTCACCGCGTGCGACACACACGGGCTCGCGGGGGTGACGGGAGTGTTTCCTCCGCGTTTCCAAGCGAGAGAAGATAATATTTCAGTTTCCTCAAAAGTGATGACGCGTGTCGTTACGTATGTAAATATTCCAAATTTCTTAGACAATACCCGCGAGTATCCGTAGAGATAATAGATACCAAGAAGCGTCTCGAGATTCGTTGAAACAACGCCGAGAACGTAAGAGACGTCGGACACGAAGAGCGTTTCTTATAAATTTGGCAAAAGCGTATTGTGAAAGGTACGTAAGGCGGTCGTCGCGAAATTTCGAGCGCCCTGTCGCTATAAAAATGTCGACGGTTCATCGGGCGCGTTAACAGCGGCGGATGCATTTCGCGGAATAGCAAAAGACAAAGTAATTCCATTTAGCAGGCTTGCTCGTGATTAAAAATAGCGTCGCGGTGTCTTCGTGCACGCGCTCCGTTCTCCTCTCCTTTTCTCGCTATCTTCTGTTTCTCTCGCTCATTCTCTCTTGAACTGGCGCACCCATTCGTGCGCCATTTGTACACAGGGTGCTGCCCCAGAAATCCCGTTCTTAATTTTAATGGTGCGATCCGTGCGCGCAAAAGAGCAACGCTCGCCGTCGCGTGTCCCGTATTTTGTAAATCGAAGTAATAAATTGTTGCAATCAATTCCGATGAGATTAAAGCCGTTAATAATGTTATTTGCCCAACGAAGTACAATTTTTATCAAACAAACTTCTATAATTAATTTTTCGTTTCGCCTCCAAAGTTCTACGTTTTGTCATTCAAGATAATTTATCTGCAGCTTGTCACGTGTTTCGCTCCAAAGTTATTTTTTTTTTTACTCCGTCCACTTTTAATATTCCAACAACGTTCTGATAGCATTTTAATTTAATTTCTTTTTTTTGTCATTATATTTCAACTAAACCGATGTACCGAGAGGGGGGGGGAGGGGGCCTGATAAGATCGAAACGTTTACATTTGCGTCATTTGATATTGACGATAAATTCATAAATATTAAGTGCCTTCTATGCTCGTCAGTTTGGCCTTTTAATTTGCTTAATCAATTTTTTAATAATACTTCGCATTTCCAGTTACACGTAATTGTTAATGTTTTAGTTTAATATAATATTTTGACTGACGCACATAAAACAGAAAATGTCAACAATTATTTAAAACTATGCAGAATATTTAAAATTATTTATACGTTGTTTTTTTATTCTTTTCCCTTTTTTTTTTCAACTGCATTCCCGGTCTTATGCGGAGGTATAAACGAACGGCACTTTACACAACAAAAAGATAAAAATATATATTTACGTCAATTAATATATAAAATTGTTTGCACCTGCGATGCGCTATACAATTAAAAAAGAAAAAAAAAAGCTACCGAGCAACGATTGTTGTGCACGTCACGCTGAACCGATAGATAAGATTGTAATACAACGATAACGTAATCGCGTAATACGTTTATAATTAAATTACGAAATAATCGCAATAATAATCTGTCATATTTTATTACGGGATGATCTCAACGTCCTTTTATCTCGTTTACATCGACTTATCGTTCTATCCGTTATCGAATATCATTCAGGCCGAATTCTCGCCGATCGTAATCGCCGAAATTATTTTTTCGAAGTAACGTCCGAGCGTTCGAATGTCGTATTTATTTAAAGTTGTACAAAATATGAGAAGCTGCGATATCGGGATTTTTTTTTTTTCGAGTTTTTTTATTTTTATTTTATTTTAAAGTTAAGTTATTACCTCGAGCGATCCCCAAACTTCCTTGTCTTATCTCGAGGTAAAAATCTCTACATAATTCAGTTTAATTTCACCCCGCAGTTGGAATTTAATCTGACGGCTCGTAGACGAAACTAACTTTTCTAATTTGTATATTTAACGGCCCTTCCGTCCCGGAACCAAAAAATGAATAATAAATAGATATAAGTTGCATGCATTTTCGTCTCGGAAGCCCGATTCGGACACACTTATTTGTATATTTATCCGTGTTCGTGCACTCGTATTCTTATACGCGCGTATATTTAGATGCCGTTTTGACATTTCGTAGAGCTGCGGTCGGCCGCATAGCGAGTTTAATCCTCATTCTTACGTCACGATCCCGTCCGTCCGTGAATCGTCATCGGCAGCATTCATTTACCGTGACTAATTGCGGCGATAAGCTACGCGGAGTGCGGCCGCCGTCGCGCTTTATAATTGCGTTAACGAAACATCTGTGCACTCGCGAATTCGCTGATGCGGCCTCGCATTCCGCACCGTCCCCGTCACTCGCGGCTCGCGGCGAGCACCGCGAAGCGTCGATTATTCATAAAGATTCGAAAGTGTGTTTATGGGTCACCCCGGCGGGGTGAGAATCGCGTCAACGGTGTGTGATTAATATTAATTAATTAAGCACCCGCCGCCGCCGCGGCGCCGTTTATCAGGGAAAACATTCGCGGTGCGTAACGAGGCGCGTAATTCTCAACACGGCTTTACGCACGCGGCCAATAATTTTATTATATTTGCCAAGACCGATACTTTCCGCGGGATTGAGCTCGCGATCCCGGAGCGCCGCCTCGCGCGTTCGTTATAATGACTGACAATTAAAGCCCCGACGTAAACGCCGCTGACGTCGGACCCGCTGACGAGTTCCCGCGATCTATTTCGATCTGGCGATCAAGAATCATTCTTCCCTATCGTGTCCACTTAATTGTGCGTAAATCCAATTTGCATCGTACTATTACGTTACGATCTCAATTGCGTTAATTAAAACGTGATGGAGTGGCCGAGAGCGCAAATTATGCTCTAATACAAGGTGCATCCGAGTTCACCGGCGAGCTCGAGATACCCTCAACGTTATACATTATTAAAATAATAAATTATAAAAAAAAATTATATTGATTTATTATGGCGAAATGTATGTAAGACACGTTGTATTAGAGAGAGAGAAAGTAAGACAGCACCTTATTGATAGAAAGGGTTGTAGACGGCGAGGTTAAAACGCCAGTCATCGATCTACACTACTGATCTATGCGCGTTGACCTACACTACTGCAGCTTCGAAATTAGGTCAGGACATTTCCAATTTGCATACAGATGTAAGATACAGTATCATGAATCGGAGGAAAAATGTCCATTAATAACGGTTAATGTTTTGAAGCAAGGTGGAAAAGTGGCTCGCTAAAGTCGAGCGATATATTACACGAAATAATCAAGAGGCCATACAAATGCGATTAATAATAATTAAATCATAAATGAACGAATAATTCTTGAGTGTTACTTCTTTTTTTTTTTTTTTCTTTTCTTTCTATTCGTTAATTAAATTAGGTAGATAATATTTATTTAAAATTTAACGCGCATACAAACTCTTTGATATTTACTCATTCATAAAATACCTATCATGCTTCACTGATACGCGATCCATCAGTTTGGAGTTACGGTCTAGAATTACTATAGTTATAATTTACAGGATACTGCGCGCTCCCGCCCGCCCGTTTTATTTTCGACGATGAAACTCATTAGCATCCCGGAGCTGCGTACCTCGCCGATAGATCGCCGCCGTTCGAATCCCCCGATTTGAATGAGAAACCGTGTTCGCGCGAGAATTATTATAGCAAGCGTAACGCTGCCGCATTGATAGCATTTGAAACTGTTCCTACTCAATATGTTGTTAATTTTACTAAAAAAAAATATATGTATATTAATAATGAACGCTCTTCGTCCGCGTGTTTTCTGTTAAGACTATATATTTTCGGAACAAAACGTAAGTTAAAAATAACGACATGCTTTTAACTAAAGCATAATTCGAACCATTTCATTGAGCGAGATCAGTTGGCATCTGTCGTCACGTAACTCCGAGCACCATCAGTTACCCAGGTTGATTGACGTTCGCAAATTTACGGTCAAATCGACGATATTTAAGGAGAGGAATTCGATTTGCGGCAAGTGTCTCGCACAGAAGCCTCTCAGCCGCGAGATAAAGTCAGGCGGGCGGCGTGCGAAGACGACCTTCCTCAGCGCGAGCTGCCTGTCTGCCCGAATAAGATAAAAGGCTTGACAGATATCTCGAGATACCGTCGCAACCGTGTGCTCCGATAACGCGTCAAAATAATTGTCATGTAAACCCGTCGGCTGTCGTAAGACGCGATCTGACGTCAATCGTCCCCGCGCGTCTGTTTGTGAAAATTGGCGGCGTTGAGCAACGATATACGCCACGTAATGGGTATTCGATACCCAGCGAGACGGATTCAAGAGCACCTATAATTTCGGCGAGCTTTTCCGATTTCCCCGGCCAGCCTCCGAACGCTGGACGCGAAAGCGTACCCCGGTATTTTCTCGCGACCGACGGACACGCGACGCCCGCAGAAGTACCGTAATCAAAATTACATCGTATCCGCCACCCGACGACTATGTTTTCAATGTCAACATCGGCATTAATAACGATTTACGAGCGTCAATAGTAATATCGATAAATCTCATAAAAGTAACGCGAGGCAAGACCAGGCCTGACGTTTACGTAAAAAGGTTCGCGACCGTTTATTTTCACGTACATTTATTACTCTTGCTTAAAGCACATTCCTATTTTTTTTTTCTCTTTTTTTTTTAATCGATACGCTACAATCTTTAAGCACAGCTTTTCCACTCGAACTCTGAATAAATGTCTCGTAATGAGTTGGATATTGCATCGTACATAAAAGAGCCGATCGATCTCTTTTGGAGATTGACGTTAGATTGACGTTTCGTATTTGCAAGACTGCGGAAAAAAAAAATCGCAGAGGAAAAGAGAAGGCGCGAGAGAGAAAGGGTGAGAGGGTGAGAGAGAAAATCTTGCTTCGAAAATGAATCAGCGTTATCTGCTGCGGGAAATGCAAACGAACCGCTTATCATGGCTTCGCGTGCGGCAATCCTACACGCGAGCGGATTCTTTCCGCGGGACGAACGCGGAGATATTGGGAACTACTTCGTAATAATCGTCGGCAGAGAAATTGCTGCGCGTTGCATGAATGCACATATCCGCTGTATTCATAATGGCAGTTTGCGGAAAATAAAGAATCATAAAGGGAATATGAGCTCGCCTGTTTTCACCTTTCCAGCCTTTTGCTTCGACAACTTTAGGGGAACAGAGGAAAAAAAAAAAAGAAAAAAAATATATATATAAAAAAATTACTCTCGCACGCGCAATCTCGAAGAAAATACAGGAATGCGAGAGCGCGGATAAAGTAAAAATTTAGATAGCGCCTCTGCGATAATTTATCTTATCGCAAATTATACAATACAACACATACGGAGCCCGTAATGCATTCATGAGGTAAATGTAGTTGAACTTATAAAAAAAGCGCTACCTCTCGCGGAATAATTCGGTTTAACATCCATCGCGGCGCCTCCCGCTGGGACGATAGGATCCTGGGCTGTCTCGTGCACGTCTTTTTTTTTTTTCGCGGCCCATTATTTTCAAAAGACGACGAACGAATTATCCGAGCGTGATAACGACGCGACCCTGACCGTCGACGCACGCACGATTCGTCACGGGAAAAATAATTGCGTAGAACGTTATTGCCTCGCGGTGGAATTGCATCGCGTGCCGGCAACGGCAAAATTATGCAACGGACCAGGAGGGAGAGGCGATCGTTGCCGTACTTGAAATGCATCGCGTCGATCTCAGGCGTGCGCGATCCTTCTCGGAGGTTTCCGCGGCCAGGTTACGCGATCGGCATTCGCGACTCGCACGGAGGCACGCGTCACGCTTTTCAATCGGATTCGATTGCCGTAAGTGACGCGAGGGATTACGAAAGACTACAGGAACCGCCGGTCGATGGCTATATGCGGCGTTAATAGTCGAGAAATCGCGTTGGCGGACAGGTTTTTCGCGATTTCTACAGAAGTCAGTGTCGAGGCGGTCTCCTTCGACGCCCGTGGCGAGAAGTGACCGTCTACGTTGCTTAATAAAAAGAGAAAAAAAAAAAACTCGATTACCGCTAATAATAAGCACAGAGTGAGCGAACAATTATGTAAGCTTTTTTAATTAGTACGTTTTTCTGTTTGCATACGTGTGATTTTCGCGCTTCGTGCAAATTTAATGCCAACCCTTAGTGCATTCAGTGTTAATCGGAGTCCTCGACAGTTACAGGAAATTGAAGATTGACGTAGTACAGGGTACGAATATTCGTCGACGGCGAGGCGCGAGGCGTCTAAAGTCCGCGCGGTTGAAGTGGAAATGTTTGATACATGACGCATACGCGCCGCGGTTTTCTTCTTCTTTTTTTTTCTTTTTTAATGCTGTTAACGATGTAAGTATGTAACAGATATTGGATCGATTGACCCGAATTCCCACGGTGGAAAGAGGATAAATAATAGTCGCGACCTGATTTAACGATAATTCCTATCGAGAGCGACGGCGACGGCGACGGCGACGGCGTTCGCGGCCCTTGTTTCTCGTCGACGGAACACCTTATTGCGCGAGGCGACCATATCGATTAATCCTTTAAAAGGTCATGTCAATATAACGGCAGAAAATGCAATATGCATTGACACGACGCGGCTCGTGGCTTGACAAAGAACGCGCGGAATATACACCTCGATCTCATTATACTCCGGCGACAACGACAGTCGCGCGAATAAAAGTCTATCCCGGTCGTTTTAACGTCAACCCAGTAATCGCAAAATTGCGACGAGCGCGTAGAATTTTGATTTGCACGGTGTCGCACGTGCGCACGGGTGCTTCGCCCCGCCGACGGGCTGTTTAACCCGCGACGTACAAAGCCCGTTGAAGGTCCACAAAAACCTCCACCCGGCGTTCGCCACGAAATTCGACCGCAAATTTTCCCCTGCAAAAATTGCGCGGTGAGAAGTCATTTAGGGCCGCGGTCGGATAACCCCGCGTAGCGTTTTAACGCGGAAAAACGTGAAATACATTTTGGGACCGGGACAAATATTTGCGCTAAGAAAAAATAGCGCGTTTCGATGGCGATTTTTCGACGTCGAGCGGGCAGTCTAATTTCTTCTCGCGCCCTCGAAGCCGGCGATTTTAATAGCGGGTGCAGCGATAACAAAATAATATTTGTGTACACGGAAAACAATGCAATTTAGCCTTGAGCACAAGCGCGCCGGAGCCTTCTCATCTCTCGCATATGAGGACTATACATCACCGGCGATGTCAAAAGCATATCTTCACGTTATGCGCCCGAGCGTCGATGCGGCTAAATTTACCGAAACACTCGTAGATCGCAGACGCGAAGCGATGTAGATGTTGGAAAAATAGCTCTGAATAAAAGAGAGGAACGGAGAGAACCGTCGGAGGGAAAAAGGCATCTCGCGACGAAAGAAACGTTATACCGAGGAGAAAAATCAAACGCTCCAACCCAAGGCCAATATTTCTCGGACGGAGCGAAAGATTACGGTATATCTCAAACGCGATACGAAGAAACGTCGCTTATCGTTTTACCGTTTATTTTACAAAATAATCGACGCGGTGTTCCCCCTCGAACGCAATTTATTTGCAAATAATCGGGCGGGAAATTAATGGAACGAAGTGCGGAAAGTGTTCCTAGAAGGCTTAAATCATCTCGTGGTTCTAGCCAGAGCTTCGCGATAATCGATAACTGCGGATGGATAAAAACGTGGACGCCGCACGATTAACGGACTTTTATCGTGCCACCGTAATCTTTTCTGCACAACGCGCTCTTTGCACGGATGCCTTTTAATCGGGCGCACATAGTACGACAATGTGTACGTTAACAGTTAACGCGAGATCCAGCCGGCAGCATCGGCTCTTCCCTATTTTTACACGCATCTACGATGTGTAAAAAGTAAAGGATATAAATAAACCTCACCTATTTACATGTTAAATTGGATTACATGCGCATGTGTATCGATACAATAGTGCGAAAAAACCCCGGACGAGAATAACTTACAAACGAGGTGAATTATCAGCTTTTAAAAGTTCTAATACCGAGGAAAATAAAAAAAAAAAAATATATATATATATATATGCATATATCAATCTCGCACCACTTTGCAAGAAGGCCGAGATTAACCAGGAACAAGCCTCCTCAAAGAGAAAGAGGAAAAAAAAGGGAGAAGGCGGAAAAAGATGTAAGAAAGACAGAAGGAGGATAAGACATTTCAGTTATGATATAGCTCTGTGATATTTAAATAGGCTCGCGGCGACGCGCACGCATTGCGTGAAATTAATTTCTATTTTTGGAGACGGCCGGGAACGTGTGAAGAATTTAGAGCGCGGGATATACGTAATTCCGAGGTGAAACCGAGGCGTACGAGGGAGAAGGAGAGAACGCGGAATCGAATGAGCGGACGTCGCCGCGACGCGAGAGGAACGGAAGATGGCCAGGTGCGAAAAAAGTCCGCGATACAATCGGGATAATTACCCGCCCGTAATTAGCAGGAAAGGCGAATGTTGGTCACTAAAAAGGCGATGGGTATTTCATATTCAATCATTATGCGAGGAAAATCGTATAAATGCCCCAGATGCATCACGGCCATTTAAATGGATCAATTTATTTTTACCTTCCCATCCCGTTTTGTTAAGTTAATACCGACGTAATTGAATGATCTCGTTGTTGTATCGAAGCGCGTTCAATATTCAGAGTGATCGTAGCGGGAGAATTATTTATTCGCGCCCGAGATATTCCGAAGGGAAAATTTTTGCAGGAGACTTTCGCCCTTCTTTAGAAATTCGGTAAGGCCGATCGATCACCGGTGATCGATCGGCGGGGTACCCCGCCGGCTGGAATGGATCGCGTGAATCAACTGGACGCGAGAGCCGCGGGACTAATTGATTCGGGTTAAGTACATTGTATTTTATCCACGTGCACGATATATCAGATTACGACGGCGGAGTGTAAACACAATCAAGCGGCGAGCAAAAAGGTCGGCGCGAACTAAATTGAGAGGATCGACCGAGATTTATCATCCATCGATTGCGCTTTATCGCTCGATCCTCCACCCACTGCCCTCTTTATACGTCGGAAAGGCGTCGCGCTTCTATTGACAGTAAGGAGAGATTCTCGGACGGAGTTTAGGGAAACCATTTTCTTCGAAGGATGTTTTTCCGCATTACTGATTTTCGCTGTTTAAATTTGGGTATCGTTCGAACTTGCCTTCAAACTAAAATCCGGTTACCGCGGTAAGTCTATTTGAGATGCAAGCGGAGTATAAGCTGTTGCCTAATTCGCTAGAAAGTTTCGTTCCCGGATCACTTGTAACTCGGCAACTATTAACATCTCAATATTTTCGCGTATGAATTTTCGTTCGTTCCTTTCGAACGTTTGCGGAATGGCGAAGGAGGAGGAGGAGGAGGCCGGGATTATTTTGCGCGACACGTGAAATGCTCGGCGGTTCGAAAGATGCGATAATAATTTAGTGGCGAGCCGCGTCGGCAATTTATAGACGCGGATGTAATTTTTGCTAACAAACGCAGAACGGATCGGTAAGAGAGCTTGGCCTCCCGGCTTCATCTTCGGCCGCGCATGATCGATTCAATCGCCGGATCAATTATTCAGCGTTTCGCTCGAAATTGAAGTTCCACGTCAACCTTTGCAGGGGTATTAACTTCGATTAAGGTCCCTCCCCGAAGCGAGCACCGCGAACGGCAAAATAGACGGTATTATTAGTAACGGGATTAAAATAGCGGACGATTAGACCGCGTTGCCTTGATCCGGGCGAGTTTTGTCGTCCGCCATAAATCTTGAGGAACCCGCCGAGTTTAACCTTTATAATCCAACCGCAGACGACGGCATAAATAATGAAGAATCGCGCGAGTTCAAGTAAAATTCTGCAATAAATATCTCGCGAGTGAAACTCAATCCAGAATTGAGTCGAAATTAAATCGTGATTATTGCACAGCGTTTTTTTTAATTTTTTTTTTCCTCGATCGTGAGAAACGGCGATAAGTATTTTATTATGCCTATAGTCCCACGCAAATAATTGCGGTCTTTCAGGGAAAGAAAGACCGATATCTAATAGCATAATGGGAGCGCAGCACGCCGATTCGCGATACAATAGCAATGCGTAATCGCATAAACGGTACAATGGCAAGCTGTACGACAACGATCGTTTCGCGATGAAAGGAGGAGCCCGCACACATATACGAGTGCGTGCAAACGTGCGTTAAATACTTTTAACGCAATTCCTAACGCGCCGCAACTGCGCTAACAACCGCAGCTCATTAGCAAGTTTGTCATCCGTGACTGAACGTGTTAAATCACCGTTCATTAACCCCTCGGAAAGACGGAAGCGTGCCGTCCTATGAAAACACGAAGGAATCCTACCTTCGAATATCGATTCGCGCTCACAAAGATATTATACAGGATGCTCCAGGACTGCAGGATACGTACCACCGCGAGATTATCGACTGACACGAAATCAATCTAAATGAATTAACGTCCCAAAATTCCTATTTTATTTCTTTTTCTTTTTTTTTTCTTTTTCTTAATTTTTTTATTTTATTTTATTTTTTTTTTTTGATCGGAAGACGAAGCGAAAACTCTTTTGCAAGTTATATGCGTGTATTTTTGTCGCTCTTATTGGATATTAAATATCCTATGAGGCGACGACTTCGATATCAGTTTGCAAGAAAAGGTCAAGGCGAAATGTGAAACATTCTAACAATAATTAATGCGCGTTTCGACATGCGCCCGCGTGCGTGTTCCGTACGCGTTCCAGGCCGGGATTTTCTTTCAATTCGCCCTAAAGCCGCCGCCGGAAACGAAAAGCTTTTCGCGCCGTCGCTCGTCGCGAGTACGTCGGGCGCAGGTAATTACCGATCGCCGCGACCCGTTCCCTGTCGGACGAAGCGATTCATCATCCGAGAAATATTTCAACGAACGCGATAAATGGATTTCCAAGACGTTTCAACACAATCGGGCATTCATAAGCCCGCTTCGACGGGCGGGCGCATTGATCTTTTCAGCGCGGAGACCTTCGCTCAAAGATGTATAAGCTCTTTTTTTTTTTTTTTTTTTTTTTTTTAATTATCCTCGTGCAAACGAAATTACAACGATCTCGCGAACGTTTCCGGATCATTTCTCGTACAATTTCGAGGATATAAATAATCACGGAAATTAAATGCAGCTAACGCCACGCGAGCGGTGCATCTTTATTCGCGAAATACTCGTAGCTTCGCTCGCCGTCATTAACCGCGGACGGTGCTGAATGATTCAACCAGCAAATTGACGTAATTAAAACGAGTACCAAGCCCAGTCGCGATAAACGCCGGATGCGAAAGAGTTAAACGAACGCGGCCGGAATGAGCCGCGCTTACATCGCAGGTTTGTTTCGACGTCGCTCGCGATGATAGCTGTTACGCTGCGAACGGAAAACGGAAAAGGGGGAAAGGATTGTGGGATCGGAGGGTCGAGCTGTGCCGTAAATTTGGCGTACGACGCTATCGAAATTACGAGGGGGGAAAAATACCCGCCGAGTATTTTTAACCGTTTATCGTCTGGCGCTCGTCGCGGACCATCGGGACGAAAAATTCGTAAGATAGGCAGCAAATAGGTATGCAACTTTTAATATAGCGACGCGCGCGGGGAAGAGGAGGGGAGAAAGGGTTGCCGAGGGCGAGAGTCTGGTACGCGCACACATCTCGTCAGGGATTAAAAATAACTAAGACACATGTAATATGCTCTTCCACTGTTTGGCGGCTAGAAATATACATACAGTCGCGTCGATGAGGCACCCAGCTCCTCTCTCCCTCTTCCTCGCCTTTTTTTTAACTCGTTTTTCTCCTAAACTTTCTCGAGCGCGACTCGCGCGGTTTATTCATCCACGAGTAAATATCGAATCCCTCCCTCTCCGCCCCCCGCTGTATTAATCGCGTACGTGGAGACTATATCGGGTGTCCCGGGGCCGTTCGAGAATGTTTTTAATGTGAAAAACAGAGATGGGAGAAATCTCTTAAGGTTCTTAAAGCTATTAAGAACGGTTTCGAGCGGGGCCATTGAGTGCTCGGGTGCTGAAAAGTATTGGCGAGGCGAATTAAAATACACGATATGTTCGTAATGGACCCTCTTCTCTCCTTTTCTTTCGTTAGGAACCACGCGAACGAATAGCTTGGAAAAAATTATTTTTTTTAATCTCAACGGGACGTTAAATTTGTCAGACAACTTGCGGAGATACGGTGATTTTAATATCGACGTTCATTAGCGCAGAATAATTAAATTAATTTCGAATTAAACATATGAATTTGCTAATCCAACGAAACCTGTTTTTATTTTAAGACCGGCGAAATATTCTCAGCGTGCTGTTTACTAAAGTTGGAAGTAAAATTTACACAGAAAATGTTATTAAGCAACATTTAACTCGAGCTGAAAATGGTTTCTTTTTTTTTTTTTTTTAATTAATCGGTGGTTCGCGCAATCTACGTTCGAACGATCCCCCTTCTATCCCTATCCTCCCCGACGTTTTCGCGGCATTGAACGCCGTCGCTCGCTGAATCGTATCCAAAAAATTGGCTTTTGGAGTCGCGAGTTGGCTCGTTTCGCGACGTGCGTTCGCGTGCATCCGCGCTCCTACACGGCGCGCGTGTTACAAATAATAGTCACAACTTGGCGGACGATATAAGCGTTATTCGATTTATTTATAACCGTTAGATATGTCATACGCTACGTATATATTTTTAACCAGTTCACAGCCCGATAACGGAAAGAGATCGCCAAGTGCGTTATTTATAATTCGCGATTAAAGACTAAGGAACGATTCGCCGTACGTAAAGATTTTTATTTTTTTTTTTTATTATTACTCTTTTTTAATGGGCATTTTTGCGAGCGTATTTACGTATACGCGCGAAGAGATGTGTGCCCGAAATACGCACTTTGTGATCGGAGAATAGAGGAGCGTGAATTATTAACCGGGCTTGGCCGATAACACATTAGCTTTCACGTTTCTGCAACGGGAACGCGCGGCCTACGCACGGTTTTCGTGTACCTCGAAAGACACGGTAAATCATGAGGCCTTTACGCGGAAACATATACACAAATTAAAATCGACTCTCTACGCAACCAAAGATAATAATAACAATTTATGTTAGGCAAAATGCAAACGATCCGATGCATTTATCTGGGAAAATCCGTCTAACGCTGATCGGCAATATTGGATGAAATATTGAGCGAAAGAATCGTTCCCCGGGTACGAAAAGAGTAATCGGCTGCCAAATGAAGGGCGCGTACGGCATCGATTAACCGATGGATCGAAGGCGACCCCCCCGTTCTCGGCTTTTACGAGGCGCGTGTCCGACAACGACCGTCTATTTCTACTTGCGGAGCTACGCTCGGCTTTCTATCTCCCGGGAACGAGGCATGAGCCGCGGTTTCGAAGTCTTACGCCGTAATTCTACATTCTATAAACAACCGACCGGGAACACTCGACGGTAGTCGTTATCCGGGCGATGTTATTAACCCTTAATCGGTCTTGGTATATCTTGGCACTGGTCCCGGGAAAAATCGTTTTCAACCTGTCTCCTCCGCCGTGACAGTTTGGCAAAACGCGCGCCGGGTGCACCGCGGCAAATTTACCCCGCCTAATTTTACGATCTTATTTCATAGAAAAAAAAGGAAAAAAAAAAAATAGAAATAAAATTTAAAGTGCCAGCACCGACCAGCGAGATTAAAAAGACAGGCGTAAGAAACACGTTCCAATGGTGCGTTAAGATTTTTAACGTTTCATCTAGATACCATTTCGTTGCGAAAAATCAATTTCTATTCTCGTATTCAAGATATTCGTGAGAGATGTAACGATAGCGTCAATGTTAACATTAGCCGGGGAGTTCTAGAAAGGCAGAAGTTTAATACTAGTCGACTGGATATGAATCAGTATTTCTGTAGCTCGCCAACTTTTCTTTACCCTAATATGCAAATTTATTGTTCTTTAAAATAATCACGCATTTTCAGCGTCGGGAAAAAATTAAGTACGAGAGAAAAAGAGAGGTTCGAGGGATAAAAAGGGAAAAAATAAGAAAGAGAAAGATAGAAAGAGAATCTCCTTTTTCTTTTTTCCTAGCGTAGCTTGCCCACGGTCGTTTGTATCTCCACCAGTCATCATCTATCATTACGAGTGTTAAAATTTTGCCTGACAGGGCCTCGAGAGATCCATTTCCCCCCCAAGAAACGCTGGCCCGCGATACGTACGTCGTGGACGCGGCCACGGTGATGCTCGAATTTCATCAGCGGGGTGTACGGTAATCCGCCAAACATTTTGATGCCTCGCGACGGGCGGAAAAATAAACGGCGCGTCCCCGCGCGCTCCTGCTAAAATCGCACGGCGAGAAGAGTGAAGGCGCGCGTGCGGTCAGACGCGCGCGGAGTGGTTCAATACCAAATTCCGACCGTCGTCGTCGGGCAGCACCGAAAATAAACTTAACGGTCCCCCAGTTCGGCATTTCCTATCCGGCACAAACGCACGTTTCCCTGTCCTCGTTGTCGTCGGGCGCGCTACCGCGGTTCGCACGTGCGTAATTATTAGCGACCCTCTATCGATTCGTCTCGGGGGCCGGTTTCGTAGCGACGAGCGAACGAACGAACGTACGAACGAACGGACGAACGAATGAACGAAGGAACGAACGAACGAACGAACGAGCGAGCGAGCGGACGAGCGGCTGTCAAAGGTTGGGGTATATTTCCTCGGCAAGTGAGTCTAGGTCACCCGTATACCGGGTCGATACCACGAAAGCGGGACAAAGGCGAGTCTTCGACTGTGCCTCACGCGTATTACAGTCGGAGCTGACCAGAAGCTGGCGGCGCGGCGACCGCGGGGAGAGGGGAGGAGAAAAAAAAAAAAGCTCGGTCTCCGTCTCACCTTGCTTTTTCCAGGGGGTGAGAGTCGCGGGGTGCAAGGGCGGGGGGAGAAGGAGAAGCCACTCTCGCGAGACCTCGCGCCCTTCGGCGGGGATTCTACGCCACCGGAAGCCAACGCGAGAGATTTTATAATGCATGCACGCGACGCGAAGGCGTGGAGAGCCCACGATCGCACCCACGTGAGACACGCGATACACGCGTGTCGTATTAGCTGGCGTTGGCGAGGCTCCGGTCCCTTTTTTTTTTTTTTCGCGAAAATACGGAGGGGCCCTGCGAGAATCGCCGTGCGTTAACTCGCCTCGCGATCGGACGAATGATTTACTTTATATAAGCGATAAGTAAGCGCGGAGACGAAGAGAAAAACCCGGTCGGCCTTTACGCACTTCCGATGTAAAAATCGCGAATGGAAAATTTCTAAAACATTACGTATCGATTAACCCTCCCTCTTTCTTTCTTTCTTCCTCTCGCGGGTGAGATCAGCGTTCACGTTTGCGCCGCGTGACCAGCCGAGGTTTTGGGAGGATTCGGAGGTGTAAAAGCGCTCCGTCGTCCGTCACTCGTCACGGGGATCCGCGAGAGCGGTTCTCTCGGGGTGGGCGACGTCGGAGAGTACCGCGCACCCGGGGATAATGGACGCGGTGGGACATCGCGGCGAATCGCGGCGAGCAAATTTCGCGAGTCTCGTGGCGGCCGCACACCGGTTTACATCCCTAATCGAAAGTCGGTTACCCTCGACAATGCGCCTGCTCGATCCCGGGGCACGCGTCATGCGGGAGACTCACTCTCTCTCTCTCTCTCTCTCTTCCCTCTTTCTCTATCTATCTCTCGCTCTCTCTCGGAGTTCGCTGGCAGGTCTGCTGGCACTCCCGAAATAATGTTCGGAAGAACGGTACAACACGGGGGAGAGGAACACCGACGACGGCAGGGAGAGACGAAGGTCGAGAGGGAGCGGACCGTGATATCCAGAAGAGGAAGATGAGAAAGAAGAAGCGGAACAAGAAACGCCCGGATCGAGCGCGTTACATAATTTTCGTAACTCCACGGAAAAGCGGAGAGGGCGACGCGAGGCTGGTGGGGATGGGGAGTGGACGATGGTCTACGACAACGAGAAGCTTTCCCCCGTGGGTGCCTTCGCGACGGGAGCGAGAAAGAGAAGCGGAAAAGGATAAAAAGAGACAAAAAGACGGAGGCTAAAGGAAGCGAGAAAGGGTGTCCCGCGCGTATGTGAGCGTACGTGTGCGCGAATGAGTAAATGGATGGATGGATAAATGGCACGGGGGTGATAGTAAAAAGAGGGGATGAGCGAGGCGCAAAGAGAAAGAAGAAGAAAGAGAGGAGTAAACACAGTTAAATAGAGATCGCGATAGAGAAGCGAATATATTTAAATGGAAAGAAAACAAAAGGTAGAATATAAAACAGAGGAGTAAAAAGAGAGAAAAAAAAATGAGAGGGATGAGTAAAAAGGGGTAGTGGAAACAGTAGAGGCTTGTATCCTGGTGGGCGGAATGGCGAATCAATCCTTGACGAGGGGAAGGAGCGCACGAGGGTGGCGAGGTTAGAGGAGAGGCACGCGGAGGGGGGAGACGACGACGAAGAGATAGAGGAGGTGAAGGCGACGGTGACGGGGTGGGTGGGGGGTGGCCGCGGCAGTGTGGCGACATACTACTCACCGTGGACGGTGGCGCAAGATGTCTGCGAGGTGTCTCTTCTTCCTCGACGGTGGCAAGAGAGAGGAAAACCCGATGTCACATACGCCGCTTCATCGGGCCACTGTGCTGCCGCTTAATACCACTCCGCGCGGTGCTCCTCGCCCGCCTTCTTCACCTTCTGCCACTAAAAATAAACTCGCTCGCTGTACCGTGCGCTCCTCCGGCTGCCCCCGCGCGCGCTCGCGAACACTCTCCTTCCCTCCACTCACGCACACTCTTCCCCTTCCCCCCTCCCTCCTTTCTCTCTCTCTCTCTTTCTCGCTCTTTTTCTCTCACCCTCTCACTCTTTTTAGCTCTCTTCCTCTCTCTCTTTCTTTCACTCTTTTCCTCTTTCTCTCTTTCTCTTTTTCACTTCGTTCTCTCGTTCTCGCTTCGCGCCTCACGTCTTGTAACGCGACCGACACATTTATCCGCGCTTTCAAGCCGCTCTCTCGGACATTCTCGCGCACCTCTCGCGCTCTCCACGACCGACCAACCACTCGATTCCCTAGAATCGAGGAGGTGCCACTGTGTCGCCACTCGCCGCCGCTTGTCGTCGCTACCACCATCGTCCACCACCACCTTCGTCACCTCCACCAGCAGCCGCGCTGGGACGGTGACGGCGAGGATGGCGCGCCGATGGCGACTCGACGACGTGCTGGGAGAGATGTCGATCCGCCGGGCTCAGTAGTAATGAATTCCACCGGAAATGCGAAGATGCGAGAAGGGGTGGGCGAGAACGAACGAGAGAAAATCGTAGCGCACTCTGCTCTCCTTGAATAACCAAAGAGAGAAAGAGAGAGAGAGAGTAAAGAGGAGGGAAGGGCGATTCGCGAGAACGAGGCGAAGACAACGGGAAGTCGAAACACGCGCGCCACGCACTCGCGACGGTGCGGTCGATTATCCGTTTCGTATTCCGCGCGCACGCACCCACGCACGCACGCACGTAAGTTCTTACCCCGAAGGGGTGCCACTGTCGTCGTGCCGAGAGCGCGGGACTGTCGCGCTCGCGGCGCTCTTCAGTTCCTCGTGGTCTCGTCGGACCTTCCTCCCACTCTGCTGGTGGTATCGACTGCGCCGGCGGCGACGGCGACGACGCGACGACGGCGATGGCTCGCGGCGGCGACGGCGGCGGCGGCGACGGCGGCGGTGCGGGACGGCCTTTTCTCCTTGATACCTCTTTTCATATAGGCAAGGCCGCAGCGCCGATCACCGCTGTCCGATAGCTCACGATGGTAGCGCGCGTTACCGCTGGTAGCGACCGGCGAACCGCGACGGCGGCATCCGCGCATCGACGACGACGATTATGAACGACGAGCGGACAACGAGGTGGGACGAGGGACACGAGACTAACACCGCGACGACGACAACGATTATACTCCGGTTCAACTCCGCTTCCCGCTGCGCTCCCGCTTGCGGGCGGCCCGTCTACTCTGCCTGTCTCGCTGCCGTGCCGCCGATTGTATGCGCGCGCACCTCCGCGACACGTACGTCCACTACGGGTCCGTCTGTCTCTTTCTCACTTCGTGGTTTAACGTGTGTCACGCGCGCTCGTGTGCTGATTACGTGTATGCGTGTCGCGTGTCCGAAGACGGGCTGGGATCGAGAAAGAGAAGGAGAGAGATAGAGAGAGAGAGAGAGAGAAAGAAACCGGCGAAGAGAGAACGAAAGGTAGACAGAGTAACCGAGAAGAAGGTACAGGAACGAAGGAAAGAAAAGAAAGAAAGAAAGAGAGAGAAATAGAAGAGAAGGAAATGAGAAACGCGGATGGAAAAGCGCGCGAGGGTGACTCGGGGCTACTTTCAGCCTGCTCGAGATTGGGCTGCGAGGTTAGCTTCGACCAGTCAACGGTACCACGGTCGCCGTCAGACTGCCGTGCCTAAATCGAGGAGAGCCGCGCACACACATACACGTATCGAGCACGCCTCCTTACATCCCGTCAGTTCGCGCCTCCTCTGCCCCCCGTGGCTTTCTCGCCCCCGAACCGCTTCCAACCTTGTGACCCACTACCCCCGTCGTCGCGCTGTCCGCCACCCCCGCGACCTGGCAGTTTCAAGAACGCGGTTTCGCGGTTTCCTCTGCCCGACACCTGAATCCAATTACCGAGTCGCGCAACGAAAATCACTCCGAAATAACCGAACTTTCATTCAATCGTTACCCGCGATTCATCGACACGAAGCATCTTCGAGAGAACGTCGGGCCGTAATTTAGCGCGATCCGTTGAAACGCGATTTTTTTATCCCGTCGCGACGCATGCGTATTATTTTCACGCTTCCCGTCTAATTTCTGAATCCGAGGCTGGACTTCAGCAACGAGATGAAAGCCCCGATCGCTACTACAGGCAGAACATTTTTTTCTCGCCTCTCTCTCTCTCTCCCTCACACTCATTCTTTTTATTTCTTCCCGAAAACAATGTATAGAAATGATTTACTTACTATTCGTTAATTAAAACAGTCGGAATCCAAAGAGAAATCATCCTGCACTGAATGTAACCCGACGCGACGTTAGGAAGCCGTGCACCTCAAGTGGAGAAATATTCCGCACTAACGTGAAGTAAAGGATTCAAATTTCGAAGATGCTAATTGGCCGAGCGGCCATCATGCCATCGTGATTCTATGGAGCGCGAGGAACATTATAGGCTGAAAGTGACGCTAGCGTCGCGTCCGCGAATGATCGGCAACTCCAATGCCTCTGGCGGTGCACCATTGCAGTAACTACTCTCAACTGCACGTCCGTGGAACTGTATTGTTGTTAGGTTAAGAAAGTTTTCTAAACCTTTCTCCTAATTAAACGATTACATTCGCACGAATTCGCGAAAGCAACAGATTGAACGAGATACTTCGGTGTAGCAGCCCTTCTCTCATTTTATCATTTGGATTTATACGCGTTTTCGACGCTACTAAGGTGACGAACCTACGATGCATTTCACCTACTTTTTTTCTTGTTTCGTGTAATCATTAAGGAATATATAAACGGGTCACTGATTGCCTCAACCTCACGGACGATTTTTCTTTTTAAATATACGTCGCTTTATCACTTTTCAGATAGTGTGGTCGGTGACAAAGTAATTCTAGAAGCAGTGATTTGCAGTAAATTTATGATTCCTGCACGATTTGCGACATTCGTGAGATCACGACAAAAATGGTTACGATACAAGACATTGGTTTACAGCTTACAAAGCCAATAAAAGAGATAGCACAATGGAACTTTCCCTTTTCCCAGGTATGCTAGTAAAAATACTTGTCACAGTGAAGCAATATATATGTATATAATTTAATAAGATTTTTTATATTGTTGCAGACTTTGGAAAAATATTACTCTTTATTTAATAACACATGCAGTAGAAGTTTTGGTGAAGCTGGTCTTGTTTTACAAAATTCTACAGCAGTATATGTGCACAGACTTGATTCTCTGTGGGATAAAACAGAATATTGTAGAAATATATTGACAGAGCACGAGTAAGTTATATTTTAAAAAATGCAACAACAGAAAAAAAATCTTTTAATTTGCTGATTAATTAAAAATTAATTGTTTGAAGTTATACATTTGAAATAATATTTTTTTAGAGAAGAAGAAGAAGCTCCAAAGAGTCCTACTAAGAGAAGGAACAGAAAGAATTTTGAAAACTTTTCGAAATTTAAAACTATCAACTTTGAAGAAGAAGTAGAAAAAAATATTGACATTAAAAAAAATGTAAAGCATGATTTTGTTAAATTAAAAACCCGTAGATTTACTCAATTAGAAAAAGGTATTGCTCAACACATCTCTATTGATATTTATGATATAAATGGAGAAGTTATCGGTAAAAAATATGATTTTCGGTAAGTGTCATTTCTTATATTAAAATAACTGAATTTCGTTGTACTTGAATACGTTGCATCATGACATAATTTATTACAGATGCAATCAAAGTATAAGTATGGACGGTATGTTAGTGGACGAGTTTGCTCCTCAAGGTATAGAATTAGTTAAAAATTTATTTACGATTTAATTGAGCATCTCTTATTATATTCATTATTTGCGTTTTAGATTTTTATTGCAGTGATGTTTCTACTAACGCATTGATATCAGAATCTTCTACATGCAACAATAACGAAACTGTTAATACTAGCACTGAATTTGAAAGAGACTATGATTCGGCGGATGAAGAAGTTTCTGATTTGATTACGTCTTTGGAGTCGAGCCAACAAAATATCTCTTTATTAAAATCTAGTAAGAGCTCGCCTGTCAAAACGCCAACGAATATTTCAAGCAATAGCTGCCACGATACGAATTTGACCAGTACTCCAAAGACATGTTCAAATGCACTCGATGAAACAAATTCGCAGACTATAACTAATATGGACAATACTATCTCGTTGAATAATAATAATATGGAAAATCAATGCTTAAATAATAGTATTGAAAGCATAGATATCGGGAGTTTATTAGACAGCCCTCCCGAATCAGTAAATTCAAAAGAAAGAGGGTATACTTTTATTATTTGTAATATTACTTTTATTTAATAAAATTTAATGTATTAAAATTTCGAAATTACTGTTTCAGAACTTCGTCAATGGATGATTTAACATCATTAAACGATGCAAATGAAAATTTAACGAATGCCAATTTTGCCAATTCCAAAGAAAATGTTCCTTTAAATAAAAACAAAAAAAGTAAAATATTGGAGCAATCAATTTTAAAAACCAAATCAAAGTTGAAGCAAAAACAAATTAAAATATGTAAAAAACCAAAAACGAAAAGAAATCTTAGTTTGGAGAATTCTAAAAAAGGTAAATCCGTTGTAATTTATTTTAAAATTATTCGTCGACATATTTATTAATCTATATTAAATAAAAAAATTTTCAGATAAGCAAAATATGTTAATGAAAAACGTAAATGAATGTATAAAGTTTATACGAAAGCAAGATCCTTTGAAATACAAAGACGTGACAAATACAGATTCAGATTTTTTAGGATTTCAATTAAGCGATAATAAAAAATCAAAGGAAAATATTAATAAGAATGTAATACCAAATGTCGAAAATAATATATCGTCTTTAATAGACGATGTAACGATGAATGTTAACGATAACGCAACAGCTTTAATCGATGCCGAGTTTTCAGAGGTTTATAGTCCAAACTCTTTTGATGGTCCTACGGACATGTTATCTCCGCGCGAAAGTTTTTGTGACATTTGGTTTCAATCAGACTCGCCGCATTGCTTGTCGGTAAGTTGATTAGCAATTAATAAGATAGATAAAGAAAACTCTGGTTATAAAGTAATAAAATAAATCGCAATTTTAGGAGAGTGTTAACAAGTGGCACGAAATGATGCAGCCTAAGTTGGACGACGCTGAAAAAAGATCGACGTTTTGCATTCGTGATTACGGATCTCGAATTATAAAGAGTTTGAAGACTAGTCGTAAACGAAGAGTTAGCTTCGATGAGATTATACAAAACGAAGGTTCTTGCGAGGTGGCCAGATATTTTCTGGCGTCATTAGACTTGGTAAGAAGAATATTTTTTTGTGAGAAGAAACGTGAGTAATTAATTTTTTTTTAATTGTTCACAGGCTTCAAAGTACAACATAAACATAAATGCAACAGAAAATCCTGAATACAATATAGAAATTGCTCTATGTGAAGATAGGCAATGTCCAAGTACTAGCGAAACTGATTCGCACGATTAACGATTAATTGCGTAATATAAGTTATAATTACTGTAAATAAATGTATATGCATATATATATATATTATGTATATTATACATGAAAATCGATTTACATGTACTTATGTAAATCCTAAGAAGACTCTGTACTGTGATATTATTCAGCTATCAAAAGGTCCACGAATCCTTTGATAAAAAGACCAATCCATTAAAGTATTAAATATTTTTTTCACAGAATACCGCCTCCTTATTTTTCCGCCCCGAGCGCCAAGCTACAATTACAGATTCATATGGAATAATAATTGCACGACTCATTGGAAATCTATACATCTCCCGTGAAGTACGGAGTCTCGATTTAACTACCGTCGAGCGGTAATTCGGCCGCTGGCCGAAGCTGTAACGAGGCGTTACGCGAGAGAGAGAGGCTGTTACAGCGACTGTAGCGTAAAATCGATTCTTTTTCTCTTCCCTTTTTTTTAATTAAGACTGGAACGCATCCCATTGACACGCGCTCGGGTGTAACTGTGGCGTCGAACAAAACGGAACGTGCATTCACGAACGTGCGGTGCCCCGGCTGTCGGCGCACACCACGAAGCCACGCATGTCCCACACGTGCAATGTATGACAATTGGCCGCGCTGTAATACACAGAGAAATGCTCACGCATGCGTCTCGTCGGAGCCGAGCCGACGACGGCACACCGGCTCACAGTTTATATATTAGTTTACATTAGGACAGACGGATACCGCAAACCGCCGTGTAAACTGTAATTTTCGATTACGCGACCGCGAGCGTGATTCCCGCACGCGCTGAGAGAACTACGGAGGCTGCGTCGCGCTGCATGTGTAAAATTAAAAAAAAGGGAACATAAATCTTTAAGCATAAACTGTGAGTATTTTATTTTTTATTTTTTTTTTTTCAGTGGCAAGTGCTGCGAAAGGACGATTTGGAAAAGTTTACGGAATAAAAGAAAAAAAAAAAAAAGAAAAAAGGAAATTAACGTTAGATCGGTGATCGAGTGTTGCGGGCGAACGGCAGAGCGACGGAGGAGACGTGAACGTGCGACGCGCGGATGTTGCAGAAGTTTAATATATAGTCAATTCCGCTTGATAGTAACCAATCAGACGGCACAGATCTATGTGCTTCTCTTCCCCCGATCTCTCTTCTCCTGCGGTGCACCAGAGATATCCAATTGAAATAGTTGCGCTCTGCCGCGCGCCGCGTCTTCGTGCTAATATACACGTCGGCGTGTTGTCGCCTCGCACATTCGTGCAACGCACCCGCTTACGTTATTAACCAGAAATAATAACTCTAGTAAAACCGATCGAGTGACTTAATTAAATAATTTGAAAAGTCCCAACCCTTTCTTTGTCTCACCCCCATCGACGCGTCTCTCTGGCTCGCTCGGTCTTAATTAAAAAAAACAAAAAATAAAAAGAAAAAAAAAAGAGAAAAGAAAGAAAGAAAGAAATCTAGAATTTCCATTAGCTTTTCAATTACTCACTTGCATTTTTGTTGAATTTACGGTAATTTGCCGCGATGCGAGAACGGTTTTTTTCAGGCGCGACTTTTCAGAGGAGTGAAACCACGTCTGTCAACATGAACAGCAAGAGTGCATTACTAGTTCAACGGTGGATGCTGCAGCCGCGCGTGTTGCTCGTTCTCATTTTGCTGCAATTTATCATTCAGTTTTTCGCGTCTGTCTATCTGTATAAGTACGTTACGAACGTGGAGAGCGATCTCCGTCGAATAAAAAGCCAGTACCAGCCGGAGGCGATTCCGCGACGAAGACGCAGCAGCGCGCTGCCGACCGCCGAAGACAATGCCGTTTCGGATTTGTCCAGCCGGGTATGTATGTATATACACAGCTGGGAAGAGTTCTTCGCAAAGATGAAGGAAATCAACACGAATCTAATTTTCATTTTTAAATTCTCGCTCTCTAAACGGAGAGAACTTTTTGACATTTTAAATTACCTCGTATTGATCCTCGCAACGAAAATAGAAGACGTTGCGATATATCAAAGTTTCATGCAATTATATCAGCCACACGAAATGAAGAACGTAGGGGGGAGGAAAAAAAAGAAGAAAATTATTTCAAAAGTTCGCGGACGAAAGAAATTTCGTTTTCTTAAATCCCCGGCGTTTAATTTTCTCGAGATCTCCTAAGCGCGGGAGCTTTGACTCCCAATTTAATTTCTCGAGGGTATCTCAAATCTTCTCCCTTAATATCGCGGAATTGCTCGGGCCGCTCGGTTGCAGATCCGAGATGACAAGGAGATACAAGGTACAAAGAAGGTAACCGCCTCCCCGATGGTATCCGGCTCCGCGTCTTCGCCAACGGTGGCCGGAGGTCAGGACTGGGTCTGGTTTAACGCCGACACACGAATACAAGTCAGTTCTCAGTGATTGTTAGAACTAGTTACCTGTTTCGCGATACATCCTCTCTGAATACTCTCCTCAAACTTGCCGAGTGTTGTCGCGATGTTCCTCAACGAGTTCCACGACGAGCGTCTACATAGAACATCCCGTATGTAGAAGATACTCGGAGATAGCTCTGCTAAGTATCTGTTACACCCATTTTCCCTATTAAAATAATGATGCTGAAATAACGTCGTTAAAATAACGCCACTAAAATAACGATAACGCTCGTGCAAATATGGACGCATTACTTTTATTAATTTAACACGAATTGAACTTGATAAGAAAATTAAGCACCGCTTAAGGCCCTGTTTATTTTATTTTTAAAATAAAAATTATTATTCACGCGCTACTCTTTTTTTTTTTTTATTTTAATATTTTATTTAAACATTCGAAAATAACTCAAGGCTCTAAAAGTATACAACTAAAATACTTGCGGAGAATCGGGTCGCGGAAATATTTCAACGCAGCAGAGACGTTCTGCGTTTTTAGAAATTTTAATATAAGACAGACACTCACAGTTTTTATAACCAGATTGAATATTCTTCAGATTCGTTTATTTACGTTCCAGTACGATGTGATCGAGAAGTTTTGCCGTTCGTCCACGAAGTATTGTCCGTCTAGTCCGCCAGGATTACCTGGTGCGCCAGGAACTCCAGGTCCACCTGGAGAACCAGGCTTGCCGGGCATCCCGGGGATGGACGGCCCGAAAGGACCACCGGGTCATCCCGGTGCCAGAGGGTCTAAGGGTGACATCGGGCCACCAGGCTTTGACGGTAGGGATGGGGTACCCGGTGAACCCGGCTTGGACGGTATTCCCGGTAGAAGTGGCCTGGACGGCGTACCAGGAAGCAACGGCAAGCCGGGGATGAACGGACTGCCGGGGCTGCCCGGAAGAAACGGAACAGACGGTACGTAGAATTATTTCACAATGGTATATATTTCAATCGAAGGTTTAACGTGGCTAGAGACGCGAGTGGCAAAAATTAATTAGAGACCTTTCTTTCTTTTTAATTATTTTGGTTTCTCATAAATATTTTCGTAATTAAATATTTTATAATGCTTGTTAACAATAGTAGTTTATACATTTTATTATTCAATTTTATATTAATTAATATTGAAACTTTAACTTCGAACATTTTTAATGTTTAATTTATGTTATGTCGCGGGCATGTAGCAAAATCACATTTATTTTAATATTTTACAGGTAAATGATTGATTAATATTTTTTATTTTTTCAGGGAGACCAGGTCAAATGGGTCCTCAAGGACCACCAGGACCTCACGGTAAGTAACGATACTATCCTCGGTTATTCCTTCATTTCGTTTATTTTCCCTTAATTTACTTTAGGAGACGTAGGCCAACCTGGTCCTCCAGGAGCACCGGGAAAAGATGGGAAGCCGGGCATACAAGCGTACAAAGTAAACATTCATGATTACAACAACGAAAATGACATATTAATACCACCATCCATCGCAGGTAAAGATTACTGTCTTAATTGTTTTCGCGAAATTATTTTGTAATTTTTTTTATTGCAATTTTATGCACGTTCCACGATTGGCGTTACGATTTTCGAACATTGGATATTTCAGAGATCACGCCACCGTTAAATACAAGTAACATGATTTCTGTGCAAGAGGGAAATAAAATACGGCTGAAATGTACAGCGAGTGGGAAGCCACAACCTGTTATACAATGGACGAAAATAGACGGCTCCATGATACCCATGGGTCCCTGGCATGGTATGAACGGACTCTTTAACTCTCTTTAATAAGCTGCGAGCGGATAAAACGGGATTAACAAACATTCCCATAAATCTTACGACTTTAGTGAACTCTGTTACGGGCCATACGTTTAACATCAGCGTTGTGACCCGGGAACACATGGGCGAGTACGCTTGCAACGCTGATAATGGAATATTTCCAGCGAAGACCAAGAGGTTCAAACTTCAAGTCAAATGTAAGCTTGTTACAAATTAAAATTAAATTAAAAAGAAATAAAATGTGTATATAAAAAAAATTTTTATATATAAATATAATAGCATACACATTTTATTTGATAATTTAAAAGATTTTAAAGCTATTACATAAAATATTTTAAGTATCACATTTCACGTTACTTATAATATATTTCATTCACATGCAAGAAAAAGCTTCAAGTCTATGAATTAAAAAAAAAAAAAAAAAAAAATGTATTTTTTCGCGCATCTGTAAAATAACGTGTCTGTATTGTTCGGGTTTTGATATTATTAGAATAACTTCGAAAGAACTAGGTTCGCTCGAATCGATAAGCACAGATGTGGGTAGAATTGATAATCGATCGCGTTCCAGTTCCGCCGTTTATTCGTATACGCAACCGAGTGGTACTTGTGCGAAACCAAAATCCAGCGACATTGGAATGCGATGTGGAAGGCTTTCCCGAGCCAGTGGTGCATTGGGAGCGTAGCGACGGCCGCCGCTTGAAAATGTCGGATAAGTACAGAACGGAGGTTTACGACAGACGCGATAATTACAAGGTAACCGGTCAAACCTGTCTCTATGGACTTTCCCCGAATTCGCGTAATATCGATTTCCATATGATTATCTTCGAGTCCTTTTTTTCATATCAACGAAAGTGTTTTGCATTTTTCGTTACATAAAATGTCGATAATAAATTGTTCCCACGGTACGTTGGCAACAAATAAGGTTTCTTACGATACGTGAACTATTCTGAAAAGCTCAAGATGAAGCTGAGAATCGCGAGGGTGACGCCGTCGGATCACGGGACTTACTACTGCGTGGCGAAAAACGACTTTGACACCGTCAAAGGAGCTTTCACGGTAAACGGTTCGTTTCACTCGTACTATCTCGCATCTAATTGCATTGATATAACGAAGAACTATCATGAACAACTATTACGGAACTATTAATTAATTACAACGCGAAGGATATAGAAGCAAGACCCCGAACTTGATACGAACATATATACTGCTATTACTTCGCGTTATCTCGTAATGTCGTATTATAAGACAAAGCTCGTCACTTCTGATGCGATCTTTAAACGATATAAGAAATTAAATATTAATATAATCCAATTAATACAAATTCTCGCAAACGAAAAGCACGTATGTCTTCTATATCTATCCGTTCCCAATTTTTGAGATTTTATGAGGAAAAAAAAAGTCTAAGAAATTCAATTTCTTTCAATTAATTTAGTATTTTTTTTTTTTTAATCTTAAGATTTGCCCTTAAATATTAATTCTCCTATCGAACTTTTTAATTGATGGTAATGAATATTGTTAGACGATATAAAAGACGTCGAGAAAAATAAGCTGGGGAAGGACGAGCATGTAACGTACGGCCACCCGATGCCAATGAGCGTCGACCAGGAGCAGGAATTGTGCGCACCGCAAGAAACTTGTAAGACTTGTCTAAAATGCACCTACACGGACCCAATGGACCAAGTCCACGCTCAACCGTTGAGCGTTATTAATAATACGCGGCCACCACCACGGCTAGCCGGTACGTTTAATCAATTCTAACTAACGTATTCCAACAGCGTTCTTGCACAGGGTCGATCAATTAATTTCAAAAGATGGAGGTGCAAAGCTGCGATGTAAATGCATATATAACGTAACCATTCTACGAGTATATACAAATGTAATATACATAAATCAGTCTACAAATCCAGCGAGGTCGGATGACGCTTGTTGAAAACTTTGGTCAATCGATCCGACGTATAAATGAAACAATAAAAAAAAAAATAGACAACGCGAAACGGAAAGGATCTCTACGGAATGAATTTTTCAAAGTGTCGTTCATAAATGTGTTAAACGCATCTGATTTAATTTCAACGAAAGAGACGAAAAAAAAAACTGCAAAATTGATTTTAAAACGAATGTATTTAATATTCGTTTAGCATTTTATTAATCAATTTTACATGAGTGGCACCTTTTTCGTGATTTAACTTTTATCTACCTTCGCTATACATATACAATAGTGTACATAGCGATGGGGTCAAGTACACAGTCGAGAACTGCATTAATGACTGAAGGATCGCAATATCGCGGAAGTTTACGCAATTAACGAACTGGCGGCACTCCCCGTCAAACACGAACCCTGGAATACCGCGAGTAAAAAACAAGCTCTTTCGACGCGAACTCCCCCTCAACTTGGAGACTCGAAAGTTAATAACCAACGTTGGTAAATTCGCAGAGGGCTTCATAGAGGCAATAGGAAAACCGGTGCTGAAAGGGAACGATCACTACGGAAGCTGGATGCACGACGCGTCTTCCGGTAACGATATCATACCCGACAAACTTTGGGTTACACGTCACAACGAAACGTCCTACATTTATGAATACAAGTCGAAGGAATACTTCAAGAACAACACCGTGACCAAAGACCTAAAACTACCCTATCCTTTCCAGGTTGGTGGGCTTAAAAATAACATATCTAATTATAGTTTGCGCCACTCTCGGAAAATTTTTAATAACTGATAACGATAAAATAAGAGGGTGATTTTTATTTTTTTATATTTTTTTCCTTTCTTTCTTTTTTTTTTTTTAATCAACGAGAAGGAACTGGAGAATTAAAACTACGATCGACGTTCTCTTTTAGGGCAACGAACACGTGGTCTACGACAAATCGTTTTTCTATAATCCCATTAATCGACCATCGGTCCTTCGATACGATCTGGAGAGAGATATATTCTCGGATCGCCATCGGTGTAACGAATTCAAAAATGATTGCGAGATAGAGCTCCCATGCTTGGAGCTCGACGGCCGTAACCATCTTTACGCACGGAATATCACTTATACGGATTTCAATGTGGATGAAAACGGTAAAACCAGCAACGGGACGAAAATAATATATTTCGCGCTCGTTACGAATTAAAGTAGAATAATTAAATGTATTGAAATATTTAGAGCGCCGCGAAAATTGAATAACATAATTAATAATGTTTAAAATATGTATTGATACACGACGCGAAACATTTCTGCAGGTTTGTGGGTCATTTATCCGTCATCGGACAATTGCAACGGTAAAAATACTATCGTTGCGAAAATCGATCCCGTTAAAATGGCCATTCAGTACGCGTGGAACATCAGCATCGATCATCGTCGATTCGAGGAGATGTTTATTGCGGGAGGCGTGCTTTACGCTATACGCAGCATCACCGACGACACCATGGAGATACGGTAACGCGAATGATCGATCTCTCTGAAAGTCACGATCGCATGAGGCATAAATATCTCGTGAAACTTGCAACACTTGATTTTCAAGATCTCGATAATCCGCGATATCTATTTTTAATTCCACCGCCGCGTCGTGCCTTTATTTCCATTAGCTGTAATCGCGAACGTCGCGTGGTGCCGTTATCTAATCACATTTGATCGGCGTCCGTAGATTCGCCTTCGATCTTTACAAAAATGCGACGGTGGAGGTAAACTTGTCTTTCACGAACCCGTATCACAAGACCACGGCAGTCAGTTACAATCATAAGACCAAGGTACGTTGCCTATTACCATTCTGTCGCATTGCATTTGAGCATCCATATCGCTTTTTTCAGGAGCTCTACACATGGAACAAAGGCCACCGGCTGGCCTATCCCGTGAAATGGCAAGAGGCGACCGAGAAGGAATTGTCCCCGCGACATACGCGCATATCGCGAAGAAACGCGTAGAAGCATCGTTAATCGCTACGTGAACGCTAATTAAATAAGTTTGACGTGTAACGAGTTATCCCTTTTTCGAGTCTCCTCGAGCGCGTATTTATCTTGTAACACATATTGAAAATAAAACAATTTAAACAAAATTACTAAAAAACGATGTTGCAATTAATTTTTTACCTGTCATTATCATACTTCCTTATAGTCATTATAATTCCTTATAATATATCTAATATTTGATCTATATATAATAGTAGCTATCACTGTCTAGTGTATCACAATAACGCAGATAACATCTTATTTATAGCCTTGCATTAATTAAATCTTGCATAAGTGCTGTTTTCAGTAGGTCGAGAACAATTATTAATTGTACAAATCTAATACTCAGTGACTCACGTCCTGCTGTATTTTCGCAGTTACGATAATTCGCGAAATAAAAGCGACGGCTGATTTTCAGCCCTTCCCCTTTCGCGTATCCGAGAGCGCTATAAAACGCTTTGAAACACGACGATTAGAATCGGGTAATACGATATAATTGAAATGTCCTGTGTGACACGGCAATACGCTGTACTCCTACTATTTTGACAGAGGCATGGTAGGAGAACCGCGAGCAAGCACAAGTGCTGTTGCAAAACTACACGGTCATAACCGCGGTCCAAACCAGTAGAGCCGGTGAACGAGTCTCAAAGATTACATTCACTCAGTGCTAGCAGCTCGCAGCTGGCAGAGCGTACATTTATTAGCCAGATTAGCCTTAACTATTTCGTGTACAGTTAATCGAAGACGCGACTGTCCGCGTCTATCTAGATCGTCGACGGCAGCTGTCGCGGCTCGGTTATGGGCACAACTACCAGTAATTTAGGGTAAGTTTAGCGAATGCGAATAATATAGATTTATGCCGGATGCTTTCTTTACTGTGCAACTATTCTACGCTCGATCGCCTCGCCGAGGTCGTCACAATCGGAGACGCGGAACGCTTCGTAATAATTCAACCATTTTCAGTCCGCGCGAGAATAAAGTGAAAATTATCGCGGTTTTAATTTGATAAAATTAATTTGACGCGTTATTAAAAAAAAAAGAAGGAAACATATATAATTTTTTTTCTAGCAGATTCGGATTCGGATATTATTCGTACTGGCGGGAAAGGAAACGCGAGGGTATTTTAGCTTCGCTGTAACAGAGACAGTTTTAATAAAATTATTTGATCTTCATTGTGACGATGTCGCGTTTTAATGTTACGCTGTTACGCAAGTTTAATATTCAAGACGTTCTTTCTTCGTTCTATTATTCTTTTTGCTTCGTCCGTGATTCTCCGAGAGAATTGTTTTCATAATGAGATGCAAAAAAAAATTTTAACTATTTCGCGAGTTAAGATTGTATAAGTAAGGTCAGAATCTTATACGATGCATACAGTGATAAACTTTTTACATATAAATGATATATGAGCTCTCGAAGAATTAACGTTCAATTTATCTACAAGCTATTTCCGTCTTTAACGTTAACTTGCTACTTTATCATGAAACTTGGTTGCGTGAGATAAAAAGATAAAAGAAATAAACGCTGTTACGCCTCTATGTTATCCTATTGCATAACAATGACATCAGCGATTTTCAACTTTAATGCAACATTGCTGAGTGCACGCTGTACGAGTAGAATTCGATTTCTCACCTCTGGCATGACGATGGAATTTTTATTTAAACGGTATTTAATTTAAGCGACAATTAAAAAAATGTGCAAGTTAGTATGAAAGAAGTTGGATTCAATATAATATTAAGAAGCTAAATAAAAATTTACATAAAAATCACGTATCAACTATATCGTTTACATTGATAAAATGGTTAAGAAAGTGAATTTGGTCTTCGAGAGATAACCCAATTTGTTATTGGTAGCGAAACAAAAATAAAACTATCGATATAAAAAAAAAAAAAAAAAAATATTACATATTTGACTCATGCATATTTACGTTCTATCTCCATCAATGTAATTTTATGCTTATAATTTTCTCTGTTGTGCAACATCCATATTCTACAAAAGACTCTGAGATAATTATTCACAATGACGTTTTGCCTCATCATGCTAAAATTAATGTCGATATTATCTACGCTTGTGCTTCGTAGTAACGCGAATATTAGACGTGCGAGAAAGAACGTCGAGCTAAATCGACTGTTCGAATAAAATTCAAAACAAAAACTTTGGAATCCCGATATTTGCTGAAATATGTAACTTACACCGATGTGTAGTACGATAAAAAAAGAAAGAATTAGATAACAGTAATAAAACACTTTAATAACGTAGATAAAAGGCACTCTTTCATATTAAATGCAATCGTTGCGTTGAAATCCGGATTATAAAATGTAATCTTTGAAACGTGTCGTCGTTCCAACCCCGTTTCCTGCTTTTCTGACAGCTTTCTGCTATTTCTCGTATTTTTGTTTATCTCCCTATACCGTTTAAGATAACGGAAATGGCTATCAAAAATTGAAATTGATATAACATTTAACAACGTTACATTTTATGTTTGTCTCCGTGCTTTTCCTATATTTTCAGCGTCAAATATTGAAATCGTTGATAACAGTATCAATTTTCTATACATTTTTTAATTGTTTAACGTGCACATTTACGTGTATCCACTTTATAGAAAGTTTAAAAAAAAAACAATAAAGTTATTGAGCGAATGCAATCAAACCATTTCATGCATTTAAATGCAAGTACATAAAAAAAAAAAAAAATATTGCTCACTTAAGAAACAAACGTTCTTTTTTTTCCCACGGCTTTCTGTAAAATTATCTTGTCTTACGTTGCTTTATAAATAAAATAGCAAATGAATTTAAATTAATTAAATTATTATTAAATTATTAAATGTCTCTACGTAAATATTACTAATAACGAAGGATTAAGATTTCGTATGTACCGCAAAATAAGTGTTCAAAGATTCAGTTTAAATCGCGTTCTTTGCAGAGCGCTTGAACAGTGATAGTTCTGATTACGTTACAAAACCTGCAGTAAAGACGAGATTAAACGCTGTGTGCGGATGTGAGTTGTCATCATACATCAGCTTGTAGTCTTTACGACGTAGTACTTTCAGACCATGTTATACGTAAATCTCAATGTATTAGCGTTACAAATTGTGATTACATATGATATGCTAAATAGATAGAGTGAACAAGGTTCTTCGTCAATGATGATTTGCCGACAAATGCGAGTGTTAAACCCGCTGCTTAGAAGAAACAAAAACGAGCATTAAATTGTTAGGAGCATTAAATTGGAAAAAAATTGTTTCCTCATTTGTTGATGCAACCGTTGATCATGTGATTGCGCTGTCAATAATTTTCTTTTTTCTTTTTTTCGTGAAAAATACAGGCCTCGAATATACGAATGACAAGTGAGATTATGTAAACTCGTTAAATCGCACATTATAGTGCATTGCAAAGTATCCTACATCGAAAAAATTAATCATCACGCTTGTGCGTGATACAACAACTTATTTCACTTTTATCTATTTATTTATTTTATTTTTAATTCAATTCTGTTTTACGATTTTCGATAGCAAATCATTATCGTCACTTAGTCGTATTAGAGTAACTTTAAAAATACGTACCGCGTACATGTATGTGTATAAAAAGAACATCAAAGAATATAAATTTTAATAATTATAATACATGCCACGTTTAAAAGTAATAATAGATCAACCACTTGAATAAAAGATATTATATGACATTACACGCAAAATTTAATCTACGTCAGCAACCGCGTTCTATCATGTTTTTTAAATACCTAAAGATCTTATACTTTGTCTCGAAATAGCTGACAAATTATGAAAATATCTTGCTATCAACGGCATAAATGACATAAATCTTTCGAACAGCGGAAAAAGTGTCCAAGCAGCAAAAATATAATTTTAATTTAATTTTATAAACTATATGTTATCTTTTTTAAATAAATATTCACGATGAATATAATATATTCCTTTTACTAATATATATTAGGTAAGTTATTTCCGTTTAAATAATAAATAAAAAAAAATTTAATCATTTTCCGACGCTCGGTATTAATGAAAAAAGTGAAACTATTTTGCTTCCTCTGTCTGTGCTAACGTTTAAATAAATGTTGCATATCTACGAGCTTATCTGTGATCAATTAAAGGCTTGAACTCACGACTTTACTTTCCTCGCTGCAATACTCTCTTACGCGCTGCAAAGAAAAAAAAAAAAAAGAATAATGATACTTGATAATTATCATTTTTCCGTATTTCAAAAGGCGCATATATATCTGATAAGACACGTACGTATATCGACGGACAGAGGGTTACCAGAGCAATAGCACAAGCAATTGACGAAAGATGCCGATGATAATGTAAGTCTATTTATTGCTAAGGAATGTATAATGCACGCCAGTGTATAAATTATGCGCGCGTGGAAACGCAATAAATAATAAGAATCTGCAGAACGAGTGATTCCGATGCATGAGTAATATTTTATGCTAAAAATTTTACGGTAAAAAAAAAAAAATCTATTAATACGTTCCTTTTAATATATTACTAAATTATATATTAAGAGAAATTAATGTATTTCAGAAGAAAGTAATTATATGTCTATCGTATTACATATCAATCTTCCTGAATTGATAACGATGTTAATGTTTCGTTTAATTTAATCCGAGTTTCGTTGCAGGAGTAGCGGAAAATCCATTAATTTCACCATAAATGGAACACCGCACACAAGTACGTATTTTTCAATCTTAGATAATACAGTTGTAGAAAGTCGCGATTCTATTAAACGATAAAATAATTCTAAGTGCACAGCGGTAGAAATCACAGAATTTAATTATGAGCGTAGAATACAATTGTATAACGCCAGGAAAATGTAGTTACATCGGTGTATACGTATAGAAACCGTTACACCCGGTCGCGAAAATTTAATTGCAATAACTTTAATATTAAATTGTAGGGATTTAATTACGTGAGATTTTGAAATATTGCGAATTTAAAGTCGACGAGGTACGCTGTGCGCGGTGATATCTATTAAGAATTGCAATTGTCATTTTAATTTTATAATGACCACATTCGTTTCCAGTATCGGGGGACATACCGGCTGACACGTCTCTCAACATCTATATTCGCGATTATGCGAAGCTCCGCGGTACAAAAGCCATGTGCCACGAGGGTGGCTGCGGAGCCTGCATCGTGGCTGCGGAAATCAAGGGCGAGACAATGGCAGTAAATTCCTGTCTCGTACCGATATTTATCTGCGACGGGTACGCGTAAATCAATCGAGGAGTAACATTTCCATTTCACGTTAAAGATCTAAAGATTAACTCTGTGATACGTCTTTTTTTTTTTGTTAATATGCAATCTGTAACATATTAAATCTCCTAGAATGTTATTTATTGCACCTCTGATGACTGCATTATTTTCATTAAATTTATATCGATATCGCAAAGTGTCTCCGTTTTACAAATAAATTACAGATGGGCAATTAGTACGATCGAAGGTATAGGAAATAAACGAGATGGTTATCACTCGATTCAAGCCGCGCTCGCTGGTAAAAATGGCTCGCAGTGCGGATATTGTTCTCCCGGCATGGTAATGAATCTTTACAGGTGCGTGAAATACAAAAATTAAAATTAATCGCGGAAAAAAAATTAAACTATTAACGCTAATAACGCGATCTCAGATGCACAAACTTTCTTCAAGAATTTGTTATTGGCTTTATAAATAGTGACTTCATAAATTATGATTATATAATTAATATAAGATCTATAAAAAAATTAAAAAATGTACTGTCAATGCCATTAAATGCAATTAAATACTATTAAATGCTATTAAATGCTATTAAATGTTATACAACGAAGTTATACATTTAAATTGCAACATATAAATGACAAACAATGTGCGCAATGTGAAATAAATCAATTTTATATTGCTATTTATATAACTAAAGCAACAAGGCTTCTTTGGCGTGTTTAAAGTGTAAACAAAATTTATGTCTTTTATTTTCAGCCTTGTACAGAATAAAAAATTAACCATGCAGGAGATCGAAAATTCGTTCGGCAGTAATATTTGCCGATGTACAGGCTACCGCCCGATTTTAGACGCATTCAAAGGATTCGCGAGCGACGCACCTTCATCGTTGGTGAAAGACATTCGCGACATCGAGGTGCTTGAAATATCTTTTTTCATCCTTGAAAGTTACATTTTTATACTTCAGAACTGGTTATTTCTGTTTTTATATTGAAATCTGTTTACGTGCACAAACATATCTTTAATATAATCTTTAATATTACATAGTACCTACTTGCGCACTATTCGATTAGATAAAATTATAGTGATTATAAATGCAATTGATTATACAGGAGATCTACAAAATTAAAGTCTGCCCGAAGAACGGAATGCCGTGCAAAGGTAATTGTACGGACAAACGTTTCTCGGATGCAAATACGGAAACGTTGGATATAAAGCTGGCAGACGCGGAATTCGATAAAGTTTATTCGATCGAGAATCTCTTTGCGGTATTTCAACAGAAACCGAATGCAACGTACATATTAAATGGAGGAAACACAGCCCATGGTAATTTATCTTTAACGTGCATAGAAAAAAATTAATCAAAATAAAAAAAATAACAGTTAAAAAATTTCAATAAATCTTCTACACTAATCAAAATATGTTTTAATATTAAAATATAGAGATATACTTTTTTTTTCTTTTATAAAAATATATAAAAATTAAATACGTTTTATTACATTGTCTTCAATATTAAATTTATTCCGTAAAAAGTAATAAAAGAAAATATAAAACAAATCCTATTTATTATTTTTAATAAATCATATTTTCTTTTGAAATAATAATGGTCTCGCGTTGCTAATAAATAATGGTTGAAATAAAATTTCTGAATTTACGTTAATTTTAATCATCAAACAATTTACATGTAATAACTGGTGTTACTGGTACAAATTTATATTTAAAAAAAAAAAAGAAAAAAAAATGAAAAAATGCATAAAATACAGAATCATAATAATAAAAAATAATAACGAGAATAATTTTGCAGGTGTTTATCGGACGGGCAAAATCGATCTCCGTATCGACATAAACAGCATCCCCGAGTTGCGTCGAATTGAAAAGACTAATGAGTCGCTAACCCTGGGTGGAAATATATCCCTCACCGTAGCGATGGAGACCTTTCAAAAGTATTCATCCGAGGCCGGATTCAAGTACCTCCGCCACCTAGCTCATCACATCGATCTAATCGCCAGCGTGCCCGTGCGCAACATCGGCACCATCGCCGGCAATCTAATGATTAAACACGCGCATCGCGAGTTTCCGTCCGATTTATTCCTAATGCTCGAGACAGCTGGTACTCAAATACACATCCTCGAGGCGCCCGGCGCGAAAAAGAATATGATGCTGCAGGAGTTTTTAAAGACGGACATGCGTCATAAAATTATTTACAGCGTGGTGTTACCGGCGTTATCCGACGATTACGAATACAGATCCTATAAGATTATGCCCAGAGCACAGAACGCTCACGCTCACGTCAACGCCGGATTCCTCTTCAAGCTCGACGGCGGCGGCAAGGTAATATAAAGTCCTACCGAATTATTCATATCGCATTACCATTAATCATTCTCGTATTCAATATATATGGAATATTTTACGATAAGGTGCTGGAGAAACCTAATATTATCTTCGGTGGGATCAATGAGCATTTTTTGCACGCAAAAAACACGGAGCAGCTCCTCGTGGGCAAATCTATTCTCGACAAGCAAGTGCTCAAGACAGCCTTGGAAGCGTTGCATAATGAGTTGCAACCCGATCACGCGTTGCCGGATTACTCGCCGGAATTCCGGAAGACACTTGCCGAAGGATTATTCTATAAATTCGTGCTGAGTATCAAACCTGAGAACGTCAATTCGAAGATACGCAGCGGTGGTTCTTTGTTAACGCGGGGTCTCTCTTCGGGTAATTAATTTATGTATCATTTGGTTTTGAAGAATTGCAAAATGTATTGAAAGCGATCTGGTTATAGGTACGCAGGACTACGACACTGATAAAAATATATATCCGGTGAGCAAGCCTACGATAAAGTTAGAGGCGATTCAGCAAACGTCGGGCGAGGCTCAGTATTGCAACGACCTACCACCATATCCTGGAGAAGTGTTCTGTGCATTTGTTCTTACAACCGTTAGTAACGGCAAGATAGAGAGCATAGACGCGAGCAAGGCACTCGCTATGAAAGGAGTGGTAGCGTTTTTCACAGCTAAGGATGTGCCTGGCAAGAATTTGTGTATTTCGGCCGCCAGTCAATTATTGATGTTAATGTTCGACGAATTATTATTTGCCGAAAAGGACGTGCTTTGTGCCGGCCAGCCGATCGGCGTAATCGCTGCCGAGACGCATAATCTGGCAAACGAAGCCGCGAAATTAGTGGAAGTCAAATATGTCGACGTTTTAAAGAAGAAACCGGTGATAACTATTGAAGATGCGCTCCTCACGAAAGACGAAACTAGACTCCTGCAAACTGTGAATGTTCCAGCGCAAAGGAAAGGTAAAAATAAATGCGCGAGGTAATGGATGTAATTGAGAACTGTTAACTACAATGAAACATTGTAAAAGTAACCGTTGCTAATCATCAAAATTATATAGAAATAGATAGAAAAAGGCAATGACCCTTTTTCTAATTTTTTTTTCTTTTTTTTCTTTCATTATTTTACAGGAAAAAATGTTAAACAAACGATAAAAGGAGTTTTCCGTTGCGGAAGTCAATATCACTACACTATGGAAACTCAAACTTGCGTGTGCGTTCCCGCGGAAGATGGTATGGACGTTTATCCAACCTCGCAATGGCTAGACCTCACCCAAGTAGCGATTGCAAATTGTCTTGGTGTCAAAAATAACAGGTCAGCAAAGACAATAATCAGTAAAAAAAAAAAGAGAAGAAAAAAAAAATTATTTTGTACAAAAATTGAAATTAAAGTACATTTATCTTTTATAAAAAAAAAAAAAAATTAAGTTAAAGAAATTAATGGAAATATATTTTGTAAATAATTAATTTCGTCTTAGTATTAACGTCCACGTGAGGCGAATTGGCGGTGGATACGGAGCTAAAATCTCGCGAAACGCGATGATCTCGTGTACCTGCGCCTTGGTATGTCATAACTTGAATCGTCCGGCGCGATTTATCGTGACTCTCGAGGATAACATGCGATCCCAGGGAAAGAGAATTTCATCGCGCCAAGAGTACGAAGTCGAAATAGATGACGAGGGAGTTATACAACACCTTGACACGAAATATTGGTGCAACAGTGGCTGCAATTTCAACGACGGCCACGCTTTCGGCGTAGTCCATCATTACGGAAGGTACGTATCGAAAATATAGCAAAATAGAGTAAGAGCTGCTTCTCTGTTTAATAGACTGTTCAAGAAAATTAATTAGCACCAGTAGTATTCTTGAAAATAATCTTATTAACGTCGCAAGTTCTGTAAATTTGTGCATTAACTCTTATTAATCATTCACAGCTGTTACACTAACGATAATTGGAGCTTCAATGGATTCGAAGTACGAACCGATTTACCATCAAACACGTACTGTCGAGCGCCTGGATCGACTGAAGGAATCGCCATGATCGAACATATAATGGAGCATATTGCAAAAGTTACGAAAAGAGATTCATTAAAAGTCAGATTGGCGAATATGAACGACGTGGACAAAGCCGCGATAGAAACTATGATACAAGAGCTCTCAAAATCAGCTGACTATGATCTACGTAAACGGGACGTTGATACGTTTAACAACGAGAATCGTTGGAAGAAAAAGGGCATCGCCATGATACCAATGAAATATCCATTCCAGAATTTCGGCCAATTTAATGCAATGGTGTCCGTTTGCGCCCGCGACGGCACGGTTTGTGTAACACACGGCGGGATAGAATGCGGACAAGGTGTAAACACGAAGGTATGTCGTAAATTAAATTAAATTTAGTTTAGTCTAATTAATTTTAGTAAAAATAGAAAGCCAAAAAAAATGAGTCTTAAATTATGTATACGAGAAAGATTCATATTAATAAAAATAATTTAATAAAATCGAAATCTAAATAAAAATTCATAATTTCACGACTTTAAGAGCTTAAGAGACTTAAGAGCACAAGCTTGTAAACTTCTTTTCTTTTTTTTAATTGCCTACATTTTACAAGTAATTAATTAATTGTATTTTATTCCCGCTAAAGTAAGAACGTAATTTTTTTTTTAGGTTGCTCAAGTGGTGGCTTACACTTTAGGAATCGATCTATCTCTTATCAGTGTTAAACCGTCTAATAATGTAATAACGCCAAACAATATGGTCACCGGAGGCAGTATGACTAGCGAATCCTGTGCATACGTATGATTTTAATTTACCTTTAATGCTTCAGAAAATAACGCGATACACGCATAATAAACTTATTAATATAAATAATTAATATAAACGATATACTGCATTTACTTTAGGCCGCGAGTCAAGCCTGCAAAGAAATTCTGAACAGACTCGAGCCGATAAAAAAGGATTTAAAGGATCCAAGCTGGCAGGAACTCGTTTTCGCAGCGTATCAAAAAGACGTCGATTTAGTGGCGCGTCATATGTAAGAATATTGAATCGCAATTAATACAAAAGTATATTATACAAAACGAATATTAAATTACCCTAAATTTTAACGTTATTTTAAAAATATCACACTATCTTGTGTTTTTTTTTCCATAAAAGTTACTTTAAATATTTTAACTGCATTTTCTGAAAGTAAACGATATCGCTACTTGTAATAATTTTAATTAAATTTTATTTATTTAATTTGGGCTATGCTTATTTCGGCAGGTATGCAAGTATGAAAGACGATACGATCAAACCCTACGCAATTTATGGTGTTACCATTGCCGAAGTAGAAATCGATTTGCTAACGGGTCAGCATATTGTTAGAAGGGTCGATTTGATGGAAGACACCGGTGTAAGCTTAAGTCCGGAAATCGATATTGGTCAGGTTGAGGGAGCTTTCGTAATGGGAATAGGATATTGGACCTCTGAGGAACTAATATACGATCCTAAGACAGGAATGTTAACAAATGACAGAACCTGGGTACGTTATCTTCATTGAGGTTCGATACGACTAATAAAATCAAGATTGCTCCGTTTTACTAAATTCTATTAGACCATAAATTATTCGATTATTCTCGTAGAATTATAAACCGCCGGGTGCAAAGGATATTCCTGAGGACTTCCGCGTATCTTTCCGAAGGAACGCGCCTAATCCAGTCGGTGTTCTTCGATCAAAAGGTAAAATTGAATAATTTAATAATTATTAAATGCATACGAAATTTGAAAAATTATTTACAGCAACCGGCGAGCCACCGCTTTGCATGAGCTGCGTAATTCCGATTGCGATACGAAACGCATTAAATTCCGCCAGAGCAGAAGTGGGAAATAAAGATGTGTGGTATCAATTAGGTAAGAAAAGAAATTCAAATAGTAATTTTATAGCCGATAATATATGGAAAGAACGCTATATTTCGCGGTTAGAATTATTTATATTTTATACTTATCGTTAATAATTTTTCAGACGGACCATTTACCAACGAACGCATACTTTTAAATAGTTTAACTAACAAAGATGACATGGTGCTTTAAAAAAAAAAAAGAAAAAAGAAGATTTGCAATTAATACTTAAATTAAAACTTGAACTTATTAATTTTCTATCTTCCGTAATTGCACTTCAAGTAGTATAAATTTAAAAGTTGTATCCAACATAATTTATTCATATATTCCGTCATTTTAACGACGAAAAAAAGAATTTACATTACATTAAAATTTATGTCTTTTTAATATTTTGTCGCGCACGTAACTCTATGTTACGTTTTAAACAACCTATTGTTACTGAATCGCCTGGAAAACGTGTTTTATTTCAAAATTTTTATTAAATATTACTTTTATTTATTACCGCAAAAATTGTAAAAATAATTTTATTATTAATTTTTATATAATACTTTATAACCTACAACGTTACTTTTATTAATATTAGCCATGCGTATCGTCTAAATGCAAACAGTTAACCTTAATTAATAATACTTTTAAAATAATTATTATACAACTGCAGTTTAGTTGGTTGTTTCCAATGCTTTTATGGATTATTATTTGTGTCGCAACCGTTTTGCAACACCATCCAAAAAGTGGCGCATATAACGATAAGATAAGAGACATTTTCTTTGTTTCAAGGTTGCAGAAGAAACTTATTTAAAGTATTTAATCAAAAATATGAAACACGTTAGATTTCTTTCGTACGTTAAAATAATGTCAATAATTTATAAACCAATTTAGAGGTTTTTTTTTTAGAATATTATACGAACTTTAATTTTAATTGCTTCTACATAACCTTTTAATTATATTATTATTAGTAAAACAAACCATGCGCATACTTAAAAAAAAATCATGCGACTTACCGATCTGCACTTCAGCGGAGTTGTTGAGTTCTGCCGGTGGCTGTAACATAAAAAGAAATAAATTAATGTAGACATGTAAATTAGTTAATAAAATTAATCAAAAAAAAAAAAAGTAAAGGTTGTTTTTTTAATAAAGATTTTAATTTAAAAAATTCATGCTTACCTAAAAGTTGCTCCGCTGATGCAGGATGCCCGTCCCGAGCCTGCTCCTCCTCTCAGAATGTCTGCGGGATGTCGGGTTCGTCCATCTTCAATGGTGGAGTATTACCTGAAACAGAAAAATTGCAGTTAATATTCTGTTCTGTTCAGTGTCTTCCACAATATAGTGGATACCATGTATTTACGATAATATTACAATTATCTGATTTAAACTGTTTATTTTGCGATTAAATTTTTAAGCGAACTGACGAAACTATTATATTGATATAACATATGAGAAAAGCCAATACATTCACCGTGTACATAGACAGGCTTGTTATTGCGTTTTGTAAGAAGTAATTTAAAATAATATGCACTTAAAATAATGTGCGTTTTAGATAGTAGTGACACATACTCATATGTATATTCGATTTTAAAAAAGGCACTGTCACGACGCACTAAAACTAGTAATAGTCTTGAACTACAAGTAGACAGTTACAATAATAAGTCAATACTACAACGAAGCAATTAATAAAAAGAAAAAAATGCAAACAGAAGTAATGTAAGTAAAAAATGTATATAACATATTAAACGTTTTGTTAGAAACTCTAGTATTAAATGTTTCCTTTTTAACATTGCAACATTAAAATGTTAACAATTCTAATTTGTATATAGTTCCAAGGATATAAAAAACTGTGTCAACTTTACGATTAATGGTGTACCGCATACTGGTATGATTTCTTTATATTAAATGTGTAATTAAAAGAATAAATTTTTCAACACTTTTAAACCGCGAAGTAGTTTAAATTGCGATTAAAAAAAAATTTCATACTTTGAAGGTTTTATAAAAATTTAATTGAAATATTAGTATAAATTAATATGATATTAATTATAATATTAAAAAATTATAAGTGACGATAAATTTAGTGTCAAAGTGCATACCAGTTGGGACATCCCTCAATATTTATATCCGCGATTATGCGAAACTTCGCGGTACAAAAGCGATGTGCCACGAGGGTGGTTGCGGAGCCTGTATCGTAACCGCAAAAATCAAAGGCAAAACAATGGGCGTGAATTCCTGTCTTGTACCGATATTGATCTGCGACGAGTATGTATTAATAAAATAAAAAAAAAATTATCTGACTTCTAAAATTATTCAGTTTAGCTTATTATTTAATGGTGACTTTAACTAAACCACTTTATACCGAACTGACTAACACCATGAGAGCAATAAATAGAAAAAAAAATGTTAAACATTAATATTAAATATTAACAAGTGTATCGATATTAAAAATTTTTTTTTATTTCGTTAACTAATTAGTCTGTAAAAAGCTGTAAAAAAAATAACGTTCAATACAACAATATGTAAACGTTTCAGATGGGATATTTTCACTATCGAAGGTTTAGGTGACAAACGAATTGGTTATCATACGATACAAAAAACGCTTGCTGACAAAAATGGCTCGCAATGTGGATATTGTTCTCCCGGCATGGTGATGAATTTATATAGGTATTCATCTGAGAAACTAATTAACGTGTAATAAAGAAATATAAAATTGCAGTAAAAAGTTTTTTGTAGAACGTGGGTGTAATCCGGTTGAAACAAAAATGTTATTTAAATTTAAACATCACGTTCGCATTTCGAAACGTATAAAAAATTGGGAATACATATTATTTATAATTTGCAGTCTTGTGCATGATAAAAAGTTATCAATGCAGGAAATCGAAAATTCGTTCGGTGGCAATATCTGCCGATGCACTGGCTATCGTTCGATTTTGGACGCGTTTAAGGAATTTGCTAATGATGCATCTTCATCAGTAATGAAAAACGTTCTCGACATCGAGGTAATTAATATTATTGTTTTTGCAAAAATTTTACTACTATTACAAAATTAATTTTTTTTTTTAATTCTATTTCTGGTAAGAAAAATTTTAGAAAAAGAACAAATTAATTATTTAACCACTACTACATACAATAATTAATATTTATGTGAATTAAATTTTGTTATACGTATATATTAAATCGCTTTGCAGGAATTATATAAAGTTAAAACCTGTCCGAAGTATGAAATGCCTTACGCAGATAGTTCCTGCGATAAGGAACTTTCTGATGAAAATACTATGTTACATATAAAGTTAGAGGACGGGGAATTCTTTAAAGTTTATTCGATTAAAGATTTATTTAAAGTATTTCAACAAAAACCGCATGCTACGTACATATTAAACGGAGGAAATACTGCGCACGGTAAATTTCTTTTCTATATAGATAACCGATAATAAATTAAAATAAAAAAAATGTGTATACTGAAATTTATCGCAATTCTATTTAAAAAAAATATTTCTAAAATTTTACTAATTTTTATTACTCCACAATATCGTGCTCCACAATCTGCAAAAATATTAATTTCTATAATAAAGTCAAAGTAAAAAAAAAAAATAATTAAATGACATACACAATATACAAAATTTAATTTGCAGGTGTTTATCGGTCAGGCAAAAAAGATCTCTACATAGACATAAACGACGTTGCGGAATTACGTAACATTAAAAAAACCGACAAATATTTAGCCCTAGGCGGAAATACAACCCTAACTACGCTGATAGAAACCTTTCAAAAGTATTCACCCGAACCCGGATTTAAATATTTATATCAATTGGCTCAGCATGCAAACTTGATCGCACATGTGCCCGTACGAAATATTGGCAGTATCGCTGGGAATTTAATGATCAAGCACGAGCACAATGAATTTTCATCCGATATATTTTTGATGCTAGAGACTGTCGGTACTCAAGTACATGTGCTCGACACACCTGGTTCCAAGCGTAGCATGACGCTGCTGGAGTTTCTAAAGCTTGACATGCTCCACAAAGTCATATACAGCGTTGTGTTGCCACCGTTGCCCGACGAGTACGAATTCAGATCGTACAAAATCATGCCAAGAGCTCAGAACGCTCACGCTTTCGTCAACGCTGGCTTCCTTTTTAAACTCGACGGCAGTGCCAAGGTAAAGAAACCACAAACGTTTCTATTACAATATTATTAATATTTAACATATTTGCGATACGTAAAAAAAAAAAAAAAAATTAATTCCGTACATATCGTAACATTATCACGTATATTTGTCGAATATTTCGCGATCAGGTGCTGGAGAAGCCGAATATTATTTATGGAGGCATCAACAAGTCCTTTTTTCATGCCGTGAATACAGAACTGATGTTAGTAGGCAAATCAATCCTAAATAATCAAGTGTTAAAATCTGCTCTGGAGACGCTGCATAATGAACTGCAGCCGGATCACGTACTACCGGATTATTCGCCGGAGTTTCGTAGAACTCTCGCCGAAGGATTATTTTATAAATTCGTACTAAGCATTAAACCGGAAAAATTAAACAATAGACTTTATAGCGGGGCTTTCATATTAGAGCGAGGTCTCTCTTCAGGTACGTAAAAAGTACAATACAGATACTTTTGATAGATTAATCTAATTTTAATTTGTAATAATTTCTTTAACTGATTATCTTCGTTAAATATGTAATAGATATAATTTTTACAGGCAAGCAAAGTTACGATACAAATAAAACGTTGTGGCCGGTGAATAAACCTACAACGAAATATGACGCTATCAAGCAGACGTCGGGCGAGGCTCAATATTGCAATGATTTGCCTCCGTATCCGAGAGAAGTATTTTGTGCTTTCGTTCTCACAGAAATCAGTAACGGTAACATCGACAGCATAGATGCAAGCAAAGCGCTCGACTTAAAGGGTGTAATAGCGTTTTACACGGCCAAAGACATACCGGGAACAAATTTATGTATTTCGAAAGCTGCTAAGTTACAAAAACTGATAAGCGACGATCTTATATTCGCCGATAAAAGCGTCCTTTACGCTGGCCAACCAGTCGGCGTGATCGCCGCGGAAACGCAAAATTTAGCGAACGATGCCGTTAAATTGGTAAAAATTAAATATAGCAATGTGCTAAAAACCAAACCTATAATAACGATTAAAGAGGCGCTCGCCACCCAAGATGATACCAGATTAATGCACAGTATCAATATACCAGCGAAAAAGAAAGGTAAAAATTGATTTTAATTTACTGAAAACTAACGATAAAAAATACGTATTGATTTCTATGATTTACAGGAAATAATACTAAGCAAGTGATAAAGGGCGTTTTTGAATGCGGCAGTCAGTATCAATATACCATGGAAACTCAATCATGCGTATGTGTTCCTGTGGAGGACGGTATGGATGTATATTCAGCGACGCAATGGATGCACGTTGTTCAACTAGCAGTTGCGAATTGCCTCAATGTTAAAAATAACAGGTAATTAGTTAATCTCTCTCGAGACGACTATCATTAATTAAATCAAAAATTAAACGATCTAAAGTAAAGATATTATTTTTGACTAAATAAATATATGAAAGAATATCGATTAAAAAAAAAATATATATATATTAAACCTTTGAAATTGATAATTATAGTATCAATGTCTACGTGAGGCGACTCGGCGGTGGATACGGGGCAAAAGTGAATCGAAGCTCGCAAATTGCGTGTGCTTGCGCGTTAGTTTGTTATAAACTGAATCGACCAGCGCGATTCATTATGACAATAGAGAGCAATATGCAATCACAGGGTAAACGTAATTCTGCACGCCAAGAATATGAAATTGGGGTGGATAACGAGGGAGTTATTCAATATCTTGACTCAAAGCAATGGTGCAACAGCGGCAGTACTTTTAACGACTCCGAAAGCGATCTCTTAGCAGACGCTTTTAAAAAGTACGTATCCGACATAGAATCAATGCAACAAGTATGCGCGGTTTTAAACAAAAAAAATTATTTTACAGTATTTAACGATGAATGTTAAAAAAAGAAATTAATGTCTTATTAATTAATATTTTAATGACATCTGAATTTTTTAATTAACATTATCGATTTCTATTTTTCTTATGATTAGTTGTTATGCGACCGACAGTTGGACGCTGAACGGATTCGACGTGAAAACCGATTTACCGTCAAATACATTTTGCCGAGCGCCAGGTACCACGGAAGGAATGGCTATGATCGAAAACATAATGGAACACATAGCGAGTGTAATGAAAAAGGATCCATTACAAGTCAGACTAGCGAATATGAACGACACGGATAAAGCCGCGCTAGAAACTATGATAAAGGATTTGTCGGAATCGGCCGATTACGAGATGCGAAAGCAAAAAGTTAATACGTTTAACTCTAAGAATCGTTGGAAGAAAAAGGGAATCGCTCTAGTGACGATGAAATTTTTGTTAAATCTTTTTGGGAAATACTATGCCATGGTTTCTGTGTGCGGTAACGATGGTACCGTTAGCGTAATACATGGCGGAATTGAATGTGGCCAGGGAATAAATACGAAGGTATGGTATTACATATTCAAGTTGCTTGAATACCCTAAATATATATATTTTAAATAAAAAGCATTAATTAATTTTAATTAATTAAGAAACGAACGTACGCCGACCTTCTCCCTCGATTTTTGTGCATCTTGAACGCTGTTCAAGATGTTGTAAAATATTATTGCATGAATTTCTATGAATTGTTTTATCCTATTGCCGCTTGTAATACAACTTGTGCAATTAACTCTCGTCTGTACTCAATTAATTATGCAAAAATATTTCTTGCAGGTCGCTCAAGTAACTGCTTACACGCTAGGAATCGATTTAAATTTTGTCGTCGTCAAACCGAGCTGTAGTATAGTATCACCTAATAATATGGGCACTGTAGCTAGCATTGCTACCGACAGCTGCACATACGTAAGAATTTATATATTGTACTAAAATATTAATTAATAAAATACTATAATATAAAAAGAACGTAATAAAAATATATACAAGCCATTTACAGGTAGAAATAATTAATTCCGCCAAGTAAAAATTTGAAATATATTTTTAGGCAGCGATCCAAGCGAGTAAAGAAATTTTGAAAAGACTCGAGCCGATAAAGCAAGAAATGAATAATCCGACTTGGCAAGAACTCATTGCAGCGGCGTGTCAAAAAGATATTGATTTATGCGCCTCTCATATGTAAATATATTTATAGGTATACCTTTTATTTTAATTTGTTAAATAATATTCATTGCACTTACCTCGACAGGTTTGCACCTGTGTACGATGATACAATCAAGTCTTACGGCATTTACGGTGTCACTATCGCCGAAGTGGAGATCGATGTGTTGACCGGCCAGCACGTTATCAGAAGGGTCGATATAATGGAAGACACTGGTATAAGCTTGAATCCGGAAATCGATATCGGTCAGGCGGAAGGTGGTTTCGTCATGGGAACAGGATACTGGACATCGGAAGATGTGGTGTATGACCCTGAAACGGGAAAATTAACGAATGATAGAACCTGGGTACATCATCTTCATTGAGCTTTGATAAAACTGATAACGTTAAAACATCGTCGCCATAATAATTGCTGCTATAATATTAAATGTAGATTAAATTATAAAAAAATAATTTCTATTTTATCGTAGAATTATAAACCGCCAGGTGCAAAAGACATACCCGAGGATTTTCGCATTTCTTTGCGTAAGAATTCGGCCAATACGTTTGGTGTTCTTCGTTCGAAAGGTGAGACCGAAAACTTTTACAGAAAATTCCCTTTTCAAATTTCTACTTGTTTACAATTAAAAACAAAATTTAAATATATCCTACATGTTTTTTACGTATAAAATTTAATTATAAAATTTGCATGTCTAAATGATTTATTTAAATTAGTCTAATGAAAATTAAACTAAACTTGAAAAAATTTATAAGAAGAATATTTGTGTGTGTATACATTTACATATATGTAGATATCAAAAAAAAAAGTTTAAAAACCTGAATCAAAAAAAGAAAATGTAAAAATTTGTTTGTAGCAATCGGTGAACCACCGCATTGTATGAGTTGCGTAATTCCGATTGCAATTCGCAATGCACTGAATTCCGCTAGAGCGGAAACAGAGAATACAGAGGAATGGTATCGATTGGGTAAGTTTCAAGCAATGATATAAATTGTACACTCACCGTCAGAAATGGCATTTGCGGTGCTACGACAGCGGCCGCGCCGCAAGAAATGCCAATTCGTATTTTAAACAATGTGCAACAAAAATAATCAAACTTTATATATCAAGTTGTGATATAATAAAGTATTTAAATTAAAATAAAATATTTAACTGTTGTAGTAAAAAAAAAAAAAGAAATTAAAATAATGTTCTACAATTACATAAATAACGTAGAATTTTATTCAAAATTTCTTTTTTATAAATTAGTCCAGAAATGTGTATTTTCTTGTAAAGTATTATTATGATAAAATTATATTATATTATTACCGATTTTTTATTTGTGCAGATGGACCATGTACCACCGAACGAATACTTCTGACCAGTTTAACAAATAAAAATAACATGATCCTTTGAAAACAAAAGCAGAAGTTAATAAAAAAAAAATCAGGATCTAATTTATATTCTGAAATTTTCTCTTCTTTCTCGTACTTCTCGGCGGCTGATCTGAAATACTGTATAATATGTTGTATAAATCATTAATCACTATATATTACCTTTACCCTGGCAGGTTGGTGGTCACACAAAGCGATACGATAAAGCCTTACGGCATTTACGATGTCACTGTCGCTGAAGTAGAGATCGATGTTTTGACCGACCAGCACGTTATCAGAAGGGTCGGATTTGATGGAAGACGCTGGTATAAGCTTGAATCCCGAGCTGGATATCGCTCAGGTGGAAGGAGCCTTCGTGATGGAAATAGGATATTGGACTTCTGAGGATCTGGCATGTGATCCTGAAACAGGAATATTAAGAACTTTTTAGGATAATAACAGGATCATGATCTGGTTATTTAACAGGCTTTTAACATAACTGAGCCTTCCTGTTTTATGGTAAATAATTTCAATAAATATTCTCTATTAAACGCCATTGATGTGCTACATAGTAAATATTACAACAACATATCTGCAGTGTATAATTGGCATTAATAATAATGTAATATAAAGTATGTCGCAAATAATAATCGTAAATAATATATAAGTATATTACTTCTCTCGAGAGAATCTACAGCAACGATTATTACTATAATATACGCAGACATCAAACGTTAAACACGTCGATATCATTTACATTATTTGCACTTGAGGGTGGATGAGGAAGAGTGTAAAAAATGAAAAACGGAACGAAACGAGATTATGGCATATAGTGGTTTGATTCGCAAAATTAATTAACATGTGACGTGCACCGAACTGTGCTTGCCGCAAGATAGAGAGAGAAAACGCTTTCTGGAATGTGTTCTTTCCGCGGTGCCATTCTCAAAACGTCCCGTTCACTCGACGTAACTTCTATTTATGCGTTTCACGCGAGTAAAAAAAAAAAAGAAGGAAACATGCCAAACTTAACTCAACGCGCGGCCTTAATAATTAAAAACTGTCGCAGCGCGCGTAACGAAGATATTAAATTTCAAGCATAAATAGCGAATATTAAAAACCGATGTGAATCCCGGAGAAACCGAGATACAATGCTGTAAACGTGGAAATACATTTGCCGCGTTTCCCTAAGCGCGAATAAAAACGGAGATCATTATCGGGCGTTAAACAGGCATTTTACAGCGTCGATATCTGACTTTCCCCAAGATTAATTCGAATTTTCTTCCCGATAATAAGTTCTACGCACCGAAAACCTAAACTTCTCGACTTTTCATCGTTGCCCTTTGCCATTCCCTTTGACAATATGCCACGTAGGGATGATTAAGCGGAATAAAAGTGTCCTTAAACTGAACTTCGTCGACACTCGGAAGCAAAACCGTCTCTCCTCGTATATACCTCTCTAACCGAATAACGTTGCTTACTACCTTAAACGTCGGGTACACTATAGAAAGTAGAGCGGTCCCTTTCGTTATTGTTTGAACGCAGGATAGTGATATATTTCGCGCTTGCTCTTGATTATCGTCAAGCACGTGTTTGCGTGGTCAAATGTGAAAGCAGGCAGCCACATGACGACGAGTCATTCAATTCGGACGAGACAAGACGATAATGACGCAAGAAATAGATATTTAAAAATGCTACGATAAATAACAAAAACATAATAATTACATCTTCGTTAGCGCTCGATATTTTACGGAACCAATGGAATGTAAAATAAAATCTTTCATGTGCACACACGTTGAACATTATTTTTTTAAGCATACTCGTTTTAAACTTAAAATTTAAAACAACCATGGTTAAGAATAATTTTCAACAAATGCTAAAAGATTTCTTTTTATTTTCTGAATCAGGAACTTAATTAATTTTTTTTGTTAAAATAGATTTTAAAATTATACACACGTCAAGTCTTGGTCTCGTCCGAAATCGCGAGACTTTGATAGCCGATTCGATTACGCTTCGCATGCCGCACACACACATACTGCATAAATTTTTAGCATGTGTACCTAGCACACATATGCCATATATATAATTTTCTTTGAACTATCTACGAATTTCTACATATACTCTTTCATTTCAATTTTTTTTTTTTTTCTTTTTTTTTCTTTTCCTATTACAGCGAAGACTATGCTGATTTGTATTCGTATTTCGTAAAGCTACGCCGCCAAAGAGATATTGACACCACAATCGCGATTTACGATTCCTTTTCATTCCTTCATCTCCCTCGACATTTGTACAACGAGAAAGGCATTGTCGGCTCGTCATTGCGCGCTTACACGAGATCCCAAATCGTTCTTCCCTGTTATTAAAATTATATTAATAGCGATTGATCGTTATGCAAATGCCGCTACTAATAATCGAGGTTGTGTGTGATGAACGACCGACAATAATAATACATCACGTTGTAATATCACGTAATATTGTTACATTATGAGTTATTTCCCGCTTCGACGACAAACGTTCGCGTTCGCCTAGTGTCTGTTCAAATTTTTAAGTCTCGATACGCTAGTATTCGATCGTAAACATTCGATTTTACAGCGCAAAAACTCGAAACGATAGGTGTTTTAAAGTATCACAAAAAAGAAATATATAACAAAATGAGAGGAGAGAGAAAAAAAGAGAGCGAGAGAAAGGAGAAAGAACAAAGCACACAACAAATTTAGTAACTTGTATATTGCATTACAGAGGATAATGCGCAAAAATATATTTGTGAAATAAGTGTTTGATTTTACAAATAACTGTCGAAACACTTGATTAATTTTTTAAACCTTTGCATACCCGTTTTGAATCGAAATCATTATCGTTTCGTGATGGATAATTATCCTTTCTCTCTCCTCAATCGCTTTTTACATATTTATATATATAATGCAAAAGCATAAATGGAATTAAGTTAAAACTAAATAACAGGAAAGAGCTTGCTCGGCAACTTTAAACATTCTCCCTCCCTCTCTCTTTCTCTCTTGGTATTTTTTCTTTAAGGAAAATAAAAAATGGAAAGCACGAGGCATACTACTAGATTGCAATAAAAAAAAAAAATATTACGATGTGGTGTCGATTTTCCATTTTCTCTACCTCTTTTCTGGAACACTAGCTGGTCGGTCCCGTCGGCCGTCTCTTACTTTCGGATAAATAATCCTTTCCATAAATATTAATAATATACAATGTACAATGTGTATCCTTACGCGGCCGGGCTTTACCTAAACTAAATGGGCCGGTAAGAAGTTGCGACAAGAATATCTTTCTAATTTACAGCAAAAGAGATAGAATATAATTGGATTATCTCATCTCACACTTCCCTATAATACGATAATAATATACGTAATATTGTCCTGTTGCACTCGGCCGCCGATAGTTTTAAACGCAATGTTTAACAAATAAATTTTAAAAATATATATAATAAAAAAAAAGAAAATAATATGACTGTACGAAAGTGAGTAAAGTTAAGCATGCATTAAAAAAAATTGAGCAATAAATTACATCTGCTTATAGAGCTATACGTAGTATACATTGACAACAGAATGCACGTATTCTTAGACGTATTTTGATTCTATTACTTTTAGAAAATAATTATTTCAGATATATTTGTGACAAAATAAATTCTTTTCAATCAATAACTAATATATTAGTGGCATTACTAATAACATTAATATTAATCGCATCGACTCGCGTTATTATTTCCGATCTATCGGCGACCCTTGAAGAACTCGCGGTCGAACCTCGACTCGTAGCTACCGATTTTACAAGCTAACATTAAATTGTCCCCGCGGCGGCCGGTTACGCTCAGAGAAGATCCTATATGTTCATATTATATTATACAAAAATACGTTCCGACTACACGAAGTGTTAAATCAATCAAGAGAGCGAATGAACTAATAACGAAAATGTACATTGATGAAGGAAGAGAAGCGATTCGTTGATACAAAGTCCGATGATATATCTGGCCGCTTCTTCCGCCTCGCATCTACATCAGCATCCGCCCGAGTGATGCTACTAATTTTCACTTTAAACAAATTCGCTTTACAGAAATATATTCGTTCCCATTTGATCACTCGAAAAACTTTCCTTTCAACTATCCTATCAATATGTATACATCTATTTATACTTGTCGATATACATACACGCTGGCGGAATTGCAGAAATCGAGAGGAAGAGAATGAAAATGATTACTATGGTACATTCCTAAAAAAACACATCGCTAAGAGTGGTAGAAAATATTCAATATTAAATCATGATCCATATAAAAACTCAGTATCTACAATTTCAGCTACAATCCCTCAAAGGTCAATTTAGCCAATGTCAACCAGCGCTGATCATAATTATATATTTTCTTCGCTATTCATGTCGGCAAGGATATCACGATTTTGGGAAAGTTAAAAATCACAAATTAAGCCAATCAACATTGAAAAAATCAACCTTATCAACCCCTTTCGCGCGAGACGTAGCATTAAAAAGAATAAATAGAAGAAACCGAACGAAGAAAAAACTGCAGTAACGAAGGTGAGAGCATATACATGTGATAATTAACGACTGATAAACATTATTAGGTAATATGCGCGAAACTTAAACGGAAATATTGCTCTGATAAAAGAATTTGAGTTCGTCTACCATTATAATTTGGTCAATCGCTTGTGAGTGTCTTGTAATCTTTTACAGACTTCTGTCGACTAGCACTGCACACGCTATAGTCGCTATGAATTATAATTTTCATTTGCCCTCTACTTTCTTCTCGGCCTCTTTCAACCACAGTTCAGATCAAAATTCGAGCAACCGCGGATTAAATAATCGATAGATTATACAATATATACGCTATATATAGAATTTCATCTTCTGGTTACAACGACATTTATAATTTGACGGATATCGAGGGGTGTACCGACAAAATCCCAAAACGGAACGCCCGCAACAGGATATTGACTGCATCGATAGTACCGTGCATGAATCATACAGATTCACATTGTATTAGTAATTGAGTTGCGTCAGCGTTCTGGCCTTAACTCGTTTAACATACTTCGTTATCTATCTAATTAAGATATCCACAAATAGTATACAGATAAAGAACATTTAATGAGTCCACCTATTCGTTTCATTGTTCCTTCTGTCTTTATATATATATATATATATATTTATATTGTGATTTTTATCGTATATTTTTATAATATATATTTATCGTATATATTTATTTAGAACTTAATACTTCGACGAAAGAAAATTGCCTCGAAATTCTCTCGCTTTCTCTCTTTCTCCCTTGCATCATTCTGAAACCACATATCCGTACATTCACAGAACAATATATATATATATATATATATATATATATATATATATATATATATATATATATATATATATATATAGATATATATATAGATATATATTATATTACAAATAAGAAGATATGCCCGATGCGAAATTCTATTTCGATTTTTGCGATCTCGCGCCTAACCGGCTTCTTTCTAACGTTTAACACGAGCATTGGTATGTGCAATCGTTAGCTACGTATATATAATCTAACGCGAATACGTTTAGAACCATTACGAACCAAGTATCTTCACAGTATTGTTTTTTTTTTCTTTTTTTTTTCTTTTTTCTATAATACACTCTTAACCGATCGCACTTGATACACTCCCGGTTGGTATATCGATAGTACGTTAATATACTAATTCGTACACTGATGTACTACCAAAATAACAATCGCTTACTTCCCAATGTAAAAACTAAGCCGAACCTAAATATCGCTACATAATTACGGAAATCTTTCATCGAACTTAGAAAATGCATCTTTGACAATAGGCTTACTCGACGTATCAACGAAGAAAAACTGTTCAGCGCAGCATACGGCGCAATACTATCACAGTTAATCCTCACCAGGAAAATTCAGTACGTTCGTGTCATTCTAAACGCAATTCGCATTTGAATAACTCATCTAAGCTACATCATTATGCCCAGCTACGGACTTCAAGGCGGAATAAAAGCGCCTTGCCTACACGCGGTTCCCGTGAGCATTAACTCAAGTTTCAGACTCAATTTGTCCCTTTTTATATATAAAAAAAAAAGTAGACAGATATTCACTTAAACAACATTAACTTCCGCCAATGCTCACGGAAATACCTTGTATTGGATAACACGTGTTGCATATTCGGCGAGCATATTACAGAAAGTATGATACAATTTGTCGATTCTATTCATAATGAGATGATTCGAGTGACAATCAATGATTCAAGATTGATTGGACCTAACAGAAAAAAGCAGGACACATTAGCTTTGTTTCTTTTCATTCTAGGCATTACACGGTATTTACAAAATGTTGCTCCGTCTTCTTAATTCCATTTGGAATCCTGAAACAATCATTTATAATCCATTTTAATAAAATAAAATGTTCTCTCTCTCAAAAAGTTTCAACTTAATAACGTAACCTATTTTTTTAATTACTAATAATCGATATTTACATAATTATCGAATTAATCTTGAAATATTATATTTTTTGTTGCCAATAGAATCAATCAGATTGATAATAATGCTGCGTAATGATAGAATAGAAGTGAACGTGTGCATTATTATTAGTAACACAGAAGAATCTGATTTCATTCATTGTAAAATCTATTTTAGATAATCTATAATTTCATACAAAATTCAATGTAATTTGTATAACTTCATATAAAACAAGTATTTACTTAAAATTAAAATTAATAATTAAAGAATTTATAATTAAAAAAATAAAGATTATATATAAAATAATATTAAATTATAGATTATCTTTAAGATTAACAAATTAAAAATTCTGAAACTGAATGTTATGAGACACCTATTATTAATCACAAATATGTAAGCCACAAAGATTATCGTACATTAATCCCGTCACCTATTTAAATAATTAAAAAAAATATACATGTGAACTTGTACAAAAGAAGTAATAAAATAAATAGTTAAGAAATAAGACATAATTATACAAAATTACAGCAGCAAATCCAATTTTCGCTTAAATAAAATTTAATCAAATAACATATATATATATATATATATATATATATATATATATATATATATATATATATATATATATATATATATAAACATTTCTGATAAAATAGATACAAGGAATGAAGAAAATTCAACCGCAGTATAAAAATTTTATCTATCATAACATTATTGCATTATCTTTAGCTGTTTTTATCACGCGTTTCTATCATCGATCATTCTATTTCACTTTTCAGCAACGACACATAGAATGATAAATGAGATTAGGTACCTAATCCCTTCACAGAGCACCAAAAGGATCGAGTTGGACAGCATTGCCTTGTGACTGAGCTGCTGCAGCGGGTTGAGCTTGAGGATGCTGCTGTTGCAAATTAGGACCAGCCATCATGGGATTCGCGCCGGGCATTGCCATCATAGGCGCAGCTCCTCCCGTAACCATCATTCCGCCACCGGCGGCGGAAGCACCTGGGATAGTGCACATCATCGGCCTCATACCCTGCATACCCTGCATGCCCATCGGCATACCTTGCATACCCTACAGACACCAGAGAGCGAGAGAAATGAGACGTATATACAAAAGGATGCGTGTGCCTGCGAAACGCCTTCCTTAACATCAAAATAAAATTGAGATTACTTGCAATTAATATTTTTATAACAATAAAAATTTAAGCATTTGTTTCGATAAAATTACATATTTCGTTAAATACGTATTATGTATAAGATAAAGTATAACAAATAAATACATTAAAAAATTAATTCGTTTTTAGTTTTTTTTCAATTCCTTGTTCGTTTTACATTTACGTTTTCCTCGCAGAAAATAAAGTGTGTAGCTTAATTAATAATAATATTCTAATCTATATTACCTAAATATATCTACATTTTCTACATTATAGATTAACACCTCAAGCAAATTACAGCGTAATACGCAGGGAAATAAATCTAAAAGTCAATCTATAAAAATGTAAATAACTGCAATAAAATATTATCTACTACATTCTTTAAACGTGCGCTAAGAGTAAATATTGATGCATAAGCACATAATAGAAGGAAACGGAATGGAATATCGAATCAGACTGTTATCTGTCCATCGAATTTGCTGCTTCGCCTCGCAAAACAAAGATTGTTATGCGATTTGTACAAATAATTGTCATTATTGACAGAGTGAGTTAGTGACAATTCGTGTTATCGTATGCTATTCTTGTACAGAAACTCGTGATCCGGTGAGGTGAGATGAGTTTGGCGCTTTATTGTGGTTAACAACTGATTTCACATTGTGTGTAAAACAAAGACGCTCGTGATCATGGGACTTACCATCATCGCGGGTTGTGAAGGGAAACCTATAGTCGTAGTGGTCGTAGGTAGCAGTTGCGTCATTCCCTGGCCCTGCAACACAGCCGATAACATGCCATATGCCGTGCATGCAGGATACACTCACCTAAGTGGTGCTAATTGACGAGAAAAGTGTCGTTACGGTATTACGAAGAAAGCAGAAGAGTCCCACGGTGGACGGAATGACTTAACGGTACACTTACATTTTAACATGTTTAGCTAAAAAGAATGCTACATACTTGGTAAATTGGTAACAAAGTAAAATAATTGCTAGTCCGCGTAAAATTCCTACGACATAGTAGAATACCGTTGAGACAATACCGTAAAGAATTAACGATCAATCATCTATGGTACTAAATGTGAGAATTACTGGGAGTTCTATTGATGACAAAGAAGCTGTGTTGTGTTTTTTTAAAAGTAGTGCGAGAGCAGTGTGTGCGTGTATGATTTTGAGTACTAACAATCAAAAGAAACATGCTGAAAGTACTTTATGACAATAAAACTGAGAAAGTAAGGCTCACCATGGGCCGATATCCAGCACCAGTAGTAGCTGCCATGGGCTGTGGTGTCCATCCACCGGCAGGACCGCCTGTTTTCGCTGCATTCTTCGGTGAGTTCCATTGCATTCCCCTGAAAAGAAATTATGTTAGCTATATGTTACATAAAATACAGCATTTATAAATGTATTCATCTTTATTAATGTACGTATCCGATTATTCATCCTTATAAACATATTTATTTTAAAAAGATTTTAAGCATTCGCTTACTTTACTTGCTGCTGCGCGCTCTTATTAATTGTTAAGTTTTGCGCAAGGCTCGCTAGACTGCTGTCCAAATCACCGGTCAGAACTTTGCCAGTGTTAGCAGCACCAACTGGTTGACCCGCGGCTGAAATAATTAATTAAATTCAAAACACTTGAAAATATACTGGCATCACACAGTAAAAACTTCTAGATAACGTCTACGTTAAACAAAAATCCGCAAAAAAAAAAAAATATAAATTTAAAACAAATCGTAAAATTTACGTAAATTTATAGAATTAAGCATAATTGCCAAGCAAAGTATTGTCTAATAATAATAATAAAAATAATGTTAAAGAAATTTAATTTCTAACAATTTTAATCTATTCCTAAAATCTTATTTTAACAGCATGCAGAAATTATTTAAATAAAATAACGCGGAATTACGTATTAGTCATTGTATTAATCATTGTATTAGTCATGAGCATGTAGATTATTATAAGCGAATTGAATTATAAATTATGCATGAGAAAGAAATAACGATCACGGGTTATCACATTTTATATGAATACACTTAAGCAAAATAATGTAATCGTTTATCTTTCTTCACGTGATTTTTGCGATATCTAGAATGTTATACATAGCACAGCTGTTTATCTAATCGTTAAAACACAGAAAATTAATTTAAATTATCTAATGCTCTTACTAAGTGTAAATATTGAATACAGTTTACTGATCGAGCAACATACATATAGGCGATTTCTGGACAATACAAAAGTCCCAAAAACATATCAGTTACATGTGTAAAAAATCTTTCTTTAATTTATTTTTTAATTAAAAAGAAATTTTTTTAGTTCCTTGAAATTTTTATATACTTTCTAGATATCTTACGGACTTTTACATTGTTTAAAATACAAATCGGATTAAAAAGAGAAAAAAGAAAAAAATGAGAAATAAAAATGCTTGAACTCGATGGAGGGAAAACAGTTAAGTGCGACTTCTCATGCGTTCGGCGTGAATTAGTTTAAGCATTCCCGTCACCTGACATCGGCTGCTTTGCCGGCGAACCGTACCCCACGGGGACTTGGGCTTGGGTAGGGATACCGTAGCCTACGATCGGCGCACCGGACATCACGGGTTGACCGGTCGTGGGATCGTTCATGCCAAACATACCAGCGCCCGCCGCTGCTGCCGGCGGCATTTGTTGCTGCAGCGGTTGCTGTTGCGCGGTCATTGCAGCTTGTTGCTGCTGGATCATGGGCGCTGGCCGTGACGGAGACCCACCCAGTGCCATACGGATACTGTCGTTAAGATCATCGAACGCGCTCTTGCTAGAAGCGGAGCCCGGGGCCGCTGCCGCCGTTGGCGCCGTCGCCGCCGCTGACCTACCATGTGGCGCTCCACCACCAAGGGTCGGAGACATTGCACGCGGTGCGGCACCGTTCGCAGCAGCAACGGCGGTCGCGGGTGGCGGTGGTCTAGGTGGCGGCGTAGCCGTGGACGATGCTTTCCCGACGGTAGGAGGTACCGCAGACGCCACCACCTCGGCCGCCGCAGCATCCCCGTCGCCGCTGTTCGCGGGGTTCTTCAGCATCGCGGCGGCGGACCCGTCGCTCCCGAAAAGATCCGCTTGACCGGCACTGAAAAGGTCTCCGGGTTGCGCCGTTCCCGTTTGCGCTGCCTGTACTGATTCTCCGCCGGCATTCTGATCGAAGAGCCCGAAAGCGCCCGCGTTCGTCGCCTGCTGACCGCCGGTGGTACCGAGGGACGGGAAATCGGACATAAAGGGATTAGGTACGGACGCGGCTGCTCCTGGGGCGCCAGCTTGCGCAGAAAGTGATCAAGGTGCATAAGTTAGCTTCCTCCTTTTTTTTGCATTCGGATAAGATAACAATGTAAAAAGTCTCGCAATTGTTATACCGTCACCCATTTAATACGTTATTTAACGTTAGTCAAAGAGAAAAAGGAATTTTAAATGTTAAAGCAATGTAACGCTTGGTTACATTTTTTTTTTATCATATCGCGTATCTATATTGCACTTGAAAAATATATCGAATAATCAGCGCTTATGACGTGATATATATAAAAAAAATTTACAAGAATAAATAATTATCACTATTATTAAAGTATTATAAACGTTTCTCTTTAGTTATAAACGCTATTTTATTCGATACATCTTTACTTGTAACGTTACGGCATTTGTAACTGCTCAAGCGTATTATCTAAGATGTAAGATGTATGATGCAAAAGTATCATAAAAATGACCGTAAAAGTTCTACGACAGAAAGAGGAAGAGAGATGTACAAGACGGCAGAAAAAGAAAACTAAAGTGCACGGAATTTCTCAATCGCGTGAATGCACTCATAATCCCCGCTTATGACTATTTCGCTAGTGAAGCACTTACTGGGTTCCTGTTCTTGAGTTCCGAATACGGAGGAAAAACTATTATCTGTAACAAAGTTATTATTTGCCAGTGGCGCAGTTGGCGCGAAACCTAAAAGAAAAAAAAAGAAAATGGAAAATAAAAAGAAAACGAGAAAATAAAAAAGGGGGAAAAAATATAATAAATAAGCGCGGTGACGGATGAAGCAGCGATGATTATTGAAACTATATCGACTTAAAAGCGGCATGCTCACCAGTACCGTTGATCATCCACATGTTATTCTGCATCTGAGCGGAGGGCTGCGTGGTTACTGTGGCAGACTGCGCTCCAAACATGTTTGCAAATGGATTGCCTGCCAGCTGCAGCAAATCGTCCGACGCTTTCTGAGACGATTGCTGTTGCAATAAAATGTATTAATTACCTTGCTTTCAATAAGATTAGATTAAACGTCTTCTTGTATAAAGATTAACGTACCTGATTATCGGTGCTTGCACCGAACAAGTCCACGATCGGTTGGTTAGCGTTATTGGTTGGCGAACTGAGGAAAGGATTCGTGCTAGTACTTGATGGCGACTGTACTTTTGCCTGTAATACATACACGAGGAATTAATTATAATAATAATAATATAATTTTTATTTACAGGATTTGTTTTCATTTGAGCTAAAAAATTTTTCCACCAAAGATATCTCATTAATAATTCAAATATGATAATAACTGGCACTGCACAAAAAATATCGGTACCTTGTATTGATTCATAGCGGCTTCTTCTTCCGCGAGAGCTTGCTGTCGCAACGCTTCGTCGATGTGGCCGTTTCCAGTTTGCTCGAGCCGTGCATTACTGGCTGCTGTTCCGAACGCGGTACTGGTGGAAGACAGGGCGGACACTCCCGACTTTACATTGGTTCTATTGCTGCTTTTGGGCGATGATAGGATGTTGTGGTGTCGATGGAGAGATTAGAGGACGGACAAGAAGAATAACGGAAGGTCCGTTTCAGCGAGTTTGTAAATGTGGCGAGAGAGAAAGAGAGAGAAAGGAGCGTAAAGGAAAATTGATAATTGAAAATAAAGGAGAAGAGACAAACAAAAAAACAAAAAACAAACGGTGTAGTACGTATAGATGTAACAATGCGTAAAAAATGCATAGTGTGCATTAACACTCGCACGCTCACATATACGCCTTCTCTCTTTCGCATACACGCATACACATTTTTTTTACACGCTGTTTTCTTACAATTTTATTACTATATTTCCTAATGTATGTATGCAGGTGTTCTACATTTTATAGAAAAACATAGCATCAAGCATGTGTACTCCATTAAATTATATTACACAGTACATATTTGTCTAAAGACTTATTTCTTGATAGCATACTATGTGTGACTATGGTTGATTTTGCTACGATAATAAGCGATTGAATACAAATAAATACTTGCGTATACGTAATATTACATGTACGTAATTTTTATATAATATTTTCACTATTTTTAGAATATTTTAATACTAATTGTATATGCCATTATTAAAATTTTTTTTTTAATGAATAATAAATGCAATTTTGTCGCAATAAACTTCACTATTATAACACTCACACGATTATAATTAATATTATCTCATTACTATCAAGTTATAGGAAGTGAAATTAAATCGTCAATAACGTTAATGGTAATTGACGGTTTATCATAGCATGCTCAATATCCACCATAATCAATATACTATAGGAAAATAACGTCAATTATCTAAACATATTATTATAAATTCATGCTATGTGTATGAGCGATAAATACAATAGCGTAATTACAGTTACATATTTTCAGTGAGAAATACATACACATAAATATAAAAATTGAATACCAAATTTAGGAGCACATGGATACCTAAAATAGGTTAGGATATAAATAAAATATTTTAGAACTAAATATTAAATATCGAAGAAAATTAATCTTTTTTTTTTTTTTTTATCCAGAAGGCACTATTTCAAAAACTTTTATAAGCTATTCAAAAAGAGAAAATAGCTTTTCAAAGATAGTGCTTAAAACTACTATCTTGCAAAGCATTTCGTGATATTTGCTTAAAAAAATAAAAAATGATAATTGATAATTTATGAATATAAATAATGTGAAACTTATAATATTCGAAATAAACGCAATCTTGTGTCATAATTCTTATATGTGCATGTGCGGTAAACGTAATGTTTGAGTATTCATAGCTTAAGAAGCTTGTAAAGATGTGTAGAAGTACGTGTTTCTGATTATCGGATATGAAAGAACAATGAGACGAAAACGATGGACTCAGGAAGTATATAGAGAGGGAGAAGTATATATCGATTTCAATAGCATTCAACATAGGATGTTTAAAATTATCCCTACATCGATCGTTATATGAGACTTAAATGAATCAAATAAATGAAAAAAGTCGACATACCTTGCTGACTGCGTCGGCGTGTTTGCGGCGGAACCTTTTTTCCCCTCCAGAGAAGCAAGATGTTGTTCTAAGGCATCCAATAAACTGCTCGGTGCCTAAAAAAACCAGTTTATGCATTATTTATACAGCGTTATTAAACTTTTTCAATGAGGTGCAACGTAAAATTTAGCTGTGCATTTCGTCTAGAAGAGATTTCTCTCTACTAAAATGCATGCATTTATTATAGGAGAATTTGTCGGAATCATATTTATTTTTAAATTCGTGCATGCGTATAAAAGCATGATAATAAAATTAATAGTATAATATATGCTAACAAAATCTCCCAGAATAAACATCGCGCCAAATATCTATGTTATTCTATACTAGACCACACTAATTCTACCTCTTAAGATAATCAGAGATATTACCTGTCAGTAAGGTAAGAGGAAGAAACAAATAAAAATGTTACTTTATCGATTAAATATTAATTTTCTTTTCACTCAATCTTAATAGTTTCTCAAAATAGCCGATAATTAAATGTAGGTGATTGAATAAAACCTTATCACAGTACAGTAAAATAATGATATAATATTTTAAATGCGTGTACCTTTGTCAAATCTGGTATGTCTCCTTTATCAATGCCAACATTCTGTAAAAAAAAAAAGCTTGATGAGTAACTTATAATCTTTAAACATTATCTATCTTCACATAAAAATTGTGCAACTTACTTCTGCGACTTTCAGAAATTCCCCGACCCTGTCCATGCGTATGAGGAACTTCTTGTAAAGATCTAAAGCGTCTCGACATTGTTTCTTGTTCATGTCGAAATACTTTTCTGGAAGATTACAATTGCAATCGGTCGATTAATTGAATTTATTTTAGATAAAGTCTGCGTGAATGTACAATTATATTATGCAATAAAAAAAAAACAACAATATATTGAGTGATATTACCTAACAGATTAATGATGCCATCATTATAGCAGGCAAATAACCGGATAAGATCTCGAAAGAGGAGCATGAAGGCCATGTTTATGACGCCATTCGTGAGGTCGTTAGCCGTACAATCGAATTCCAGCAGTGCGTCGAGTTGCGACTGCAACACCGGCAAAGTTTTCAGGAGTTTCTCGGCATTCATTATGCGTAAAGTGCCGTCCTCCTTCCTGCAATGTCAATTACATAACAAAGATTAAATCGTTCCTCAAATAAAAATCAGACAGAACGTCAAAAGGCTTGAGACCAAAAATTATTTTTGAAACGCACCCTCTTTTCACTTTGCAAAAGTCAAACGCTACCGTCCTGTAGGAGAGAGCCTTCTCGTTAAGATATTTAGCGTAGCGCCTAATGAAGGGTGACATGTCATATCCTGGTACAAAACAAAAATGACTCATTCACTTTTGTCTACAATAAATACAATAGACGAGATAAAAGCATTAAAAGGTATCGCCACGGAACAATGCTTAAAAGTGAAATTAGAAAGTCGGAAGTGCGCCGGTGCGATTGCATTAATTTTATAAAATTACACAAGCATGCACGTTCGGTGCCGATTGGAAATTATAATTTTTTTTTTTCTCTCAAATATTCTGCACGGCTAATTATATAAAATTGGGTATAATTATCAATATGTAATGGTACGACAATAAATAAATGTTAGGTTAAGTTAAGTATACGTTAATTTTTTTCTTTCACTCTTACGATATTAAAATCACATATATAGAACTACAAAGCACAGTTAATATTTAGTTGGTTAGTAATATTCTTCACATTATTAATGCGAAACAAGGGTTTTGTGATTAGAACTCACCCACGCGTATTCCTGCTTCATGCCCAAAGAGATAGAAAGTTAGTCCAGGTTAGTAAATCATACACATAGTTGCCAACACATGGAAAAGAGAAAGATTTCGCATTTTCCATATGATTGATAGATACACAAACGCAAAGAAATTAATAGCGCAAAAACTTTTTTTTTTTTTTTTTTTTTTAAATTAAAACAAAGTTTGTATGAACAAACTATAATTATTTAAGCGATTAATAAATTGTCGAGGATTAATGTAACAGTTGACCAAAGTTGCATTTAATGATAATCCAATCGGTGAATAAAATTAGCTTTTTCGTAAACAAGTTTTCGACTCGACTTGGAATCGAGGTGTCCGCGATCAGTTATTCAAATTACGGCGTGTTGCAATTTTCCGTGCGACGCGTGCATATCAAATCAGCTTGTCCCCGGTATCAACGCACGAGGTCTTCTACACCGAATATCGGCGTACGATTTTTATGAATAAAAATGCGAAAAAAAAGCCATACGTTATCTATCATGCTGCGATGAATGCACGTCGCAATGGTTTAGTTAATATAAAAATGATAATTTCTTGATTTCTTAATTCTGTTACAAGATTAGTCTCCTCTTAGCATGTTTTTTTTATTCCCGATAACGCAAAGTTAACATAATTATTTATAAAATAATCACCTTGTACGCCGCTCTTGTCGAGGAAATTATTAAGCTGAAACGTGCTGTTGCTGGACGCGAGATACTGTGTGAACCTCTGTAAATAAAAAAGTTATTTCGAAACAATATACAGGCACCTTGCAGGTCATACGAGCGCTCGAAGGATAATTACCTCATTGCCATAGCACATCATATGATGCACAGTGATCAGAGCTTTGAAGACCACCGTCCAGTTTGTGTTCTGCGAACGTTCTATCAAGAGATTAGCGAGCTGCGGTATGGAGACATTTGGCTCATTCGTGCAATGGATTAAATCTGAAAAAGAGGAGTTCATTTTTAGTTTAAGTTCCGTTTTAAAAGTATAAATCTGAGAGAGGGAGTTTATTTTTATTTTAAGTTCCGTTTTGGGAGTATAAATCTAAGTCACGATATCTCCATATGTTTTTGATTTTAAGATAGAACCATAAGACGGTGCGAAATCTCACGTTCCGTGCAGGCCTGCAATAAGAAGCACTGACCTCAACCTTATAAGATTACAACGTAATTTACATACACATAATTCCATCACTGACGACAACGCTGTCGCGTATTGTCAGCGTTTCTCACAAGCGTGTCATTTTTCTTTTTCCCCGTTCTCAGATTTCAAGCAGCAATTTCGTTAGAAACGTATCTCTGTTAATTCGAAAAAGAACTTTTACGGAAACAGTTCGGCAATTATGTATATGCGTGAAAGTACAAGGTAAAAGCGAATCAATCTCGAATCATTACAACAAAGCAACAGCTGCCTAGCGTAACTCGTTAAGTATAATTAAGCGATTAAATTAGAATTATCGACCGCTTTTTATCTCGACTTGATGAATTCTGTACTCGATATAAATGGAAAAAAGTGTAACGTTGCCGGTAAAAAGAGACTAGCGGATGCAATTGTCCAAAAGTGGAGTAACCGAATTCATTCAGTAGTACGAAAGTGAAAGAGAGAGGACGTAATTGGGTAATGAGATGAGTTTAATTGTTCTAACGATCTTAATTATTTTATATCAGACGCTAATATCAGCACAAAAATTCTTTTTCCAAAGACATTCACGCATTGTAATTATCGCGGACTGCAGTTTTCCCTACTCGGATGATTCAGATCTTCAAAGATGATTCAAATACTCGTGTGATTCAGCACTCGCATCATTCTAACTTCGCATTTTTATCAGCGTGTATGCGTAGCAAACGGAACGATTTAATAATTACGATCCACAGCCTGTATTTTTAATTACAATTGCAGCTCGCCGCGGCGATTATCATTAATTTCAAAAGCAAACATCACGTTCCGATAAGCGCACAGGAAGAATTACAATAATTGAAAGAATAATTAAATAACTTTGGCAGTGCAGTTTCATTAAATTGTCATGTGCAGACCGGGAGCGAGCGTTGATAAACCACGATAACCTACCGAAGGCTTAAAAATAAGAAAATCAAAGGAAGCCGATATATTTTTCACGATCGCAATTAAAAAAAAAAAAATTAAAAAAAAAAAAAATGATGTCTTACGTTAGCCCGTTGCTACAAGTAAGTTTACAGATCACTTTAAGTTAGACCGTCGATTTAATTTTTCGATTAACTTTAACGCCACGCAAAATTGAGATACTTCACCCGATGAATTATACATAACGCTACTTAAAAAAAAAAAAAAAAAATACGGGTCGTCTAAGAGGTTGAAAATTCGATATTCGGGGCTTCTGCAGCCGCTTACTTTCGTCAGCACCTAAAAATGGGAATAGTCGATGGTATCGATCACCGCGGGTACGACGGTGACTCTGACCTGTATATATTGGACTCCGGAGTCTTGCCCGAATGTGAATCTGCCAAATGTGAAGTAAGCGTGAACGATAAAAGTCAATCTCGGCGCAACAACGATGACTACGAATTCACGAAGTGAACGACGGCAATCTACGCGCCGTCCATCAATCGCGATTGATTAACGAAAGTAACCGGGTCCACGTCGGAGGAAGACATGCGATACCGCGCGTAACAAGGTCAACAATCGCGCGGCTTCAAACGTGATGATATTCGGTGTTCTTCATTGACACGGTGATCCATACCCGTCGGCTATACAAATTACGGTTGCTACGGGCATATTATTAAAGTGGAGAACGCATCGTACAGACTTCGGTCGATCAAGGAAAAACCTCGAGAATACATTAGGCATTTTTTTTTTTTTTTTATCGAGGAAGAAGTCTATTTCAAGTCGATTAAGAGAAGAGAGAAATCGATTAAAAGCAAGCGGCGGCATCTTTCATGAAATTTAAATAGAATATGTTAATATAAGTAAGCCTCCTAAGCGCCGAAACGCGAAAAACCCGCGAGTATTTAATATTTAATATATTACAGCGAGTTATCAATTATTTATCAATTTGGTATGAATTCTTATTAACCCGCGATAGCAGCGTTCAAGCTATAATAATGCCGGTTCGCAATTACCGCGCGGTATCATTACTCGTATCGCGGTTATTCGTAATTCGTTAAACATCTCGTCTACAACGGGGAGAAGCCACGTTTTATTTAGCCGACGCGAAAAAGATGGAACGTTAAGCAACGTTTTCGCCGCAGATAGTTTCCCACGCCTTTAATGTATCTCTCTCGCCCGGCCGACCGATGATCCCGCAATATCGAAGTCACGAACGAGAGAGGGCTTGAAATGAAAGTGCAACGCGAGCGAGAGCGAGAGCGAGAGTGCGAAGGGGCACCGGATAAACGCGAATAAAGCAGTGAATCAACATCAAGTATTGAATCCCGGCCGCATACTACAAACTGCAACATTTCCATACGGTTTATCGCGAGGTGATTGCCGAATTTGATCCTTAATTGGAAGATTTACAGATAAGTGTGTTATCTAGACGCGATAATTATCTCGCCGTTAATTCGAAGCCTTCAAATGCCCGCAACAGAGAAAACGTGAGAGAAAGAAAAACTTTCGTAAGGTCTTGAATAAAAAGAATTTAAGGATTTTGGGCTTGAGAGTTTTGAAGGGCAATAGATATTTCATCGAGATTTATTACAGCGTTGAATAATAATTAACGTTTGTGTGAAACCGAAAAGTGCAATGAATAACCGTGATCTACTGTGCGAACGGCACGTTACTCGACCTTGCGACAAGCTTCCCATTTCTAATTATAATCTCCCAAACAACGAACAGATTTAGCGGCCAAGTAGCCGCCTGGCATCATCGTCGATTGTCTAAAAGACGTCGTCTCTCGGACGTTCATTCAAAGTGCGATTCACGACGTGCGTGCCGATTTTTGTCACTTCAACGCGCCTGGATTAAACCAGATGCGAACCTGCGTCAAACACAACAAAAAATGCTTTCTTTTTCTTTTTCTTTTTTTTTTTTTACAGAAAACCAGTTATCTTTCGCACAATAAGGTATATAAAGACATGACACACGATAAGAGTTTAAAATTAATAAATAACAGTGACATAAATTTAATTAGCTGCCATATTTCTCGCCGTTATATCTCAGGTATTAAAAACTATCGCGTTATATTGAATCAAACGTAATTAATATTGTAACAAATAAAGTCGCTAAGAGACATTAAATATTTAAAAATTTATCAGCTGCGAGCGAATTTTGCATTTAATTTATACAGCATGCACATGTTTGGCAGCCGCTGATAAGAGGATGTAGAGAGAGAGAAGTAGAAAAAAAAAAAAGGTTTTTAATAAATTATCCGATAATGCCGCATAATTGGCAATCGCCGGAGAATGTTAAATTCATGCACTGGTAAAAACACAATCGTTATCTAAGCGAGAAGGGGTGTACACTGACTGACTGACTGCCATGTATGTATCTCCAGACGCAGACGGGGGCGTGTGTGATAACACGTTTTGGTTACGCGAGTGATTGCAGCAGTGCGAGCAACAAAAAGCAGACTTGTATCGAATGTGAAAACCGCATAGTATTTCGATCGAGACCGAGGATTATCGGATACGTACATAGACGGAATATTCGTCCCGACCTAAAATCCTGGATGGAACATTTTCCGCAGAGCGGAGTTTAATTTAGCCCAGAAAACGACGGAGGAAAATACGCCACGCGATATTAGATTATTGAAGTATCGTATTATAAAATATAAATTGAAATAAAATAACGCGTATTCATATAATAAGCAAAAACATGTAACATCATCTCAATTACGAGTACGGCTAACTTTTCCATTACGCAGCCGATTAAAATTCTACCGAAATAGCTTGGTAAAGCATTAAAATCGTGACGTCAAACGTTGCATCATTAAACCAGAATCCTTTCCGTGGAAAAATAAAATTTGTATAAAATTAAATAATTCCCCCCCCCCTTCCAAAAAAAAAAAATCTAATAAAACCGGATCGATATACTCGCGATCTCGAAGCGGAAAAATAACGCCCGAGTGCATTTCGACGCGAGTCGTTTTTCCCGTGGAAAGAATTTTCGCTATTTTCTTTTGCATGCGGGATGACTTTATGTCAACTGCGCTAACGCGAAGTTAAGAATGCCAACCAGGGCCCTTCTCTCCGGCTCTTTCTCTCTCGGCGGCGGTTGTATCCCCGGGGGTCACGACTCGTCCCTGGTATATTCAATTTCTCTCATTCTCTCTCGTCTCTCCTTTTTCTTTTTACTCATTTCAGCTTCCTTCTCGTTCCTCGCTCGCGGTATCAACCCGGCCGCCGGTTCACAAAGACCTTTTCGCGCGCGCATGATGCACGCCGGTTACATGTAAGTTTAATCTACACGGTACACCTATTCCGACACGCTCGAATTCTCTCGCAGCTATAATCGCGGAACACTCGTAGAGAGGCACTCCGCATCCCACATTGTCGAGCGCCAAACACGGTAATCAAGTTTACGATTTTTCTTTTTCCATTTTCACGCATTAAAGCGCGGTGTTAGGGTCGGGAAACACACGAATGCATTTAGCGCGAAATGCGGATCTCAAAGCGACGGCGACTAAATCGACCCTACTTCGTTAAAAAAATTTATTAATAACTTTGTACCTTATTTCACGTTATTTTTCCAACTGATTTTGTGCCGTAAATAAAATATGCGTTAATTAAAATTGATTGAAAGATAATTATCACACCGGTGAAATCTGAAATAGATACGAGATACTTATAAAGAAATTTATGGAATTCCAAGGTTGATCCCTCCCTTCCCAGTTTTCGTTTTCGCAACGTTTATTTCCGTCCCTTGCTGCGAACTCTCAGGGTTTCAGTTCATCTAACTTATTCTGGCAAAAATAAAAAAATAAAAAAAATAAAAATAGGGGAAGAGAAAGAGATACATTGCTTCAGCTGGCTAAAAATGTGCAAATGCACTCGATTGCCTGTAATAAAGTCAACGGCAATGAGAGCACCGCGAATGGAAACCAATCCGGTACCTACTTTATGCAAATGTGGCGATAGTCGCATGAGGCATGCATTAATAAATTCCATTTTCAAGTGGAGCGTATGATAAGGCGATCGATTATAAATTCAATTTGACGAACGATCGTAAATTGCAAAACGGCGGTAGATCCGTTATGCAATTGATACATCACGGACAATCTCTACATTCATACGGTCAATATAACGCAAGTGACGTTCTCTCTCTCTCGTTTGACAAAACGATTGTTATACGCGAGACGGGAGTTCGTTTAATTTTTTACGTTTATCAACTTTGAACCATATATCTCGTAAAGAATAAAGTTTCTCAAAAGAACATCTCACCTTACGAAAATTAATATCGCTACTGCGAAAGAACAGTGACGACTTTGCTCCAGATTTTATCGCTGGTGAAATTTTATTTCACGCGGCAGGAAATTGCTGTATCGAAAATTCGACTATCAGAACAATTCGCACGTCGAGAAAAAAGATTTGTTTGAGGTGTTTTTTTTTTTTTTCCTTATTGATTTATATGCGATTATTTATACGCGTGGAACAGAGAAATTTCAGAAATGAGGTCACTGCACGCGCTATCAAGGAATTCTTTCATATTGCCGCGTATATACTGAGAAAGCAATGTTCGCCGAATCATCTCGCGTAAAAGGAGCGCTGTTGTTTTTCCGAGCGAAAAATAAAGGCGCTATCGATTGACCTTTCGTATGCATTAATGGACACGAGAGGTTCATAGTGTCTATCAACTGATACACGGTGTGCAACAGAGGGAGAACATTGACCGTGACAGCTCTACATAATACGGATCGCCAATATTGAATCTTTATTCGCTGTAAAATTCACTTTATTTGTTTCAGATAAACTGATAATGCTAAACAGTTTGAAATATCAAAGACTTTAATTGCCAACGCATAATCAAGTGTATTATTTTCAAAACCATCCGAGAGTGACCGAATGGAGAATCGAGATTTAATCAAATTAAATTAGTTCGTCAGGGAGGCAGAGATTAAAAAATCGCATCTTTAAGCGACGATGTGGCTCTAGCTTTAGCGTGTCGTGGGCTATAACAGTGCGACAATATCGATTAGTCCGAAGACTCTGACACCTTGTCCAAAGAACGGAGAGAACGTTGACCGTCAGGCAAGTGAATGACTATGAAAGATTCATTTTCGCTAAACGTTAAACGCATGTCTATGACTCGCGCGACTGTGACAGCGAAATAGTCTCATCGATTGAACATACCGAGGTCGAGCAATGCAAAAAATATCGGCCTTGAGAGATGTGAATGACTTTAAGAGGCCTCTTTTTGCGCCGACGAGAAAGCGGTGTGTTTTTACATAACGTTTCGAAACGGTGCCTATCATTTTATCAGCTGGACCCTCGTACCGACATCTCGCAAAGAGAAAAGAACGCGAAACCGATTGACGGAAGTAGGATGAACACGGCGAGTAAAGAAAAATAAAGCAAAAGGCTCTTCGAGATTGAATCGCACTCGAGATGAATAATATTAAAGAGGAGACAATTTTAAATCAGCGTCAATACGTAATACCGAGTTGAAACAACCGGACGACGATTTACGCCACTAAAAAAAATTAACGGGCTTTTATTTTAAGTTGTACGACACGTGATTTGAATTATCAAGCATATATTCGGACCGAGCGAACGTCCCGGGTAACCCAAGACGCATGAAATTTCTAACAGTACCTACTTCAAACCACAGAGAGCTACGAGAACAAGGACCGTAGAAAACAGAGAAACCGCCGCGAGGAAAAGGAGATATTTAACGAGGCTGAAAGTAAAAGAGATCGATAATGGATCTTGAATTCCTAACTAGCGGGGGAATAACCTACATATATGCATTTCGCAGATGATTCATAGCGAAACTATCCGCGGGCGATATGTAATGCAGCTTTAGCGGCACCTGTCCTTAAAAGCTGCGAGTAACATTTGTCGTTCCACATTCGAGTGTTTCGCGGATAGCTCGCTATAGCGTACAATTATGCAGTTTAGCGTACCCGGCGCTCGTCCTTCTCGATTTTCACACCGCGAGCTAACACCGCATGGGCTCCGTTCCCGATTCGAGTCACTCCACGTTCCTCTGCGGATGCAGAGAGACCGGTTGAGAGCAAACAACACTTTCGAAACAACGATAGTCGTTAGAGGCAACGATCATCAGGCCGCGACGCAACTTAATTACTTGATGTATGTGTGTCGCGGGAGAAAATCGTTACGAATTTCCCGGCGTGTTATTTTTAGCGCGCTTACGCTACCTGGGAGATTCTGTGATACGTGTGATACCGCTACCAAATCCGCTTGCATAAAGATCGCGTTATCTTACGCAATTCTACGTTGCGTTATTGTTGTTTTTTTTTTTTTAATACAATTTTTACGATCTTAATAATTATCATAAATATCGGCTCGTATCGCTTCTACCGTTTCGTAATTAAAACCTCGTGAAGGTGTAAACAGGCTTATAAAATGAGAATTTTTATGCAAAACTATAACGAACGAATATCTCGGTTCCGTAAGATTATCGATCGGTCAGTAGCGACTTTGTGTCTGTCGACCTGGCGAACGAGCGGCACGAGGCACGAAAGTGCCTTTCTTTCGGAGAGCGAGGCTCTTTATTAATTGCTCAGATCATTGACGCAGGTCACGGATCTTTCATTTAATTATACCCTTTGTCGCACTCTCCCTGCGGGAGTTCGTTACGCGACTTCTCGGATATTACAAGCGAAAGGAATTGCTCAATGCGCCTGCGAGAAAAAAGAAAAAAAAAAAAAAAACTTATGCGAAAATTCTCAGCTACCGTCATTCGCGTCGCGATAATTTCTAGACATAATAGAAGGAAAAAAAAATAAAAAACGGCTGTGTCATCGACGATTGTATGTGCTTTGTATTACAGTAAGTATTCTGATGTAACGTAAATCATAAGAAGTACAACGCAATGTTTTACACATTGCGTTATGTTATATATTTTATTTAAATTAAGAGTTAATAATTATCGATATTGTTCCACGTCTTTTCTGTGATTTTACAATACTTCAGCATAATTTATTTGTAAAAAAAAAGATTTTTTACGGACTTTACAAATTATACGAATTCTTGAAAAAAATGCAGCACAAGAATGCATAATTCTGCATTATCGTCTTTACTTTATCGAGTCACGATGTGACTTAGACCTCCAAGTTTTGCCACGCACAGTCTGTACGTCTCTCGATAGTAACGAATTTAATTTAAATTGATAAGAATCTTCTACGACGAGTCGCAAAGACTCGACATTAAATATTATTCCATTCGCGAATATATACATTGTATCGAAAGATCTAAACAAGACGTGATAAATAGGCAGAAGGAAGAGCTGATAATCGCGCTTGATATAAAGAATTCTAAGCGTGTTCGTTCGAATTAGGACAGATTCATAAATTGAAACAATCGCCAACTATCGTATCGCGTGGCGGAAAAAAAAAAGGAAAACGCAGTAATCTAAAATCTCTGAAAAAAAATTTTATTTTATCGTAACGGCGCGTGCGGAGAATATTTCCGGGTGATATTTTCCATAGCGATGAATCGGGACTTTTTGGCACACCCCGTAAATCTATAAAGCATTCCGTGCAACTACGCGTCAGCGAGATCGATAATTAAATGGAGCTCGAGGTCCGTAGGGTTTCACGACTTATCAGGTCAGAATAAGGTATATTTGATGTCTATTCGTAGAATATACTCGTCTATTTTCGTCAACGCTTTTCTCGTTAACGTAATACATTAATACGTATTGACACTTTACTCGAAAATCCATTAAAAAAATAAAAAAAAAAATAAAAATGACACGCAGAGATATAAAAGAAAACGTGACAAGTTTCTGACATATAAGATTGCAAAGAATAGATACGAGGTACAAATAAAAAGAACGTATACCGCTTCATAGTGTAAACCGGAAGAGATAACAGCATCTTTATCGTCCAGTCGAACAAATAACTTATATATATATGTATTAAATATAGATTTCAATATTACCTGCCGCGTTATATCGTATTTCAAATTACAGCCCCAATAGCGTTTCGATATTAAATTGTTTTCACTGCTTTAATTTGTGATATTATATTATATTACATTTTGCAATACCTATATCCACCCTCTCATGTGAATCATTACAACTACAAAGTATACCGTTAATTTTCAACGAGGGGATTCACCGACAGCCCATCAAAGGATTATATCACGCGAAAACGTTTATTTTAATCGCGGGTGTATGCAAATCGCGAATCTACGCAAGAGATTACCGTTACCTTCCATTATCCAGAGACACCGGCCCGCCACTTTTACGTAAAAGCAAGTTCATCGAATAAGATTTTATCAGCCTTTCATTCAGCGTCTGCGCGCGGCATTCTAAGAACTCGATGAGCGCAATGACGTCATTGTTAAATAATTATCCCGCCAATCAGTCTTTTTTTTTTTTCTTTTCTTTTCTTTTTACGTGAGCGAAGAGAGATAGAAGCCGGACCCCGGCAAAGGAGTAGAAGTAGGCCTGAAATAAACGACGATCGATTTTGCTGAATGCGGAATGGGATTCATTGAGATACGCACACCGCGGGGAGGTCAGATCGTGGGAGGAGAGACTGAGGAGACGCGAGAGTCCCGTTCGCTATCAATCGACTATCAAAACCGCTGCTGTCATCCGTTTCGACGTCGTTTCGCCCGCGTCGACGGAAGGAAATTACCCGCGATATGTAATCGTCAAACGGCTCATATGACTAACAGCCGGTCGCTACCGCGAAAGACTTCGTCACCTTGGAAATCGGTTTGCTCTGAAACGAGGGAGCGCGCCCGAAGTCGCCTTCCCCAGATTAATTCCAAACACGGGGATATACGTACACTCGCCATTGTTTATATGCGAGATGCGCACACGAGATACGTAAGTTTACACGGCTAACATGTGCCTTCGTAACCCGGAATTTTGTGCGAGTACCACGTGAATTTGGATGACCATTTAAACAGATCTATTTAATTAACGCTGCAACCTGTCTCGACTTATTTTTTCAAACGCTGTTTTAAAGTGCACGTGGAGAAAAAAAGGGAACGAATAATCTTTGCGGCGCAAACGGCTTTTCCGTCTTTTATAAAAAGTTCTAGAGCAGCTAGATGTGTTTCTAAGACTTACTAATTTTTTTACTTATGCGCCGTTAACACGCAAATTTAAATAACAACGTAAAAAAGAGAGGAGGGAAAAAAACTGCCCTTGATTCAATTTAACTACCCTGAGTGGGATTAACTCTGAAGTAAAGTTCAAGGCACTGCTGAAGGGCGCATTTTATCCCTTCGAAGGGACTTTTATAGATATCGCTTATCTCTCGGAACGGTTTCAAAACAATTCATATCTAAATCAGGCGTAAATCAGGCATTGGCGTAGAAAAGAAGAAACGGTTTCGTCATTATTTTAATTTTATTCCTGCTTCGACGGCGCGATAATTTGTACATACCGGTCGAATAAATGTGAAGTACTCGATTATCGCGCTTCTTTATTTTTACGCGCAAAACACTCCAGAGGTATTATCAATGTCTCAGAGATAAAACGCGGAAAAGACATTTTTTTTTAAACATATTTTACTAAGTACGTACTTAATCACGGGCAAAATAACGATTATATCTCGAAGTAAAAGATACGCGAGTCGAAGTCGCTTTCGTAACCATCAATAATAGGCATTATTCTCGAATTTTATGCGAGTGATATTTGCATCGACCGATCGTCGCATAGTAAAAGCAGCTTACTGGGAATTTACGTTCTTTTTCATCTGAAATTTTAAGATCAAATTCCTGCTTACAAATGTCTGACAAAATCAGGAATTTAAATCAATCGATGATTGTGCTCTCCTCTCACTTTGCTACCAAGTTCTTTATACTTCTAAAATACTTCTAAAAATCCGTATGGGATAAGGAGTTGAGGCGTAAGTTCAGAGCAACCTAAATTTTCCGCGGAGTTCCAGAGATTAATTATGCAGAATTTGTTCCAGATTCGGTCAATGCAACCATTCTATTTGATTTAATTAGCGTTTTGCGTATGGCGCGAAGCACACGTTTCGGCTTTACTTTCCAAGTGTCAAAAATAGCACGTTAATGATCGCGCAGGTCGGGGCAAGGCCTTCCAGAATGTCGAACATGCGTGGATCTGTCCCTTTTTCACAACGCGCTCTCTAACCTTCCTACGCGATTCCCTTTTCTTCTCCCCCCTTTATCGAACGTCCGGACGATACTCCGCGTCCTCGTCCTTTGAGCGCAGCGTGCATGAAAGACTCGGCTGGAAAGGACAGGTCTCCGGATTCAATTTCCCTCTCGGCGCACCGCAATTACTGTTATTACACTCTCCAGAAACTCCGCGGCGTCCATTCAGGTAAGCATTCCGAAGTCACGCGTTCGCGTATTCGGTGGAAGAAAACGTCTCGCGGAATAGATCGCGCGACGGAAAGCGCGAAATAGAACTCTTACAAGCGCGAGTGCGCTTTCAGAAAGCGGTTTAATCGATTTCGACTGCTTTAACTTTTCAGTCGTTGCGTGGTTTTTCGCAACGCGAATCGACAAATCGTAAAGTGAAAGACTCGTAACACGTCCTCGATACGAAATAAAAAAAAAAAATAATAAAAAAATTAAAAAGTACATTTCTTACGTCGCGAGTTGGAATATTCCGTTCAATTAGGCTCTCGAATTTCTGTAAGATATGAAAAGAGAGTTTTCTTTTCTTTTTTTTTTATTAAACGTCGGGCTTTTTGAAAACTTTGCGCGACGACTGGAGGGTTAATTGCCACGTTGGCGTACGTGCCAATGTGGAAAGGAGAATTGAAACCGCGGTCGGTTTCGTTCGACCATGCCTTGCCTGACCGAGAAATTGTCTGACGCCGGGGATTCGCGCGAGAGACCAGTGGGGGACGAGAGTCGCTCGCTCACCTTCTTTCAACAGTCCTGGCAAATAGGAAAGGTGAGCGACTCGCCCGTCTCCCTACGCTGGCTCGCTCCTAGCGTACCCTCACCGTAGAATCAACAGTGGAAACAGACATAAAATCAAAGAAGGCAACACCCTGTCGTTCTACGAGAAACTTTGAAATTACCACCTTCCCTATGTCAGAAACTCTATCGCCAACTATTTTTTTTTTTTTTTCTATTCCTTTTTTTATTGAACTTGACAATGTAATAAACTTCAAAATGTTAATGCGTTCAGTGGTATAAAACTTGAGAAAGAAAAAAAAGAGATTTGAAAGAGACTTACAGTCGAGATGTTTCTTCTTGGGTCCGATCATCTCCTCCGTGGTGGCCTTGCAGACGGACTTGGCGAGGCCCTGGCCGGCGATGCTGTGCCTCGCGGCTAGCAGCCTGTCGTTGATGGTCTGTCCCGCCATACTGCCCTGCTGTCACAGTGGTTAGCAAGCGGTAGTCAGCTCACGTTCACGTTTAAACGACGATGTCGGGTGGGCCTCCCTCGCGCGATCGAGATCTTTCTCCACCCTCGACGCGCCGGCGGTACGGAGGACGACGTGAGATATCGCGCGGTTACGAGGACGATGACGGCGGCCGCGAGAAGCGAGTAAAGTTGGCCGTCCTTGACGCGGACGAACGGACGGGAGCGAAACTGCGGGGGTATGGCGAGCACTCCGGCTAACTTCACAGTGCACGACACCACGGCACGATCACGAACGCGAGCACGGCCACGACACGAACAGCGAACGCGACAGTGAGACCGGGCGCTACCGCGCGAGGCGTCCGTGACGTCTCGCTCACCCCGATATTATACTTGGCCCGCCGCGCTGCCTTTCCGGCCCTCCGGTACCTCTCCTCGTCCTTCTCCTGCTCCTCTCGTCCGCCGCCTCCGCCTCTTCAGCCGGTTTCTGCTTTCGCGACGCGAACGATTGCCCGCCGCAATTTCTCCGCGTTCACCAGCAAGCGGAGCTAAGGTAGCTCGCGCTCAGCTTTTAACAGCTCAGCTGGACGGCGTACGTCGGGCGGCTGACGGCGACAGCAGGCCTCCTTCTGTCTGCCAAGATGGCGGACGCGCTCGGTGCCGACCGTGCTGAGCACCGGCGCATGCGGCATGGCTGACCAATTGCGCAACGAAACGGCTTGCCGATAGCGCGCTCCTGCCGCCAACGGTTGCGGTGGCCCGAAAGCGCCATGACGTCATCCCTACCACGGCGTAACCAAAGATTTAAAGTTTACAAGTCGAAATAAACGCGGACTCGGTCAGATTAACTAATTCTCGATCATTAAACGTATACGCGGTTTATTCTCATCGCGTAGAGATATATTTTGTCTACGGATCTAAACTATTAATTAACTTACGAGGAATATCGGTGGAGCGATCCTCTCGAGCCGCTCATCCGTTTCATCGATCGAACGTACAGTGTAAAGTTGGCATTCGCTGCAGGCACTGCTACCAACGACTGCGAAGCGAACTACAATTTTATAAAGGTACAGTCGGTATGGTGAAAACCATCGGCGAACTCGCACAATATCAATATAACAGTAAAAAGAATTAAAATTGTTGATTCAGGAATATGCTAAGATTTTTTCTTTTTACTTTTTTTCTTTTTTATGATGTCTGAAATCAATATGGCACTTACATATCGTCGGCACATTTCTAGAACGATCTACACACGCTGGAACATGACTGGAGCGCCAATCAACTGAAGCCGGCACGGAGTGAAGACTGTGGAAGTGTGGAACATGGCCGTATAGACTATACTATAGTGTCGCAGCTCGCAGCGCGATTCAGTACGGTCAGCGGTTCAGTACGGTGTGGTACGGCGAGGTTATCCAAGAGTGCGTGTGTTGCGGCTCGTCCAGAAAGGGAAAGGAGTCGTCACTTGAGAGCTCGTATCCCGGGAGTGTCCCGGTATATCATCAAGATTCTGCGGTTCACGCTCGGCACGATCAGGAGGATGACGACGGCGGTTAACAAGGAGGAAGCGCGGAAGCGCTTGACTCCGCTGCAGTGGCATGTGACACAAGAAAAAGGCACGGAGAGGTGAGACGGCACCGGAGATCTCGAGTCTCTCAGAGTCGTATCGATACCGACGTCTTCTCTAAAACGCTCACGCTCGCTCACGACGAAGACAATAACGTGTCGACAAGAACGGAATATTTCTCTCGCTACTCGCCCCGAGAAGATTCCCTCGCGAAGCGCAGCATCATCTTTCCACTTCTGTTAATTCGATTCCAAGATGCTTATCGCGCCCAGTCAAAACAAGCCTCAGGCTTGACGAGACGTAACGAGTCAGCTGATTCAGCATTAAGCGCAATAATAGATGAAAACGCAACGTGGAGATTGCGCAACGGGCGATAACACGATGGGGCACGGTCGAATTGTGCTAATTATATTGATGATACGAGCGGATGTTATGCGTCGTCTGCTCCATATTTACGCAACGTCGGACGTTTCGCTTCGCTTGGTATTTCAAGACCCTGCACATAAGTTCCGAGCCAAGCGTTTCTTGAAGTACACAAAAATAACGCATACCGATATACATATATGTCTTTATCCGATATAATTTTTTTTTTTTTTTTTTTTTTTGCATGATTTTACATACGTCAAAATGAACAATATGGTATTAATAGTTATTGATATTAGATCAATGTTCCACGTTCCCGCATATGAACCCGCAATGTGACACAGATTACGCGACCATCATGAATTAAAGATAAGAACGCAAAGTCACGTTCCGCGTATTTAATCTTAGATGAGAAATACCGAAATAACTTTTTCAAGAGCGCCTGGTTTTGTACGTCCGCAGAGCGAGCTGGCCTCACGGCCAGCGAGTTTAAAAATAAGTTATATGTGTCACGGCTGCGTTTCTCCCTCTTTCACCTTTGTCACCCCCCTAGCGTTCACCCGATGTTAACCCTCCTGTGACTCATTCTCATGCTTTATTCGGTGCAGGCCGTTCACCGGCTGCTACAACAAGTTCTACGAAAAGGGGACGTACACCTGCATCGTATGCGACCAGGAATTGTTCTCCTCGGACACCAAGTATGACAGCGGATGCGGGTGGCCTGCGTTCAACGAGGTTCTTGATCAGGGGCGCGTTAAACTCACCAAAGATACCACTCATGGTAAGCAATTGTCGCTTCGAAATCTACCCTTCGTTAGCATATATCTTGTAATTACGCTCGCGTTCTTAAGTAGAATGGCACTCTTTGATTTACACCTCACTGTTCATCTTAACGTCAAACGTTGCACAATAGTGCGCGGGTATATTGAAATCACTTAGAACGTGTCCAAGATACAATCACCGTATCTTGTGAACGAGTTTTCGTTTTAAAAAATTGTACCCGCTTGCTATTTACATATCGTGACCAGAACATGTATCATATTTACACTTGCATAACATTACCGAATTTATCCTGATCATATTTCAATTTCTAGTACAACTGTTTGAAGTAGAAGTCTCTTTATATTCTATCATTTTTTATGAGATCAAGTTTTCTATGAAATTATTAATAAAGATTACAGTTACATTTTTACTTTCTTCTTGCATCTATTTCATTTACGAAACTAGTATACATTACTATTTGTTTAAAAGAGTACTCTTTTATAAGTAAAATGAGATTTATACATACAGCATTTGTCTATGCCCACTATCTTCTTCTATTTTGAATACATATATTGTTATGTATATTTGAAAAAATTTCCTGTTCTCCTCAGTTCCTGCATGTTACTTGCTTAGAGTGTGATTGTGTTAGACTTACATCACTTTTTGTATTAAACTAATAACGCTAGCCGTACATTATGAAACATTGGAAATGTGACCAAAAAGGTACACAAAATTAATCTGATATATCGTCTGATGCAACATCTTCGCGAGTGTAAAATATAACATTTATTAGCTAAAAGTAAATCGAATAATAAATTTTGTAGTTGCAAACTCTTAACGCATATAGTTTCGCTTCTACATTGTCGTTACAGTTATGCTAATTAAGATAATAAATAATTACTTGCAAGTGTGTGTTTTAATACTCACAGCCAAAAAATATAAACTTGCAATATTGCTATAATATAAAATAACATTTAATAAAAAATATTTAAGACATATGAAAAGCTATGTTAGAAATCCAGTAAAGTAATGGTGTAATTTTTAATATTGCCAGCCTAGCGTACAATTTAATTAATTAGTGACAACTAATGGGCAAAAATTTAATTGTAAAAATGTATGTTGAACGAAGCCGTTTCATAAATGTACACATTTCTTCATCGTTTTTATTTTTATTTTTTTTTTATTATATGGATGTTAGTTGTCTTTTAATTGGATTAATTTTTTAGTTCAACTTTTTCCTCAATCTAAATCTTTTAGATCGCTTCTGTTATCTCTTGACAATTGTATTGAAAAAAAAAAGTATGTCGGTCTGCGTCTAATCACACTCTATTGTTCTTTTTCTCCCGTCGCCCTCCTTGATCAATCCTTGGCTCTACTACTACCACTCTTCACTCTCATCACTGAAAATAAAACAACACCACTGAAAATCGCGCGTCGCGTCGAATTAAACGACGTCAACTAGTCGGTGGCAATCTACTACTGCTGATCGCAAACCCAGATATGGTGCGGACCGAGGTGACCTGTTCAAAGTGTGACGCACACCTGGGACACGTGTTCAATGACGGGCCAAAGCCGACAAGGAAGCGGTTCTGCATCAACTCTGCCTCTATAAGCTTCCACTCGGCGGGAGAAGAGAAAAAGTCTACGTAAAACCAGCAACCGTCGCGCGCTTATTACATTCTACCTAATATCTAATATTTATATAACGAGTTTTTATTTTTGAGAAAAAAAAAGTTTTATCTCGTTTTATAAATATCAAGATACTTTCGTTTTATTTATGCGTTGTAAAAAGAGTTTAATGATAATCATCAAGATACCAAATAGGCTGTTTGTAAAGTGATTTGTTACGATAACAAAAAATATTTAGTTTTTTTTATCACTTCCGACGATATGCTATCAGCAAATGCTTTTACGTAATTTACTACATTCGATTGATCGTAATGTTACCTACATATGCTTTTCTTAATTTGTCTGTGAATATAATTTTCTTCATTAAAGCTTCTACGCTATTTTATAAAAGGAAACTGTTCGTATGAATATAGAGCATTTCTGACCGACTTTTCACTTACGATGAGAAAGCAACTCCGTATCTATCGGTATTCTTGAATCTCATTGTATACTGTCTACTCTCAATATTACAAATGTACAGGTACATATCTGTATCAACAAAGTTTAACACCCACATAGGATGAATATATACCGCATGGTGTGAAAGCGTGATACTCTATAAATAATAAAAATGTTTAAAAGATGTTATTTTTTCAACAAACGCCATACTATGTAAATATCATATATTTTAAACGAGGAATAAAATATGGTAGTCATCATTTATCGTTCCTCTTAATACTATTAGGCAAGAAAAGAGTTTTGTATGAAAACCATGTTTGTTATAAAATGTTTCCTTATATTGTAACGTTTCAAAACAAACTGAAAGGTGTTATAATACAATATATACGCAAAATTCTAGGCATTATTTTTACAATTCATTACCCCTTTTTCTGTTTTTTGTTTTTTTGTTTTTTTTTTTTTTGCATTTCCTCGCCTTGAAATTTTCATTGTCATAAAAATTTCACATATTACATTCTACCTGAGAGACCAGATTTCTGTCGAATGGTTTCCAATAGCGATAAACGCATTTTTTTTTCTTACAAAAGTTAAAGTCGGATGAACCTTCCTCCAACGAAGAAGGTTCGAAGATTTTTCTTTCTTCAATCTCTGCAGTAAAATAGCGACTTTGTTACTATAGGCCTACTTCTTTCTTGCACTCGGAGATCACAAAGCATTTTCAAAAACATCGTAAAATGCTACAGCAAAACATACATACAAACATTTAACATGATTTGCATTAGGAACCCTATTTAAAAAAATCTAAAATGATGATAAAATATACATAATGCTTGTAGCGGATAATTAAATGCAATTGGAACGATCACCAAGACATGAATGCACAAACAAATGCAAAGTTGCCCACATTTTCTCTATTATATTAAAAAATCCGCCTGCCCGTATTTTTCCCCAAAAGTCTCGTTATATTTCTTTTTTTTTTTTTCTTTTCTTTTCTACGTTTGTGGTTCGTTTGTCAATGTCAAAAATAATGAGTACTTTCGTAGTGCATCACTTACTATTATTACGATAAGGCATGTCTGGTACAATTTTTGTACTTTTGTTTACACGATAAAAAGGTCGTCCAGTACTGCTATCAGCGAACATATCTACATGCTAAAATGCGCTTCAATCAGATTATGAGTCGATCAGGTGATAATTTTTTTCATGCAGGCAATTTTGCAACTTGCGCGATCCGGTTCACAAATAAAAATAATTAGACACTATCTACTAATAGCTGTACTATTGTTTAAATAACTGTTGTGAAAAATAGTAACAGAAAGATAGACCTCTCTATTGCCCCCGAGATATTTGTGAAAATGCAGGACCCCACGTCATTAATGTTCTGATCGTCAACTTTAACCCTGGATCGCACCATTATCTTCTTTTTTACACACTCATACTTCTCGTTAATACTAAGACGTGCGCACATTACTTTGTCTCTTAACTTGTCACAGTCCGACCGATTTTAGAGACTGATGCCGAAACGGAGATTAATGCCGAGCATTTGCATTACACATTTACGAAATATTTCAAGAGTACGAATTTAATTTATATACTCTGTCTATTACATAGTCCCTGATTCTTTTAAATATACATTGCATTAAGTTCCTTCGGTATACCAGCCTTAAATTCGGTCGTAAGCGTTAATACAAACTGAGCTGCTTCTTCTCCCTATCTCGATCAAGTACAGTCAAATATTATAAAAATCTAATCAGGCTTCTTTTAAATGATACTACAAAAAAAAGAAGGAGAAGAAAACAATATAAACTCGTCGAATATGCCTTAGTATACGATTTCTCGTTATCAAATAATATACGGATTTTCTTCTTTTCTTCTTCTTGTTTCATACGCAATATAAGTATCGTTAATTTTTCGATTAACTATCGTATTTATATTCTCACAAGATTTGAGTTAATATTAATCTATATACGAGTCCTATACATATATATATAACGAAAAATCTCGTCGACCGAGCTACTTATCCACCGCGTGAAAATAGTAAGTATGGAAAATATATAACTAATTAAATAGTTATATTTCTTAGAAGACAAATTTTTTTTTTTCCTCAACTATCTTGTGGCTAAAAGCGATCTATACCAAACTGTTCAACGATTTTTATAAGGAATTATTATAATAAAAGAGTATATATTATAACGTTATAAAATTTAAATATTCTGCTAATCAGTTTGCATTAGGTCATTCTTTTTATTACTCACATAGTTGATCTTGTTTTTAAGAAACTGTTTCGCGCAGTGGATATCCTGGTCGAGTAATGGATACGATTTACGAAAATAAAAATAATGAAAGAAATGACGATATAAAAAATCTACAAACCATGATATCGTCTAAAATAACTAAATATTCACTTTTCGATGACACGATGACACTTGGATGACGTATAATACAATATTAGGAAAGACATATCTCGATAATGTTCGATGCAAATACAACCATACATATGGAACCACAATTCGTTCTACACAAAACGTCAACTAAACTCCATTATATGCATGTTCGATTATTTCTTCCTTCTCATGGTGCTAAAACGAAATATTACATATATCGTTATACAGTGGTTCATAAGAAATCTATCGCGAGTTTTCATTTTTTTTTTTTTTCTTCTTCACGTCTCTAAACGACAAGACAGGCACTTTATAGTGTCACAAAATGCTCCTACGTCTGAACCTTGTTTTACAGTTTCATTGATTTTTCATTCCTTCCTTTCTCCTCGGTTTTACAAGACACGTTACAGACAATTACGTTGGACTTACAGCGAAGAACACACGTGAGGTGGACAAGCGTTGTCCTCGTAAAATGGTCTTATCAACTAAATAGTAAACCATGATAGTAAGTTCAATGCCTTAACGTGTCTTTCTTTTTTTTTTGTTCTTAACGATATAAATGAGAAAACATACTCATTTCTTCATCATAAAGCTCTAAATTAGCGGCCACAAACGAGATATGCATTTCTTACGCAATCGGCTAGAGCACGTGTAAACCAATTCTTTTTACAATGAACATTAACGTAAAAATTCACAATATTTATAAACAAGGAATTGACTAAAACAGTTTTCTTTTCAGTATAAGAAAATATTTGAATTGAATAAAATATTCAGTGGTTAAAATGCGATCTTCAAAAACTTTAAAACAAATTACTCTAATCTAAAATCTGCTTACACATGATTTATCGTCGCACTAAACACATTAAAAACATATTGCTCTGCTTCATCGTAACTTCCGTCGAAAAATACAAGTCCGACACGAAGACTAACCATTTCCTTTTTTTTTCTCTTTACGATTTCTCGTTAAACAATAATAATATATTAGAATAGGTCCTATGTATACGTGTTCACATTTCTTTGTAGTATTATCTAATAAGGTTCTCGCTATAAATAATATGCGTTTTTTTTTTTTTTGCTAACTCCAACTCTTTGAATTTTCTTCTTCCTTTTAGAGTTAGTAATACTAGTTTTATATTTTTAGAAAATAACTGACAATTGCTTGTATTTCCTCGATGACAATCCATTTGAATTGCGGCAAGAACACGTCACAGGCAACAGCACATACGGTAAAGCACATACACATTTTATTTTCTGTCTTTTCCTATTTCCTTCAAAAACTAAGTTAAGATTTTGTGAGCCCATTGCACCCAATTATAAGTGTGGACTTTATCGAGGAAAACAAGATTTCTGCCGTCAGATCACTCATAGCTCTTTCTGATTTAACTTTGTGTCCGCGCTCGCAACATGCGAAAATCGAGCATTTCTTTTTTTTAAAAACTTTGCAACCGTTTCTTCGATACTCCATCGCGGTATATCGAATAAGTTCTATCTATCTATCTATATGATCTATATGCGTACGTAATGAACTAATAAATATATGCATGCTTATGTGTATACATACGACACGTCGCATATAATATAATATTCACATACGATATACACATATGTATGCATACATATATATGTATATTTATTAATTTATATATACGTTTATATTCATTATTTATTATATATTATTGAATTATTGTGCCGTTTCCGTTTTGGGAGGGTGATTTATTATTTCCTTCTTTTTTCATATAACCGAACTCTTGGAGTCGCGTCTTACGAATCTACAATCTAAACGCCACCGTCTTTTAATGGCCTTTAGCAGCTTCTTTCGCTGCCATTATTAAAGGTGTTAACGAAGCCAGTGGCCTGGCTAATTTCAGAAAAGGATGCTGCAAATTCAATTTAAAAACACATTCCCAGTTAAATCGATTCGAATGAAAAAAATACGCGTACATACCGAGACTGCATTTCTACATTATATGTATTAATAATTCTTACCTTTAGTAGTTCGGAAGCCGCAGACCGTTTCTCCACTTCCACCTCTAAACACTGGTCTAGAAAGTCTTGAAATATACCCGATAGCTTGTCCTTCTCCTTAATTTCCGGTTTACCATTCGTCGCAATCAAATACAATGCTCTCAAAGGATTTTCGTTCAAATACGGTGGTTCGCCTTCGATCATTTCAATTGCCATTATGCCCAAAGACCATATATCAACCTGCAATATCATCGTACGTTGTTATAATCGATGCATGTAATGCATATTCATTGTTACACATAAATCAATATATGCATTTACCTTAGGTCCATATTGTTTTCGCGTTACTACTTCCGGAGCCATCCAATACGGTGTACCAACCATCGTCGTTCGTTTGCTCTGTTCCGGCGAGATTTGCGCACAAAAACCAAAATCTGTCAATTTCACCCCGCCGTCAAGACCCAATAAAATATTGTCGGACTTGATGTCCCTGTGTATAACTTGATTACAGTGAAGAAACTCAAGTGCCTGTAGAACTTCTCTACAGACTGCAGCAATTTGGCCTTCATCCATGCAAGTCTCAGTTACAACGTCTGTTAAGCTGCCACCAGGTAAATATTCCATGACGACCCACAATTCTTCTCCAACTAAATAACTATCCAAGTAATTTACAACATTAGGATGTTTATTCTCCCGCATAACCAAAATCTCATTTATTATAAGCTCTTTCTTTGGTTGTTGCGATAGATTCATTTGTTTTATTGCAACTTCCATGCCGGTAGATGTTTCTATTGCTGTATATACTGTCCCCGAGGCACTGCAAAACGATCGTTAATCAGTACAGTTCTATATTTAATACCAGAAGTTATTTATTGATTTTCCGCTTACCCTTGTCCTATTTTTTCCATTTTCGTATATTTTCTGTTAGGATCTCCCACGCTGACGATCGTTCTAAGCTTCTCTAATATTTCGTCGTCCGACATTTTTTTCTTTCTAGCTTTATCACTTTGCGCCGGTCGCGTCTGGTCGGTCGTTGTTGACGTCGGTGTTGCTTGATTCTTATTTCTATCTAATTGCGACTGGTTCTGTTGTTGCTGCATGCCATTTCGTTGTGGCGAACCTAGCGTGGTCGTCAGAGGAGAAGGCGGTTCTTCTTCTATAGGTTTTGTGTACTGCACGGTAAAAATAAAATGTTCCCGGTTATTTAAATATAATAATCAAAGACGTATATTTTTTAATCGTGTTCAAACATGCAGAATACAAAACTTACGATCGATTTCGTGCGTTCTGGTCGGGCGGAGATCGGCGGAGGCGGCGGCTCATCTTCCTGTTCTGAACTAGTTGCACACGCATCCGTAGGCGTACTACTCGGGCTACTGCTACTCACTCTGTAACGTTGCCGTTTCTCAGAAAATATTTAGGCAACCAAGGGTCAAGTACAACGCATAAAAGTGTAAAAGACTCACCTGCTTAACGAATGTTGAGAATGAGAACTACCAGATGCCTGAGACATCGCCTGGCCGCGAATATTTCCTACGCCTGTGTTAATACTCATTCCCATACTTCGCGGACTACTCGCCCTTTCGATTGGAGCTGCAAAAATATTGTATTAATAATACAGTAATTATAATAATTATTAAAACCAAATTATTTTTTGGGTTTTTTTTTTGTAAATTGATATCAGAACTTACCAACAACCATTTTAGTTGTAGTCATGTACTTAGAGCCTTTGGCTTCCTTACTGCTATTGTCGTACCAATTTAATACGTCCAACACAGCTTGCGGATTTTTCTTTTGTTCCTGCTTGCTAATATTGCTGGACATAAGTAATCTTGCCCACGCCTCCGGCATACCCTAAGAACAAACACGTACTATTAAATGATTATCGCACGTATACCACTAAACATAAATAATAATTTAATGAATCTGTCAAATATAATTAATTTGTAAAAAATGCATCTAATATACTAATTCTAAATTTGATTTTTGAACATGCAACTATTAGATATATAAAAAAATAAAAATAAAAAAACATCTCTACATCATATAATTCGTAGATGTTAAGAAATTCCGCATTATATCTACATTTGTTTCGTTATTTAAGAAACTAATTCAGAATATTCACAAAACATTTGACATAACTCTTTTCTATGAGCCTAAGTCATTCTTGTATAACAGGAAACTTAAAAAGAATATTTTTAATTTTAACATTAATGTGTATGTGTATTAAAAACTATAAAAAAATTTTTTAATATAATAAAAGTTATCGTTATAATTAATTAACTTTCTAAAACTACAATTTGTGAATGCATGCACAGTGTTTAAAGTTAATATAATTTTTAAACAGAATTTTATAAAATTTCTATAATTTTCATCCAGTGTCGATAATCATTCTGTAAGAAAAAAAAATAAATATTGTTGTATGCAACGTCGACTAAAGCTTATATCAATCTACAAAAGCAACTATCAACGAAAAACTTCATGTACTAATAAAAATTAAAAAATTGTAAAATCTAATTCTCATAAAAACCGCAACAGAAAGAAAGTGTCGAACCACGTGGTGTAAATGTATGTAAAATATGAAGTACAAGCAAACTAATTTATATTAATTTACTTACTTTCAGTGGCAGCTTGGAAAGAAATACGTGTTTTGTTAGTTTAGTCATGTGAAAATAATAAAGTATAAGAAGCATCGGACAAATTACCAAAGTACCGTTTTCGAAATGTTCGATGTGGACCATGTGTCTTATATTTGATTTTGATCAGATGCGGAAGATCTATGTGACGCGTATAAGTTCACATAAAAAAATACAGAATAATTACAATGTATACGACAGGTGCCGACAGAACATCTGCTCTAATACAAGACTTATGTTTTCTTATTTCTTCATAGATAATCCGCACCGTGATACAACAGCGAAGCATTAAGCGAGTGCACTTTAAATAATGGGTGTGAAAAAACTGTGCAAATCGCGAGTTGAAAGAACCTACCGTGAATTCACCGGTAACTGCATCAAATCCGACATGCACAGTGTGCTCAAAGTTAGTGGGGTAACTTATGTTAGGTTTGTCCTTGTTCTCCTTCACTTTCATCTTGCTTTTTAGAATCTTCTTCTTGCGCTCGTCAGAATCTGGCTCCTTAGGCAGTGGGCGCATGTCCACCGGTAAATTAGGCGTTGATTCCCCCCTGAAATATAAGTGATATAATTACTAAGTGGATTAATTTCAAACGTGACGCAATATTTATCAAATTAAATTATTATTCTGTCAACCATTACAAATGATACATGTAAATATCGATCACTGTATACCTGACTGTAATATTACATAAAAATAAAATATAAAATAGTTTATGTCTTATTACATAAATGAATATTAAGGACTAAGGATACTTTCGCTGTCGAAAGCGTCAATAGAGCACACACGTAAATTTGACTATATGTAGATATATTTAGATGTCCTGACAGCATGTAGTCTCTCAAATCTGTTAGGGTAATGCTGGCATTACGTCTAGACATCTTTAATGATGGTCTCCCACAACAGAAAGCCACCGAGAGATATTATTTTTAGCAGCCCAAAGCTTAATGCCTCTCTATTTTTGGAGAATACAGACTTTTATGTATAGGAAACACAAAAGTTATGGCAACTTATACTAGTATTCAACTGCTGTGTATCTGTGTGCATGTACACTTTTAAACATCGTAAATCAAGTGCAATAATTTTGACGTAAAAACAACGCTAAGAAATCAATTGTCTCGATAATTTTACTTTAAACACAAATTTTATATACACATTTTATTACATAATTCATATAAAAATCAAAACAAGATTACTTTGCAGCCATTCAATTCTCTGTCGACAGATCAATGCTATAGATCATATTAAGTAGATAATGACATATACCTGTTTGATGTCAATCGAACAGGGGGTGCGGGGGGTTTGTCTTCCTCATCTGACATGTTGTATCCGCTTCTGGTCCTTTGTTGCCAGTCTATCCTCCGTTGCTGCGTCTCTATACTTTTAATCAAACCCGCGTTTCGTCAATGTGTGCACGTCTATATATACTTATCGTCGTTCTCTCACTACTTTCACTTTCGGTACCGCGGATGTACTTCGTCGAGAAAGAGATACCTCTTCGGCCTGTCAAAGACGACGACGACGACGACGACGACGACGACGTTGTCGCCGTATCCCGGTGGCAAATCGCGAGGATTCCTGGGAAGGCACACCCGGCAGGTAGAGTCCGCAGGTTGGAGGTCTTCTCACCGTGCCACGAGGACACCTTTCATCACAGAACACCGGGTACCGGTTGCAAGACCCGCACAGGACGAGTCATGGCAATCGGAGCGGAACGAGCGGGATCGGAGCGCGACTCGGTGGGCTTCCTCCTCGTGGGTGTCGCTCTCCTCGATCGGCGCCCAGAGACGCCGCTGGCTGGATGGTCGGTTGGCTGGCCGCCGTTCTCCCCTCGCGCTCGATCGGGGTATTCGGGGTGGCCCGCTGCTGCTTCGGGCTGGTTGTCCGACCGTCGGCGGTGGCGTCCGGCGGTGACACGGGTCAATGTCGCGAGCACAGGGCGCACTCGGGGACGTCGACGACGAGGGCGAGCGACGAGAAAGAGAGGGAGAAAGAGTGAGAGCGTTTCTGAAGCGTGATTCACGCACGGGTGCAGACACCCCGCCGCATCCGCGGATCTTTCGCCTTGCTCTCCCCTCACCCGCTCGCTCACTCACTTTCTCGCTCTTTCTCTGTCGTCACCCTCCGACCGTAGATCCTCCTCGCTTGCTCACACGTTCACTCTCGCGCGTGCGCCCTTTCCCTCGCTCTTCTTTCGCCGTCCCCTGTCCTCGCGCGCTTCCTACGCTCCTTCGAGCATCGCGACGACGACCGACGGCGACGACTCCTGTAATCCTATTCGCGTCGCGCTTGCTCTCGAACTCTCACTGCTGATTGCCTGCAGGCTGCAGCGACACAGAACACAGAAACAGGGTGGTGAAGAAACTCCTATCGTTTTTAGTGGGGACTGGTGGGGACGGAAGTTAGATTTGTTCATAGTGCAGCGATAGTCGGCAGCATCATCGGCCACCATATTTAACTCAGCCGCTCCCGCCAGTTTCAATCCAGGATTATCGAAAAATTAAAATGAGCCCATGTTCCGCATGCCGCCATACGAAATATACTTAACCTCTATAGTTCTGCACCGTAGCAAAAGCTGTAAGCAAGATTAAATCAAACTTGATAAATTTTTATAACTTGAAAAGGATTCAAAGGAGTCGCGCACAAGCTCTTCATACAAAAATTACAAAAAGAAAAAAAAGGCATACATCCAGCTTAATCGAATTTGAATCATGCAGGTGAGTTGTCCGGTTGCGGTTTAAGGTAATTATTAAGAATACGATTATCACACCTGATTTCGATAAATTTGAACTTATTTGACGTATTGTTGCTTAAAATTAACAAATCGTATTCTTAACATTTGCCATATTTAAAATACTCGTGCAAATTGCCGCATTTGTTTTTGAACGAATTATTAAATTCTCATTTTTTTTTTTTTTTTTTTTTTTTTTGCATAGAAAAAAGCTAGAAAAACAAGACGTCAACTCATAGCGGAGAAACTATCGATGCAGCGGCGTCTAATAGATCAGGCAAATGCTCTGACTAATCCTTTGGATTCCCTGCAAAAGTTTCAAAAATTCGTAACAAGCGACAATAACGCGATAGAGCTCGTTTGCCTTAAAGCAAAGGATGCACAGTCGGAATGTCTCTCTTGGATTATGGATATTATGGAGAGAAACATGAAAGATATGTATGAACGGTCCAGGTGGAGCTGGAATGCAGCTGAAAAACGAGCCGAATTAACAGAAGAAACGGCTTGGTACTTACTAGCGTTGTGCAATAACGAATTTCTTGGTTTTTCACACTTCCGATTTGACATCGACAACGGCGACTTAGTTTTATACTGGTATACTACGTATATTTCGCCTTTAAAATTATGCATATGCTGAAAATAACGTTTACATAATATTATGGAAAAGATTTAATATATGTATCTATGCATACAGCTATGAATTACAATTGGAACCGTCAATCAGACGCAAGGGGCTCGGTCGTTTTATGATGTCAGCTTTGGAATCCATGGCATATCAAAATCAGATGTTAAAAGTTGTCTTAACTGTTTTCAAACACAACCCATCAGCAATACAATTTTTCTATGCTCTTGGGTAAGGAATCATATTATTATTGTTACGTTTATAAAATAGCGATCGATGCACTGACATTCTTAAGTCTATATATCAACATTACTTGTCAAAGTTGTCTGCACTATGTTATACATAAAGCAAGTTTCTTAAAACCATTCACATACATACATACGTCCTAAAACTGCTCAATATATTTTAATATAAGGTGTATATACAATGCAATACAAGTGTACAATACAATATAATACAGGAGTATGTATATATATAAAATTGCTGTGTAACCGAAATTTACATCTTTTACACAGTCTATAATTGACTAGTATCAGAGTATTCAAAGCTGTAAAAGTAGTAATAGTAATCAATAACTGGATGATTAAGATTACTTGTAGTTGAAAAAAAAAATAATTACCAATTACAATTATTTCGCCTTGTCGTAATCGGTAATCGTAAATGTAGTGATTACTTTTTTTTTTACAGCTCTGAGATTATTCGATTGCGACAAGGTAATTTTTTATTAATTTGCATCCTTGCTCTATTCGTTACTGTTAAATGCAGTTATTTAAATCTATTTTTTACATGTAATACGATTTTGCTCGAAACACAAAACTCAAATTGCATTTGGTGAGCCAAGGATACGTTGAGAATTACGTTCGTTCATCCACAATATTCATCTTAATTCTGATAATATCTTACGAAATGTCTTTCGGTCAAATGCATGTGCATAAAATATAAAAATTATACAGGATCAAGCAAAGATTAACAAAGTAAATAATCCAGTATTGTATTAAATACAATTTTCACCAACAAATAATCGTAATTTTATACATTTGATATTGTTCCAGATATAAAGTAGACAATTCAAATCCACCGGCCTCCGCGCACTTGGACTATATAATTTTGAGCAAGCAAAATTTATGTGGATAAATGGAAACCAGTGTATGCATACCTTATACGTTTCTCCCCCATTAGGACTGCGTCTTGTGAAATAATATCGGCAGTATTTGATGCGGGCACAAATTTACAATGGGTGATTTTAGCGATGGCCCAACATTGTGAAATGTAAGGGGCGCTTTACTTATGGTCCAGTCTTCCATATCATTCAGGAGCTTTGTCAAATCTACTTCTCCAGATTCCGAAACGTTCAAGTGTCGTAAAAGAGAATTGTTAAAGCAAGTGTCTAAAGCTGACTGATGTAGCACCATACCGATACCTTTGCCGGCACCCTCGGGAATGGGAAACACTCGTAGACTGACAATATTCAAGTCTACTGGAAGGTCGTATCGAAGCGGCGAGAAGTGAGCGTGCAAATTGAAAGGTAAAGGATTGTGAGGATGCAACGCCACGATTGGATGCAATAACTCCTCCGAGGCTAAGTGACCACTTAAAGACAGTAATCCTGCTGGATGGTTCATCGGTACTGCGAAAGGACAATTCGTTTCCTTCTTTTCCAGAATAACCGTAAACATATGATTTGTTAATAGATTGTCCATTACGCCTTGCCCTAATCCTCGATTGTCATCCTGAAGTAATCTTCTATCTTGCATAATCTATTTGTAAAAATCACATAGATTTGTTAAAAATAAGGTGTAACTAAAATTAGATTTAATCTAATTTTAATAAGTTTTTAGTATAGTTCTTTATTCAAAGAAAATTATTATTAATGCGCTTTTTTTTAGCTTAATTATTTTATACATTTATATTATATATTAAAATACGAAAAAAAAAAATTTAGTAACGAAATATAATTAACTAATTTACCTCGAGTTGACCAGATGCCATGGAAGCTACTCCTAATGGTTGTGCCGTAGCGATTGTCAATCTAACTTTTTTATCTTCTATATATGCACTTGCTGCCATTGGATAATAATTTCCTTGTGTGTGAAGCTTGCGGAATCTTTGCCTTCGGATTATCTAAAATTAATAAAATAAAATTTACGTTGCGCGATTATCTTGACAAGAAAATATAACATCGGAAAATTAATTCTACACTAAAATATATTTTTAAAGATTTTAAGCCAGTCGTTTAGAATTATATTCGCAATGTACTTACGTTGAGTCCATTTAAATCCGTGAAGAATTGATCGCTGGATGCAATATCTGTATTAAAACGCATCGCGAGCTCATAATTTTGCGTTTCCGTTATGTCAACCTCGTTAATTATGTGCAACCCGAGCCCATCGCTGCCAGGAGAATTGAACAGCGCACAAGTATGCCGCACGTGCGGCAATTCTATGAATACTTTTGATAAAATTGGTCCAGTTATCAAATGAACGATCGCTTTGCCATCCATGAACACCACATCTGGTTCCTGCTTGTCAGGCAGAAACAAATAGGCGCCGCTTTTATCTTTTCCGGAACCTCTGGTACCATATTTCACGAAGTCTAGATGCACTGGAAATACGGTATTGCCTACTTTTAAAGCCTTCAACAAACCAGATTTCCCAAAAGAAGCAGATAATTCTGGCCGTTGAGAAATCGAAAATTCTTGCATATTCGGCAAAGTCGTAAAATGACCGAAACCGGGTATCGACGGAAATCTTATGTCAGTGTTGTAAATGGTGACGTTAGCTAAATACACTTCCCTGTAAAAAAAAAACCGAATTAATTTTTTGAAAAATAAATTTTTTTTTTATACAATGATTGTTATATTTACTTTGTATACGATGCTTTATGTAATGCGTGAACTATATACGTAGTAATACCGAATCCTGGTACAGTGACTAGAAATGATAATTCGTATTTAGCCGAGGACAATGCAGCTGGACCGATCCAAACGGGAGACACTTGACACTTGACTGTCTGTCCTCGTCGATCTGTAACTCTGACGAATGGCGTCGAAACAAGTAAAGTTTGCACTTTTGTTCTCTGTCTTGGAAGTGAATTATAAAAAATAATTTTTTTCGACGGTTCATTGTCTCCAAGATTAAGAACGTATTTTTCACCCACACTTGTATGGTGCGATCTACAAAAAAAATGATTACACATTTCACGTTAGAACATTAATTAAATCGGAGCTGTAAAAAAAATCACTACAATTACGATTACAAGTAATCGTAATTATTCAGTTATTAATTGCGAAAGTTGTCGCTATTTTTGCGGTTTTAAATTAATTATATTACAATTATTAATAATATACCTGGTTTCATCTAGCGAAAAATACACAGCTTCAGCATATATAGTCGATACTTGAGGAGTTCTTAATAAATGCGCTATAGATTGCTGAAGTACGTGAGCTGAGTTATTCAAAGCCATTATCATCTTCTGGGCGTAATCGATCACTACGTTGTCCTTAGAGGTTCCGGTAACTCCATCGTGATGTTGAAACAGAGAATGCCACATTCTGGCTTTCTCTAACCGGGACGCGAGACTGCCTTCTACTAACTGATCGTTACCTTTGGCCCAGGCTATAGCTGCTAATGCTTCCGATCCTCTCAAAGAACCCAGTAGTACGCGATCCAATCTTTTGTGAAAAGGCCTATAAAGATTTAAATATAAATCACGTTAGAATTATTTGAGCGTAAATAAAGTATAAAGATATCGTTTTCTAAAATTTGTACGATGGATTTTTACCTAGAAGTGTAGTAGCCGCTCCAATAATGATCGTCTCTATCGGAGTACGTAAAAAAATCGCCAGACAAAGTAGGAAACTCATTTAAATTGCGCTTTTCTCTGACCGCTTCAAAATAATCACTTAGCGTTCCAAATTGTATTTGGACATTTAAGTGTTGATTTTCGTTCATGTAATTAAACAGCTTTTGATAATTGTCGTACTGAGCCTCCCATTCGGTTATGTGAGTATATCTGAAATCGTCGCCTAGTGGTGCGAGTACCACGTCTGTTTTAAACAGCTGTGCTTTCTTGCGATATTGATCCAACAAGAGCAACGATCTTTCCGCTACATTTGCTCTAGTTATAATTTTTGGTGGTACCTTCCATGGACAATTAAGACCAAAGTTTTGTACTCGGTAAAAATCAAATTGGCAGCACACCTTCGGATCCGGGCCACACGTATGAGGAACATCGTAACTGTAAAATGGCATGACATGAGTAAAAAACTCGGTGGAGCCGTCATTGTCCCACAATTGCCTCCAACGAAATTCAAGATTTTTGTCCTTAGCTAATTTTTTTTTTATCGAATAATGAACCCGCTGGATCAAGAGGTTTTCTAGGCCCGAATTTTTCAAGAGATACGGCATAGTGGGAGATAGGCCAAATGGATCGATAGCCCATCCCGAATTCGGTGTATAATCCAGATTATATTTTAACCACTGATGTCCCTCAGTCAATTGCGTGAGTTGAGCGATCCAGTGGGATACAGATTCATCTGGCATCACCCATCCTCCCGTTACAATCTCTAATTGCCCGTCATGTACAAGACGACGCACCTGGTCTCTCGTCTCTTTCGATTGATCGTCCCACCAAAGTTTAAAGAATGACATTTCTGCCCAAATAAATTTGCGTCTCCTATCCTCACTCAATTTAATCACCATATGATTTAATATGCTCCGCGTTTGGAACATGTAGTATTTTTCAAATGTATTTAACCATCCGGGATCATTATGCGAATGAGGCACAACAAAAACTTTTAATTTTCTGTTGGGATGCCATTGCTTTTCGTTGTACACAATGTTCCAGCCTTGCTTCCAAACTCCACCATCTAAATTATCAAATTTTAGTTGCTTATACAACTCTAACATTTGAATATCAACCTCAGGAACTTTTTGAATATTGAAATTGCATGTGAGAGCTTTTCCTGAACGCGACAGCTTAGATTCGGAATGATTTAAATGACGGATTGGTTGTACATTAGGTACAAAATTATCTTTGATTTTTGCTGCTTGCTCCTGCAAAACGCTCATAACCTTGTGATGTTTGTCAAAGTCTTTTTCTAATTTTGCCAGTCTGTTCTCAAAATGGAGCCATTGATTCTAGAAAAAATAAAAATAGTTATTATAATTTGAAATAAATATAATTTCAAAAAATATAAAAAATACATTTGAGATTAAAAAGAGAAAAAAAATTAATTTAAATAATAATTGTGTTCTTGCTAATTAAAATACGATTAGAATCTATACTAAGAATAATTTTGCCAATACTTACATTGTTCACAGACAGCTTAGAAGTTTGTCCAGGTGGAAGAAGGATTAGATCTGTCATCAAATAGATCATCACACAACAGGCAAGGATCAAACCCACTCCAAGAATGGCAATAGTTTTTCTAGTCCTCATCGTTACTAGTTGCTTGTTTTACTTGGCATTAAATTTAAGCTTTAATTTTACGACGGTTAATTAAGTACTGATGGTGAGTAGAAAATTGTAAATCTATTTGATCTTAACCTAATTTATCCGCCGTTACGAAAAAACTACATGTTACATGAATGAAGAAGATTTTGGCAATCCTAACGCTTCGAGTCAATCGGCAAAACTACAACCTGTGATTTTCATAAGCTCCAGTTTGAGCTTGCAACGTGGAGCTCTCGCGTCACAATACTAAGCGGCGATCAGCGGCGATTACTGCGAACCATTTAAATGTCCAGTAATCTTAATCTGTCAATCATTTCCACACTTTCCTCCTTTCCTTTCCTAAGTGCGTTGTGGTTTCCTAATTTTCGGCCACTCTCAATGCCGAGGATTTATAAGATATTTAACACAGACTCGGTTAAAGAGCTGCAAAACTCTCGCTCTCCATATACTTTGAGTAGCATGGTAATTTAAACTATACATTAGATATGTTCTTTCCTTCTTTCCAGCTGCACTATATCCTGGTTGCGTCGGTCGTCTGCAGTTTCGCCAAACATTTAAATTTTTATTACTGACCGTCGCTACGTCGGATTGTATTTGGCTAACCTGACAGTGGAACCGCGTAAACGGAGCTGCGCTAGATGTAGCGACGTGAATTGTCAATTGCAAATGGCGGCTCCGTTGCGTGTCTCTTTAACTTCTTCTACATTGTTTACATAAAATATATTATTATTAACGCGCGATGGCTACGTCGAAAACCACTAATACTTACAACAGACAGAATTGGGAGGATGCGGTAAGTAATTTTATTAATCTTATGCTTCTGTCATGAGGGAAAGTACCTTATATTACATGCTTTCATTTCTTACAGGAGTTTCCAATACTTTGTCAAACATGCTTAGGAGACAATCCGTACATTCGTATGGTAAGTAAATTATCAAAAGTGTCCAAAGCAAACGTTCATTACTGGATATTTTATAATCGAGCTGTAAAAAAAAAATTTTATGTTAGCAGATTAATAAATGAATAATCCACGATTTTTTTTACAGACTAAGGAGAGATATGGAAAGGAATGCAAGATATGCATGCGACCGTTTACAGTGTTCAGGTGGTGTCCGGGAGCGAGAATGAGATTTAAGAAAACCGAGGTCTGTCAAACTTGCAGTCGATTGAAAAATGTATGTCAAACTTGCTTGTTGGATTTGGAATACGGCTTGCCTATCCAGGTCCGCGATGCCGCTTTGAAAATTAAAGACGATTTGCCACGTTCCGATGTAAATAAGGAATACTACGTACAAAACATAGACAATGAGATTGGAAAAATCGATCCAACAACACCGGCTGGTGCTGTTGGCAAATCTGCAGCAGCTAGTGATCTCCTGATGAAACTCGCTAGGACGAGCCCTTATTATAAGAGAAACAGACCACACATTTGTTCCTTTTGGGTTAAAGGTGAATGTAAGAGAGGCGAAGAGTGTCCCTATCGGCACGAGAAACCAACAGATCCCGACGATCCGTTGGCAGATCAAAACATAAAAGATCGTTATTACGGAGTGAACGATCCAGTGGCAGACAAGTTGATGCGCAGGGCTGCAGCCATGCCCAAGCTAGATCCGCCCGAGGACAAAACGATCACAACGTTATACATCGGCAATCTAGGCGACGTGCTAACAGAGAAACAGCTACGAGATCATTTCTATCAGTACGGTGAGATCCGCTCGGTGACGATGGTGCCGCGTCAGCAGTGTGCCTTCATTCAGTACACTCAGAGAAACGCCGCCGAGGCGGCAGCGGAAAGGACATTCAACAAACTAATATTAGGCGGAAGGCGGCTGACCATAAAGTGGGGCCGCTCACAGGGAAGGCAGACTGTATCCGCGGCAGAAGCTACGCGGGAGATCCTCGAGCCCGTTCCGGGATTACCTGGCGCGTTGCCGCCACCACCAGAAAGCATGGGTAACAACTTCTTTAATCTGCAACCCACCCCCGGTATGATGCCGCCGATGATGATCCCACCGCCACCGGTGGCTCCTCAATTCATGTTCCCGCCTCAAATGGCAACTGCAGCTGCAGCCGCGGCCGCGGCCGCCGCACCAATCTTCCCTCCAGGAACTGCCCCCATTCATTATCCGAGCCAAGATCCGTCCAGGATGGGCGCGTCGCAGGGTGTAGGCAAGCCTTGGCCGGAGGAGTAATGCAATAATGTAACAGTGGTAATAGCAAACCTATGTAAATTCTTTTTTTTTTTTTTTTATGTACGTTTTATGTATGTAACGTTCGAGCGACGGCGCAACGTTAATCGAGACATAAATATACGATTTTTGCTTTCATCTTCCACTTTAATATTGTTATTACTAATATCTCTTTTGCGTATTTTTTATATATGATACGAGATTACGTTTGCGTTGCACGTTTAGCGGAATACCTTCTACATCATTATTGTTGTGTATACCTGTAGGTATGACAACATACATGATATTGATTTCCACAAATGCCAGTCAGAGTCCACGAGTTCGCTGTCTACTGCAACGTCGTTGTGTCGCCTTATCTACCCTGGACGAGCGTAATGTGGCAAGACAACGAAGTCAAATTTGACATTTCTCATTCGTAATTATATAATATTCAGTAATTTTTAATTACCGAGCTGTTAGAAGCCGCTGAAATAGCGACCATAAGTGTCGTTTGTCGAGAAAAAAAAATTGTATCTTTTTTATTATTATTTTTTTTTTTTTTTTGTACGGCAGTAATATGCGGTTACGACCTGGTGAACTCACCGTCGATAAACTTGATATGATTGAAGATACAAAAGGCAACGCCGGGGATTTAGGAAGATTGATTGTCACCAACCTGAGAGTCATATGGCATTCTTTATCTTTACCACGGATTAACTTGAGTATAAAATAAGATTATGAGCACATATATAAAAAACACGAAACATGTATTTATATATTCATTCCTAAGTTTCGGGAGTATAAACTTTATAAAAACATATAATTTTAACGTCTCTTTATCTAACTTATAAGTATTGCTTTCAAAGAAATAAGATGTATTTAACAATCTCGTTACGATTTGTACGTAGGTATAGGATATAATACATTTGTCGCAGTGAATACAAAAATTCTTCATACGGTAAGAATGTATTTTGTTGTAAATATATAACTCCTGTTGCTAGACAGCGGTTTGGAGCAATTTTTTCTTTTAGATTCACGGCGCGTATGTACAAGCTCTTCATGTACTGACTTCGTTTCGAAATTGTCGGTATGAATTTATATTCACGAATCACGATACCAAAAGTACAAGGCATTATACTTCTGTCATAGGTGTTTACAGGTGATAATACTAGTGATCCGTTCGATAATAACACGATTGCTGTTGGCAGTCATAGTAATTGCTTCTACAAAATATCTGTTACAGAGCTTACGTATCGTCGAAAATCTATAGAGAAATTAAATTGAGAAGCGGTATTATACGTGAAAATCGATTGGTTTTATTACCTCAAGAAAAAGTACATTCTTCCGTACAGGACGTTTGGAATTTATCTATTGAACAGGTCTCTCTTGAATAATTTTAATTTCTAATCTTCACTGCACGACTGTAAATGTAAAATCTTTTTTTATATGAATTATAGTATTATATTTTATTATAAGAAATAATTGTTTTAAAGGGAAATATCGGGACTTTTATCATAACTAATATACGTTTAGTATGGTATGCGGATGTAAATCATCAGTTTAACGTATCGATTCCTTATCTTACAATCGGAAATGTAAGTATTACACTACATGCATAAGCATGTTGTAAACGATAATAAATTAAATTGTTGGAATATTAATATAAGATTTATACTTTACATACAAAATAATTAAAGATGTCAGAATAAATAAATAAATTTCAGAGACATAAGAAACTTTATGTATATCACGTAAATAAATTTTCTGTAGATTACTATAAGAACTTCGAAATTTGGACCAACTTTGGTAATTTTAAGTACAGAAGCCAGCGGAGGGTACGTTTTAGGATTTCGTGTCAACCCTTTACAGCAACTCCATATTACTCATAAAGAAGTATCGATACTTCGTTCAGAGTTCGACAAATTTCCCATCTTTGGTGTGGAATATACATTTGAACATCAGGTACCTCGTAGTAAATATATAATTAATATATATTTCATCGATATTTACTTGAAAACAATTATTTTCGCTATAGGCACCTTTGCAAGAAGAGATTAATGTAGAACATTTCACCGAGATACAAGATAATCAAGCTGAAATATCGAACGTATTTGGATATTATTTTTCTGAGGGGGAAACAGGGCAAAGAAAGCCAAATTTTTCAATTTATTTAGGACTTGCAGCGGAAGAGCCAAGAGAAGGTAGCACGTTGCAAAGTTTATGGGAACTTGTATCATCGGGCGCTAATTAATTTAATAATATAATTAAATTTTCAAAAATTTTAAATTTCTCCAAAAGCCTATACTATAAATAAAATTTATGACATTTATGTTCTCTCTTATTATATCCTGTAGGGAATAAAAATAAATCCATTTTATACAAAGAGATATAACATGATATATTATTAACTACATCTTATAAGAATCTTGAAATGTAATAGTTCTTGTTCAAGTTTTTTACATTTGTTAACAATATATCCACAAAATGCCTGATAAATAAGATTCTATTTTCACCTTTGATCCTACTAAGATGTTTGGCTCGTTACATTATTATACAACAAAAGTGCTTCGAGACGTATCAGTGAAAAATAATTAAATAATTAAGATCGAAGTGTAACATAGCACGTATATTAGGATAAATTCTCAATTACCTAGCCACTGTTAATGCGTTCCTTTTTGTGTGTCTCTTGCAAAATTTAACTTGGTCTACAGTTTAAAGCTGGTGTTATTGGCTGATCATGTTGATCTTCACTGTCTTCGTCACTAAATTCATGCTGGGGAACAGGGAATCTATATCCCATGTTCATAAGCATTAATTCGAATGGATCACTGTTCATGCGTATTTGATTGGCTGATGCAGCATCATCTAAATTTTGAATTTCTCTTTCATTCACACTGCCATCCTGCAATGTATATACGTATATTTATTATATATGCAATAAACTAAGAAAAAAAAAAATTTTAAACTACCTCTGGCCATGGGCTCCATAATCTGATTACTGGATCAATGCCACTAGTAGCTAATAAACACATAGATGGGTGTGGTTGTAAGCAATTAACGATCCTTTCATCTCCTCGTAATACGCGTACAATATTGGTGGTGTTACGATCCCAAATAAAAAATGAACCATCATCCGACCCAGCCACTATATATTGACCATTGCTTAAAAAAAAAAGTTAACATCAAAATAAATTTTACATTAATAATAGAATTCAGAAATTGAGGCAAAGATAATTATTAAAATTCCACCGCTTACTTTCCAAAAAAGTTTGCTTCCTTTATATCGGTCGTAGTATTACAATGACCACAAAATCTCATTTTATAGTCGATTGTATTGCGTCTCCATTCTTGCTCGTACTCTGATAGCGATAAACACGTCTGCCTCGTTTGCGTGATATCTTTACCTAAATTTTTTTTTAAGTATTAGCAATGACAAGTAAATCGTGACATATGTATACGGATGTAAAATCCATTTAAATCTCGTCAGTAATATAAAAATGATAAAAATGTTACCGGCGTTATCGATAGCTTCTTTTATGTCCATCTTTAATGCTCTACATGCTGAATTCGATGCGTATTCTGGAAATTTTTGTTGAAAATTCTTGAGGACCTTGTCAGCTTCAATTGATTGATTTAAATCAAACAGACAACGTGCCAATCTGCACACACGTGTAAATAAATTAATGAATTTCAATAATATACATTTAAATGTAAAGGGTTAAGAATTGAAAAATTCAGATATGCTAAGCTACTTGAAAATGCAAATGCAAATACAAAGCTGCAAGTTTTCACGGTAATTGCGATTTTAAAGATAATAAAATTTTTATATACGACCATCTATTTTGTGTCATAATTTTTTATTTTTATTTGTAATTATTATTTTACGCGTGTATGTGTGCGTGCGTGTACGCGCCCGCGAGTGTATGTAGGTATGAATTGATTTTACCTAAAATGAGCTTTTACGTGTTCTGGATCAAGAAGCAATGTCGTCTTGCAATCTCGTAAAGCAGCATAAATATCACCATCCCTAGGAATATCACAATTACGCACGCTTATATACATGTATATACTCAACTTTATAAATATTTATCTTATACATACTGTTATCAGCGAGAATAATTACCAAGCACGTTTCATATAAGCAGCTGCTCGATTAGCGAACAATACCGCTGCCGTTGGACAGTTCGAGATTGCTTTATTATACAAGTTAATCGCTAGTGAATATTTCTTCTGTTCAAAGCCCTCGTTTGCCTGTAAATAAAAAAGCATTATATTAATATAAATTACAATTTATTTTTAATCTTTTTAATATACTATGCAATTTTCACTCATTTACTTGTACACATACGATAATTCTGTACAGACTTACTAAACGCTTTATTTCTTCAACGTGTGGTGGTAATAACTTTATATTTTTATCTATAAAATCTTTCGTATCGTCTGTGTCGTTTGACTTTTCATAATACTTATCAATTGTTTGATCTTGTTCAATCAATCCTATCACATATCAATATTAATCAGTATTAATTAATATACACACAATATTAATTTACTTGTGATAGCACAAAAACATCGAAAATTACCTGAATGTTTCCATGATGAACCAACAAAGGTTTTGGAATTGTTTGAATCATTAATATCAAACAGATAAATCTGTTCTCCACCCATATTCACAAGCAGCTCATTTCCATCATCACTGAATGTCAAATATGTGGTTGTAATGCTCCTAGTGCTGTCACGAAAGCGAAGATGGCCTGTTTATTATATCAGTGAAAAAGATAAGTAGGGATAAAGGCAAAGCATCTTTAATATTTATATAAGCTGGAAAATCAAACCTGCAATAAAGTATTGCACGCAACCCAGTGGAATATTATCATCCGGATCGCCTTTGCCTGCTCGATACGTGCTAATATCTGCTCCGTTCGAATTATCGTGAATAGAAGGAGACGGCGGGACCTACAATTTCAAGGTGGAAACGATTGGAATTACGTTACGTTGCGGTTGTAAAACTTATTAATTCAAAATCAAGAATAAAAAGAACCTGTGAGAGTTTTATCATTCGTCGATCATACATTCTGATGTAAGCGTCGTTAGCGCCGATGGCTATTAGTTCAGGTTTCCTCGGATTTACAGCAATACATTTGCCTTCTGAATAACAATTTGTATGATATATTAAATTCACGAGAACGGTGTGATCGTTACTCTTGCACACATGTGGCGTACGAATGTCGTATTGTAAAAAAAGACCATCTTCAGCCGCGCTCCAAAACAAAAATGGTATACTGGGAACAGTAGCGATACGCTTGATACGCTGTTTGTGGCATTTACAGGTGAATATGGGTTCAGACAGTGTAAGATCGTGGACTCGAATTCTACAATCCCCTGCACCTGACACCAGTACACTGTCATTTGATTTTGGCATAAACTAAAAAATAAATACAAATAATATTAAAATAAATATTTCGCGTAATCTTGAAAGTAATATATTTTTTTTTAACCCTTTGAGTGCTATGGGCGCGTATATGCGTCCAGCGAAATCTATCGATATAGACGATAGACTGTGGACGCAAATTCGCGCTCAGCGGCAGCCGCGCGCCGTCCGTACGGACCGCGAGTATTTTGCAGTCAAAGGATTAAATAATTTCATGTATAAAACAGCTTTGAAAAAATTATTCAAAATCTAATATTCACATAAAAAAAAATTTTTAATTATAATTAACTCACTTTTACAGAAAAAATATTTCCGCGATGGCCTGAATGAAGTACTAATTTTTTTTCATAACGAAAAGGGTCCCATAATATAATATCTTTGTCATCTGATGCTGATGCAAGAACTCTGTAGAAATAAGATTACACCATCATTAATAAAATTATTTAACACAACAAAAATGTAGAAGTGTAATATAAATACATACTGCCCACTCTCATTCCATTCTAAACAATTAACACATCCTGAATGACCATTCAGTTCCTTTTCTAAACCCAAACGTGATATTAAATTTTCAGTAACATGTAGTTTTTGTAGAATTGTATGTGTCACTGAGTCCTGCATTAAGCATACATCATAATTATATAAAATCGCGAATATATTAAAATATATTTAAATATTAAATTTAAAAAAATTAAAAAATAATTAAAAATAATAGCACATAGAAATATACTGAAGATCTTAATACTTACTTGTATCTCTCTTTGACGTACTAAATCCAGAACTCTATAGTCCTTTCTCTGGATACTAGGAAACATTTTAATGGAAAATATTTGTTATTTATATGAATAGTGGCACAATTTAAATTAGTATTCCCTGAAAAACAAATAAAATGTGTAATTAATAATTTTGAATAATTTTTTTCTGTCTTAAAAACTATAATTAAATTTGAATAAATAAAAAAAGAAGCAACATTTTAAACAATAAAATAACATCCGAGTCCTAACGTTATTCTTAGATCTCTTACGACAAACATTTTCATAAAGATGTAGGAGAACCAAAGCTCGTCTCAATAATATGCATATGTATATGTTGTCATAACCATAATTGCAATCATTAAAAGAAAGCTCAAGCTACGTTTAAGTAAAATAAAAGTGTACATGTACAAACACACTGCAGATGCGAAATAATTCAGTGATAGCGACTGTATTACATGTGACATTTTAACGTTTATAAATACATTTTCGAAAGACGCGAGTATGAAAGACGCAAGGTAGACTTACCTGCTTATTTAAAGCTTTACGCCTGAGTTCCACATCGTTAGTCGACTCGTACATTTTATTCGGCTATTTGTTTCTCGCATGATTAAATGCACAATATAAAACGAATAGCATAAGAAGCAGCAGAGTAGTTATCTTACTTTTCGTTGAAATATGGATATAAAATACTCTAGAAAGTATAATAAAAAGTAACGACGGGTGGAAAGAGTACAGAGAGGTGAGCACGGGAGAGAAAAAGAGAGAGAGTGTCGTTAGTTGTACCAACCCAAAAATAAACTGGTTAAAGTTTGCAGAGGAGCCAATAGAAAATCAGTTTCGTGTGGAACATGTAGGGAATCCAATCAGAGGATCCTCCACTGCGCGGCTATTACGTCAGCCTTCGAGGCAAAATCAGATCTCTCATTGGATATCGTTTGCCGCTTATCGCGTCCAATGTAAGATAGCCTTTATACAAAAATATGTATTTCTTCGTCGCACGAATTGGTAAATGTTGGGTAATGTAATCGTAACGGGTGACTTTAGTCGCGGAGAGACCGTCGTAGGATGCACGTAATCAGTAATAATTATTTAAGTAATAAAAATCTATATTGTATATAATTATAGATTCATAGTACTGTCGGTATATTTTAATATACGCTTGAGAACTTTGCCATAAAAATATTAAACTAAAATTAGTTAATTATATACTTTGTATAAAATGGCTACTTCGTTGACACCACCGTCAAGTGTAAAGAGGTCAGTTATTGTCATTTTTCGAGATTAAAAGAAATGAGAAATTGTTAATGAAGAGGAGATAATTATTAATAATTAATTTTTCAGGATTCTGCAGAACAGAAATATACGTCAAGGTAGTGTCATAGATATCGATGCCGATATGTTTCTCAAGATATCCAATTACGAAGATACGGTCAAACAATTGGATATATACTACGGAATTGTTAAGAGGCAATTATTACGATATCAAAGCTGTATAACTGGTTTATTCCCGCAAATTTCGAACGATCGTAAAGTTGGCAGTGTACGCGAAAGTATATATTGCGCTGCTGCCATATGGAGCTTGTATCAAGCTTACAGACGTATAGACGACGATCGCGGTAAATCATACGAATTGGGACAGTCTGCGGTAAAATGTATGCGAGGAATCTTGGAATGTTGGATAAAACAATCGTCTAGAATAGAGCTATTTAAAAAAAATCAATGTGATCGATTTGCATTACACTGTAAGTTCCATTTGGATACTGGTGATGAGATCTATCAAGATGCTGAGTATCATCACTTGCAAGTAAACATTCGATAAATTTAACTTTTACACATATATATATTATATACATACAATCAGATATAGTAAATTATATTTATATTGTTATATAAAAACTTGGATTTATCTTTGGCTGCAGCAACATTTTTAAGTATGTTTAAACCTTTAAAATATTATATTGTACATTTAATCATGCTTGCAATGAACCATGCTTCAATCAATTTGTCTTGTTATCACAGTAGCTTTTTAATTATTTTTTACCCAAACATTTGAGCATATATATCTTTACATTTTTTTAAACAATTGCAAATACAGAAAATAGTTATTTATATTGATATTAAAATTAAATATGATTAAGACCGATATATTTTTTTATTGTTATGTAACCGTAAAAAATATTACTATCTGTTCAATTTAGATCGATGTCGTGTCTCTTTACTTAATATTCTTAGTGCAAATGATTTCGTCTGGACTACAAATTATATATATACAAGATGAGGTGGCCTTTGTACAAAATTTAGTATATTATGTTGAGAGAGCATATCGCACACCTGATTACGGTATATGGGAACGTGGAAGTCGATATAACGACGGAACCCCTGAGATTCACGCAAGCTCTATTGGAATTGCAAAGAGTGCATTGGAAGCAATTAATGGCTGTAATTTATTCGGGGAGAAAGGTGCATCATGGTCCGTGATATATGTCGATATTGATGCTCACAATCGCAATCGTAGCATTTTCGAAACTATGCTTCCAAGAGAATCCAGCTCAAAAGTAAACAACCTAATCTAATCTTACTTATAAAATGTTTAGACTAATTTTTATAATAATATATTATAATTTCTAGAGTGTGGATGCAGCCCTGCTTTCGACAATATCCTTCCCTGCTTTTGCAACTCATGAAGAAGTACTGTACAACGAAACAAAATCGAACATAATTCATAGACTAAAAGGGAATTATGGTTTCAAACGATTCGGGAGAGATGGTTATAAAACTGTATTGGAGGACAAACAGCGACGATATTATAAATCTGGCGAAATCAAGGTTCTAAAATTTACAATATTTATTGCAATTACGTTATATATTTTAATAGAATAATTAACAGAATAACTGTTTTGTTTTAGTAGGATTTCGATAACATCGAATGCGAATGGCCATTATTTTATATCTTTATGATAATAGACGGTGTATTCAAGAGTTTAACGGAGCAAGTGGAAGAGTATCAAAATTTATTGAAAGCAAGAGTCTATAAGGATTTTAATGGAGGTTCGTAGTTTTTTCTCCTTGTTAGAAAATAAGCATCTAATTTACGAAACGCCTGCTGGGAGATGGTACACCGAAGGGCAAATATCGCGTTTTTTGCGGCAAAAGCGGCTAGTTGCGTGCGTAATCCTAGGCAGCAGAGGCAGGGGATGAGAAAACGGGGAAAAATCGGTCATCGGCAAACCGGCCGGCGCGGTATATACATGCGGTTCATGTGAAACTCGACGCACACGACGCTAAAGTCACGTTCGCTATCTGCCGTCGCCATATCTGCCTTTCAGCGTACCTGCGGGATATCGATTACCCATCGATTTATTCTATGCAATATAGATCCAGTAATTCCTATGTACTATTATGTACCCGTGGAAAATTTGGAAAATGAAAGGAATGAGCCATGCAGCACCTATCGATTACCCAGTGATGAAGGAAGAGGCATTAGGACTGGAGATCAAGAAGCTACTCCGATATACTTATGGAATCAAGCTATGTTTGTAATTGCACAGCTGCTCACTGCTGGTCTTTTGCACATTAATGAATTAGATCCGATTCGCCGATACCTCCCATCGTACAATCGACCGAGACGAGCAGGAAGATATTCCGCTTTCCAGGTAGGAAAAAAAAATTATATATTTCATAACATAAATTTTTTTAATGTCATTTTTGCGCGTTTTATATCTATAGGCGCTCACGGGAGCCAGGCCTAAATTATATTGACTGATAATAATTTTATAAAGTATTAAACTATTTTTTAAATTATTATTTTTTATAACTTATGATCAAAAAGTAATAATTATATGATCAAAAGTTAATAAATTTTTATTATGTTCTACACAGGCAAAACCTACCATTGTAAGTAATTTGAAATATAAGTTTGCTGCAATATATGATAGTACGATATAATATAATAAATATTTATACATTGTTCAACGAAAGAATAATTTCGGACTGTGCGTATATATAGCGCATATATTAAATGTAATTTTAATTAAAAATTTAAGTATTTAAATTACACGTTTAAATACTTATAACTACATTTGTAATATCAAGTTGAATATTTCGGTGGTAATACGTTACTACGTTGAACGATGTATAGATTTTTATTTTTTATGCATCATTAGTGAAGTTATACGTTATTACAACTCGGCATGTGATAATGTAATAAAATGCCTGACATATGATTTTTGTTTGCAATTTGTTATTTCTCTCATATTTTTCAAGCTTGTTATAAACTTATGCAGATTAAACATATAAATAAATCTTTTTTTTAATTGTATTTTTTTATATAACTAAAAATATTTTTATATTATTTTAATTTATACCAAATGTGATTTACGAGCATTGTTATTCTCTGTACCAGGGTACTCATACAGATCTAGTAGTACAAATAGTTTTGATCGCAGAATCTATGCGATTGCAAGCTATGATGGCGACGTATGGTATTCAGACGCAAACGCCGCATGAAGTAGAACCTGTTCAAATTCTTTCATCTACGCAGCTAGTAAAGGTTTACCAAAAATTGGGAGTAAACAAGAAATTGGATCTTCACGGGCGACCTGCACGGCCAATAGGCTCTTTAGGTACAAGCAAAGTATGTGATATTTTCTGCTTAAAAAATTAAAATAAAAGAATCGCATATGCTTTCTTTTATTTTATTCATTTTTTTATATTTATTAAATAAGTATACTATTAAATAATAAAATAGTGTTTGTAAAATACCATTAATAAATACATTTTTTTTCTATGTACAGATATATAGAGTCTGCGGGATGACAGTGCTTTGTTACCCTTTGATCTTCGAAGTTTCTGAATTTTATTTATATAGAGACATGGCTTTGCTGATTGATGATATCAAAACGGAATTACAGTTCGTAGGCAAGTATTGGCGTCTCTCCGGTCGACCTACTATATGTCTTTTAATACGAGAAGAACATATGCGGTAAGTTTGTACACTTGTGAATGAGTTATACTCGAACGTTAGCTTATATTGGAAAAAATTTTTTTAGAGATCCGCAATTTAAAAAGATGTTAGACCTTTTCGCGATGTTAAAAAAAGGCTACTGTGATAAAACAAAAGTACGCATTGGCCGATTGCAAAATCTAATCTCATCTTCCTGTATCGGTAATATTAATTTATATAATATCGATTTCTGTAAAGTAAAAAAATATTAATCTAAAATAAAACATTAATTGAGCTATTTGCATTCGCGCTTTAGTATATGATATTTATAATAAAATTATGTTAATTCCGCGCAGAACATTTGGACTTTGTAAACATCATGGAGACTGATCTGGATTTAACACAATTTAAACAACTGCAGCATGATTATATTGGCTATCAAAGTCTCACTGATGTTCCAAAGGCCATCACTTACTCCGAAACTATCAAGGATTATTCCGTATGGAATCATTTTTAATTTCAATTTTTAATTGAACAAAAGCATCTGTAATTAACAATTGGTAAATATTTTCAGTATATGTTAAATGAATCTCTCGGCAACGTATTAAATGAACTTCGCAATAGCATCGGCTTGTATGCTAAGTGTCAATTATATGGCATTCTAGTAAAACGAGAAGGAATTAATTATGTAATCAATGGAATGACAGGTATTTTATATCTTTTTTTTTCTTCTATTAAACTTTAATTTTCGTTATCTTTAACCACGCGTTTTTATTATTTTTTTAGTTCGCGATCATTTACGATCGTTATATCAACAAGCTGGATCTTTAAGATTCTGGATGGCCGTGCGTTATTGTAGCAGTCTATTGAACCACACCGTAGATAGCATTAGTCCTTTTATTACCGGTGTTTTGGTGAAAGGCAAACAGGTATTAATTAATTAATTAAATAATTAAATACGTACAAGTTCTAAATTTTACTTTTTTTTTTTTTACTCCTACAATATATTATTAATTGTGCCAGATCGCGGTTGGAGTAATTGGTCAAAAAGAAACAGTATTTGACAAACCCATGACACCAGCAGAAATACAATCGGTGATGTATTCCACGATACAACCGCATAACACAGTGCAGGCTGTACTTCAACAAGAAATTCTGTTATATTGCGGTCGACTTATCGGCACTAATCCAGAAATGTTCAAAGGCATATTAAAAATACGCATCGGGTAAAACAATATTTTAATCATATTTATCTCTTGTTATACGAAAAAACATAGTTATTATTTCATATGTTTAGGTGGGTCTTGGAAGCTATGAAACTTTACTTACAGATGTTTGTAAAAGACGCTAAGCCGATTGAGAATTATAGCCCTTACGAAGTCCGACAGTTCCTTATCAAAGTGTTGACAGTAAAAGAATGGGCTCATAAGGAAAAGTAATGTCGAATAATTAATATTTAATAATATTCCCGTTCTACTTTGTACGAGCATTGTTAAAAAAAAATCTATCACATTGTAAATTAACTATACCTTTCATCAACAGTTTGACGGTGCTTGGTCGTCGAAAAATTGAAGGCTGCTTGTGTAGAGTACCACCTCATTTCTACAATCAAGTATGGGAAGTTTTAATGCGCTGTCCCGGTGGTATCGTAGTAAACGGACAAGAACTTCCTCAGCAAACAACATTGTCCAGTATGACTCGCTCTGAGCTTACATTTGCTCTACTCGTGGAATCTTTATTGCATTATGTGCAACTACCGGAATATCGTCAAATCATAGTCGAAGTAATTAACTTTTGTTCCTTTTATTTCTTTAGTTGTAGCATTTACATTTTATAATTTGTATAAAAGAAAAATAATTATTTTAATTGCATGGTTACAGCTCTTAAGTATCATGTCCACAATTCTACTTCGAAATCCAGAGTTAAGCTTTCAAAAACAGCTGGATCTTAATCAACTTGTGGAAGATAGCTTTATTATGTACTGCAAGGTAATACACGTGTGTATATATATTTGTAAAACCCATTTTTATCGATGTAAATTAACTTTATTACTGGTCTGATTTACTTTTTATCTTTTAACTTTTAGCTTTAAGAATTTAAAAAAGATAAATAAGTTAAACTAAAATTAATCTATATTAATGAAAAATATTAATTTTTTAAATTTTCGTACAATTTTGTATATTTATGGTATATTCACAGGATCATAATGTGTCAAATGTCGATGACAAATCGTCATTTTTCTCCGCGCATTATTCGGTAAGTACAGGATATCTTGCCAGGGCTATAGTTAACAATGTCTTAACCGGCGGTTGCATGACAACTGTTGGAGATCCAGATGTCATCGAGTCGACTCGTGAAATGTGTAAAATTACATAGTTATATCGAAATTGTTAATTGTTGAAATTAGATATGAAAATTTGTTATTTAATGTTTGCAAGAATGTATTGTATATAAACGTGTAATATATCTCATTATGTAAACGTTATATTCACATGAAGCGAGAATACAATAATTCGACAAAATTTTAATACTTACTTCCCACATAGTAAAAATATACTTTAAAACATTTTCACGATTATGTATAAATTATACATGGAAATTACAGCACTGTTGCACAAAATCTATGATCAAATTTACAAATCATCTTTTAGCAAAATTTGTATTCATTGTTTGACCGAAACGTTGTATATTATTTATATTAGCTTTAATTCTAGATGCAACGGTACCCATTTCCGTCGCGACAACTAGTTGTTTCCTGCAATAGAGATCCAGTTTTAATTTTATATTAGAGTAAAAAAAATATATTACATACCTAATGAAATCCTTATTGTATGACGTATTTTGTTCTTCCTTTTTTTCTTGTTCGCGATATACTTTTACATTCTTCTCCCTTTCTTTATCACGCCACACTGCGTTTGCCATCATTTCTTTACGTCGTTGTTCCTTTTCTTTTTCAGTAAGACCTGATCCTACTTTTGACTTATATTTATCTTGGTTTCTATCCTTAAATTTATCACTGCCGGAAATAGATTTAGTAGTCGGGATTTTTTTACTATTAGATATCTGAAATAAAAATTAATTTAAATTTTTTTTATTCTTAAAACGTCGATAAAACGTTTTTATCTTTAAATAAATGTAAAGAAAAAACTTTTCTTTTTTTTTTAAATACATGTAGAATATAAACTTTCTTTTTTACGTGAACGCGCACGCGGAAAAATTGTTTTAAGTTAAAAACTCACCATTGTATCATTTTGTCTTGTTGCCGAGTATTTTCTTTTATCATCGTATTTATTTCTTGAACTATCTCTTGGTTCGTTATTATCATATCGTCGTTTACTGCTTGTACTATATTCTTTATACCTTTTACTTTCCTCATACCTTGAGTTTTTATCTTCACTGGTTTTTGTTTTTCTGACCCGTTTCTCATAATCGTCTAGTTTTATATCGCTCTTTAAATACAATTTATCATGTTTCTTTTTACTATCTTCTTTCTGCAGTTTAACAATACTTTTACTATTACTATCAGTACTACTATCAGTACTATCACTGTCACTTTCACTATCACTCGTATTTCTCTTTTGCTTTTTTCGCCGTTTGTGCCGTTTTTTTTTAACAGAAACGTGGTCACTATTGCTATCCTCTTCGCTTTCAGAATCGCGATAACGCTTTTTTAACGCTTTTGTTTCTTTATGCTTTATTTTTTTCATCGATTTTATCAAATCTTTCGTACTAATATTATCTTTCAATTGTTTATATTTCGTGGTTAACAAGAGATCTAAGTTTACCTCATCTTCACTACTATCCTCTTTCAATTTTTTTTTCTTTTTTTGACTTTTGTTTTTAGTAGATTGTTGCTCCAGCTATAAAATTATATAAATTATACATATATTAATGAAGGTAGGTGCAGTATATATAAATATTCGGCATAAACAATACAGCAATTAATTTTGTCAAAATTTAAATTAAAGGAATTTTTAATTTTGCAAAAATATAACAATATAAATATCTATATCAGTGTACTTACTAATTCCTTAAGTTGTTTTAATTTAACAGGATTTTTCAGAAGCTGATTTCTGGTCTCTATTTCTTTCTTTTTTATAACATATAGAGGATCTTCTTGCATTTTTCTAGCCAAATCCACTTGTTCATTGCCAGAGAAAAATCGTAGTGATGGTGGAATGCATTCTGAAACCATATTAGTATTACAAAAATCTGTTATTCAAATACTTGTTCATCAATTATATATACATATTTATACAGTATCTATATTCACCATATTCAACATGATTCTTTGATGTTTTATTTTGCTCCACATCTTTTTCTGCCTGTTGCATTTGCTCAAATGCCTTATCAACTGGCCTTCCCAACAGATATTCTTCTCTGTTAATTATCTGATTTGGTCCTTTATACATCCAATCTAATTTCTTATCATACTTTTCTTCTACACCTTGTTCAATAGCACATCTCCTTTTTAAATCTTCCATGTCTCTTTCCATTTCAATGCTTTTCTTTAACTTGGCTATCCTCATATTCTCTTGACTGTTCTGTTGTTCTGCCTTTCTTTTCTTTTCCATATTTTTTACACTAGATGGATGCCATGCCTTTTTCGAATTCTATAAATATATACAATGTTATTTAAAATATAAGACAAATTGTATTCTTGATTTTTAAATAATTTCTTTTCTTTGTAAATAAATTATAATACTTACTAAATTTCCACCTCCCATCTTGATATATTCACAACACCAAATAAATCAGAATAAATAATCACTTTTCTAACTCACTATTTTTCCCTCTTAATGAGAAAAATATTTGCGATAAGATTCCAAAACTGAACTCAATATTATATTCATGAAAAAAAGCGCAAGATAAATTCACGCGCTGAGAAAAAAGTAAATCGAAATACAGTTAAATGACTGAAGCCAGCTGAAGCGCCTGAAGCCTGCTCGAGCTTGCTGAAGCCATCTTAAGCTTACGACACACGATTTTTTATACTGAATCGCATACGAGACGTATTCTGATTTTGGAACACCGCTGAAACGCTCATCTAATAAGAGAGCTTGTTTCGCGTGAAACTTATTTTTTATTGGCCGCTTGTAACTCGAAGCGTTCCAATCGCAAATGACGAGCTAGATTTTAGATGCATGCGTATCTAGTTATTTTATATTTCGATGGCCGGCGAGCGAGGATCGCCGATCTTGCTCGAGCCGTGCCGAGCCGCGCGTGCAGGGTGCACTATGGCGGCCGTGGCAGAATATCCGCTGTCTGCGTGCGAGAGCGAGTGATCCTCGTTGCGTACCGGGGTACGGGGCACCGCGAGCGAGACTCGCGATCGGTTATCGAGGAGCGCGCGCGCGCGCTCACACGGCCTGCGGCGATCCGCGAGTCGCCGAGCAGCCGCGACAGGACGAGAGAGGGCGAAACCGGAGTTTACCGGAGGCGCGCGGCAAACGCGATCGTGAGAACGCTTCGTACGCGCACCCGCGACGACGACAAAAGCCGTCGGGGCGGCCCCGATGCGGGTCGCGCGAGCTCGTCTCAGGGCAAATGATGACTTCGATGCTGCCCAGCTTTAACCCGCCTATTGTCAAGCGGCTGCTGGGCTGGAAGAAGGCCGAGAGCGAGGACAAATGGAGCGAGAAGGCCGTTAAGAGTCTGGTGAAGAAGCTCAAGAAGTCCGCGGGCCTCGAGGAGCTCGAGAAGGCCATAACGACGCAGAGTTGCAACACCAAGTGCATAACTATACCCAGGTACGTGGCGCCTAAAGCCATTTCGAAATATCGCTCGATTATCCTCCGCGCGTCCCATATTTTGATAATACGGTGCAACGATGCACAGAAAGAGATGAGACGGCTTAGCGAGAGGCGGCGAAGGGGGGGGAAGTGCGCCGGAACGATGCGGACGGAGAAAGAGAAAGATGACTAGGAGAAGAGAAATCGCGCGAGCGCTGCTTCATGTATAGGCGCGCGTGTGTGGCGCGTCGCGTCTGCCACACATACATATATACTCAAATACGCGCGCGGAAGGCGCGCGCGAGATGGCTTTGTGCGTGTGTACGCACATGACGTTCCTCTTTTACCAGTCGCGCGTCTCCTTTCTTATTAAAGATCGCCGACGTCTCGCCGCGCGCGTCCGATTTCATCCGCGCGGAATCGCATACGCGCGTTACGCGACACGCGCGCTGATAACGATGCAGGGATTGATAGGGAACCCGCTTGCCTCTGGTGGGAAGACGCGTATCTTTCTTTCGGGCCTGCCTGGAGGGACACGGGCGACAAACGGGTCACGTTTATAGAACACCGGCCGATCGGCGCGATACGCACGCACGCGTGCATGCATGCTCGCATGCATGCATGCATGCATGCATGCACAGGTAAACATTGGACCCCGCGGCACGTGCACGCGGCAGGCACGTGGCCGCTGACCGCTTCACGAGCGAATTATTAATCCGAGCCGAGTCGAGAACCGCGACAACGTCCTCCGCAAATTTCTCAACTCCACTTTGCAACTTTGTCAATTTTTTCCCTCGTGTTTTATTATTTTATTTTTTTTTATTTTTTAATACCGCGCCGGAAGATTGCCGGCAGCGAATCTGCTCCGGCGTCGGTTAACTCATTTGCCTCAACTTCTGCCGGCTAGTCTCGTTAATTTGATCGCTGGAGCACTCCGGGCTTAGTTTTCCTCGGGAAAGTAACTCGCGCTGATTTTATTAATTTATTTTATGACTATCGCGAGCGCACGTGGAGAAAATAATTCCCGTTGAAAAATAAATCCCGCGAGCATTTTTTAAATATTTTTTTCCTCCCCCTCTAACGGCGATGAGAAACCACCCGCGACGGCGGAGCGCCGTTCGTAAACGAATATTGGCAATCGACGCGTGTTAACGAAACTTGTATATCACGCAGCCGATCAGTTCGGCTGACCTGAAAAACCTGGGGATCAATACGATCATGAATAATTCGTGATTTCAAAAAGTTTATCGACAAAAAACGTTTCGTCTCGTTAAGTCCGTTATATTGCAAATGAGAGGTGGGTCTCGACGACGATCTTTGTATCCGCCGAGATACGACGAAGAAAGATCGAAAAGAAAAGAAGAAAAAAAAAAAAATGTATTGCGATTTAGACCGCGATGGCTTTATTTATACCGCGGGGCAAGGCGGTTCTCGGTGGCCGTCGGCTTGAAATTTTGTGCGGACGGGCGTTCTCACGTCGGGTACAATTCGTCGTATTGGTAATCGAGGGGCCGAGGACTTTTCTGTCGGCGGGTCGCGACGATGACGCAAGTGCTCCGACCTGAGCTCGCATTCAAAGGAACTCCCAAACGCGAGCTATTAGTCACCCCGGCCGCGTGGGCGGAAAAGATCTTGTCGGTCGCTCGTAAACGCGAAGTGCGTTACGAACCGCGCGCGCGAAGGCACCGATAAGCTTAAAAGCGCGAGATACACCCGTGTAAACCTTGACCTAGAGCAAACGGTTCTCGCTTGGAGATTCTCCCCGGCCGCGTTGCCTCCGCTGAATGATAATGCGGCCCTGATCGGCCCGAGAGTTCCAATCTTTATTGGGATTCGAGCCAAGGAGGAAGTTAAGTTAAAGCCGCCGCGGCCTTTGTCCGAGAGACAAAGACGATCGACGACGGCCTCTCGGACCTCTCGATGCGCTCTCGCGATTCGACGCGATGAGAGAAGAACCGTATTGATGTAACTCGATAAAAGACTCGGCAGTCCCGTGCCTCTCTTCGCTTTGATCTCGCCTTGATAGAATCAATTGCGGCCATAAAATAGACGCGACGCCCGAAGGCATTTTCTAATTGAACTATCGCGGATGTGCACGCACCCGCACGTCCGCGATAACAGGACACGCGTTGATTCCAATCGCGCCCGCGTACACTTTCTTATTTCGTTATCGCGCTGGACGGAGGAAGGAGCGCGCGTTCGCCGATATATTCCGCATTTTCGTAAAAAAAAAATCTTGCAATCACGTAGTTCTCCCGATCGAACAAAAGTCTCGCGCTCTTTCGCGGAAATATCAACGCTTGTTTCCGCGAGATTTCCATTAGCGCACGCCGCGTTCGTGTGACGGACAACTCCTCGTTTCCGAGAACGCCCCGGAATAACAAACGGCACCGAATTTCCGCCTCGCGATAAGAAAGTAATTTATGGAAGAAAACGCCGCTCGGGCTCTTCGCGAAATTGAATGTGATTCCTGTATAAATGACGTGGCGGCCGCCGCCGATTGTACGGATCGATCGCGGGCTAGCTGAAATTCAGAAAATGGGAACGCGAGCGTGATGTCGAAGTCGGCGAGGTGCACCCCACGTACGTGACGGCTCACGTGTTTCGTGACGGATATATGTACGGGAGTAAACGAACGCGGGTGCGTTACGTTGTTCGGAATCGACTGGGTCGTATGAACGATCGAGCTCCTCCGCGGACGAGGCTCGCTTCCCGGGATAAAATGGCAATTAATTCACGCGGCGGTCGTTCCGATTTCCGCGCGCGTGCCTGCGTGCGTGTGCCCCGCGACGTATTCCGCAGGGAGGAAGGGAAGGGAGAAAAAAAACGTCGTTAATGAGACACCGGGCAAAACAAACGGGAAAAGAATCATTTGCGGAGAACGCCGCTTTCCGCTTACGGCCGGGACCCGGCGGCCTTAATGACCGCTAATGGCTGCTTTTTTTTGCGGGCTCGGGAGAGCTTACATTTGTGAATAATATAAGACAGTTTCGTCGATAAGTAATCTTTGACATGAACGCGAGCGCTGAATCGATGACGAGGGCTATCGGTATCAACAACACTCTGATATCGATGAGATTCGGCGAAGAAGTCATCGACGACCGGGGTCGGTTTAAGTGACCGCGTTTTAAGTATCGAGGCTCTAAAAAGGATCAGAATTGTTAAGAAACTGCGGGGAACAAGACTACGGAGGTTTTACGAGATAGCGATACGAATGTAAAATTATCCGTAACTCTCGATGTTGATCGGAGCGTGGAAAAATGGTATCGTCACGAACTCGGCACTCAGCTACCGAGATAACCGTCTCAATTAGCGGCGCCCGACGTTCGTTATTATTATTATTTTATTTTATTTTTTTTTCTTCGTACATCCGCGTGAAACAACGTGGAAAAAGACGAGCAATTTCTTATCTCGCACGGAAGCGGTATTTATCTGCAATTTTTTTTCACGAAAACGCTTAAGCTTACGAGCCGCGCGGCTTGCGCGCGAAGTGCTCGACTTGAGCAGGGAAATTTTCAATAAGCAAATTTCTAATTGATTAATTGATAAGCGACGTTAACCGCTTACGTTTAATCTGCCCGTGGAAAATTATAATTTCGGCCGCGGTAATTGAGCGCGGCATCGAGACGCGGGTACGCTTTCACAAAGTTAAACGCGATCTCTCGTTTTATCTGCTGAATGTTAAAATATATCGCGACACGCATCTGCCGCAATGAAGTGCATGATTAATATCGCGCGCCGTGTAATTATTATGTTATTATTATGCGCGCAAAATATTCATGAGCATCGTAGCGAGATTTGACGTTGAATTCAGGTAATTACGGGACGGGAATAATTATTATCTATCTCCCGCGATCGTCGTTAGTTATCGGCGGCCGTAAAGCATGTTTAATTTATATGCGGATATCGAATCTATCGCAAAGGACATTGCTAAAAATAGATATCGTTAAATGCAGCTTGTTTGGCGAATCGCACTTCGCTTCGAGTGCTCTCTGATTACGATTACAATTTTTATTCATTTGTTTTATTTGTGCACGTTAATGCGTGTGGTCTTGAAGGTTTTAAGTTTGAAAATAAAATGATTAATTACGCACGTCGCATATTTAAACATACGCTAGAAGAATCCATGCGCGAGTTATATTTTTTAAGAGATCCCACCCGATTGCAAATTAAAAAAAAATGAATGATGCGACTTACTCTTCAGCGGAGTTGGAGATTTCTGCCGGTGACTGTAACATAAAATAAAACATTAATGTAGAGATGTTGTTATTTAAATTAAAGTAGAGGTAAAGTTTTATTTTTATAAAGATTTTTTGTGAAAGAAAGAATTGATTCTTACCTAAAAGTTGCTCCGCCGATGCACGATGCCCCCCGGGCCTGCTCCTCCTCTCAGTTTGGACGTCGTGACGAGTCCTCCTTCCGCGCACTAGAAACTCGCGAACGCGACCGTGATTTTATATTCGCGAAATTTATTAATCACTTGCGCGCGTTATTTTTCGACACTGCTGTAAAGAGAAATTCCTGAAAACAAGTTACAGGCTTACCCAATCTGCATACAGCGGAGTTGTAGATTTCTGCCGGTGGCTGTAACATAAAAAGGAAAATATTAATGTAGACGTGCCAGAAAATTAATAAGATTGATAAAAAAAAAAGGTACAAATTTTTTTTTTAATTAAGATTTAATATTAAAAAGTTCATGCTTACTTATAAGTTGCTCCGCCGATGCAGGATGCCTCCTGGGCCTGCTCATCCTCTCAGATGGGACGTGTCGAGCCATCCTTCCGCGCACTAGAAACCTCGCGAGCGCACTTCCGTAAAAAATAATCGTATAAAAAAACGTCCGTAAACTATCGGCACTCCCGAAACGACCGACGAACCGGCTGCGGTTCGTACGATGACTGATATCGGCGCGCGGCACTTTAAGTTCTCATTAAACGATGCGAAGCAGCGGAGTTTCTCTTGATCTGGAACAGAAAAATTAAAGAATTATTTCGTAGATATCACATTTAAAGCATTTTATTCCAAAGAAAAATTTATTCTTACCCCGGGGTTGCTCCGCCGGGGCAGGACACCCTTCCTGGGCCTCCTCCTCCTCTCAGGTAGCACGTGTCGAGTCGTCCTTCCGCGCGATGGACACTCGCGAGCACCCCGACCGTGACTTTAATCGCGAAACTTACATTAAAACTCGCGTTTTAAATAAAGCCATGCCGAAAAATTACGTCCGAATACCGTACGAGACTCCAGAAACGACCAACACGGCGCGAGCACGTGGTCGTCGCGTAGTGCGTACTTTAACGAAAGGAGACGCAATCGCACGTACTCTCCTCGCACGGAGAACGGAGAGGAGAAGATCCCGTATCGCGAGGTATTCGTCGAACGGAAATACGTATTAATTTCGGCACGAGCACGCGGTCTGCGTAACGCGTACGTACGTGTGTGCTCGCGCGACCGCTAGAGAAGGACAAAGCGAGAGTGGGAGTAGTGGGGGTATATTCCTAGCGCGCGGCACGTAGGCTCGCGCTCGCTCTCGCTCTCCACCCCCCGCCTCACCCCACCACCCCCCGGGCCTATCTATTCTTATCTATTCGTTACTCTCGTTCGATTTAATTGTAATATTGAATTAGTATGTCCAGACAAAGACGGTACTTCCACCAGATGGTCTTCGATCTCGAAAATCGCGAAGATCGTCTTTGCCTGGACATATTAATTAAATATTAAAATTAAAAAGAACCTTAAAATCGCCGACTTAACAGCCGACGTTGACTCTCGCTCGGCGTAGAGCAAGCCAAGCGAGAGAGAACTAATCAGCGTCGGTTTTAAGCGGTAACAATTAACAGATAATTTACGCGTTACATCAATTTTTTTAAGATAGGAGACTCGTATTTGTTTCTTGTAAACTCATATTAATTTTGTTATTTAATTTGTTATTTGCTTCGTTATTTACGTATACGTGCACATACCGCTAAGTTGTCTCAATATTCAGTACATATTTAGCTGAGGTTGGCTAATTAGCTGCCAATTACGTAATTACACGTGACTACTTAAGTCTACGTATCTAGCAACCGTCCGCGCCATTACGTATCTTATTAATTATAATAAGGATTTTTCTTTATCATCGGTGCGTTCTTATCGTCGCGTTGACAGTCACGTGATACCCCGTAATCATAGCAAACGTGAGATAACGCGGACAAAATATTTTCTCAGTTTCGTGTTTCAAGAAACGAAGAAATGAAACTGGCTCGTTCCTCTTCCGGGAAAGATTTTTTATTTTTTTATTTTTTTTTTGTTTTAAATCCTCAAGACTTCGGTGTCTCCTCATCCTTCTGAATAGCTTTCGTCGGAGAGATTCCCCAGAAGTATGAAAAAATTTATCGGTATTCCCGCCGGGGAGTCGCCGTTTCCGCGAACGTTCGCCAATGTAGAGGAAAGGAAAGTTGGAGGGTCGCGAAGAAAAGGATTAATCACGACGATTATTCGATCGCGAAACGGGTTCGCCTGAAGGACCCTGTACACATTAGGGTGATGCATCACGTGGCGCTTCGCTCGCGCGTCGTTTTATGCACCATATGTCTACACGGCCGATGCCGTAAGGAATCGATTGCAACGACGACGGCGGCGGCCGCATCGGCGCGGCGTGCGTACCGCATGACAACTTTATTAATAGTAGTCCTGGTTTGCCGGCGCGGTCGGCGAGGAGTCTCCTCCTCGACCAAGGATACGAGGCCGCCCGGAGAGGGGAAAAAGCCCGTCGTCGCGAAAGGCGGCGTGATTCCTCGCGGAGGAATCGGAGTCGGGCGGGGACGCGACGCGCGCCCGTTCGAGCGGCTTTCAAACGCGCGGAGATCTCGAACCGGAGAGGCAAGTCCTCTCCGCGGCGAAATCGACGACGTCACGTCGTTGTCGCGAAGGTGCGTGCGTTCGAGATACCGCGGAGAGAAAAGTCTAACGAAAAAAACTGCGCGAGGATCCCGCGCGATCCGGCCGCGGGAAGCCCGGGGTTCTCGATGACCCGAAAAAAAAATCCCGACCGCTCGGCGACGATCGGCGAGATCCGAGGTGGTCATATGTGACGATCTTTCGCAGCGGCATCCGTGACACGGTCCAGCGGTGAAGTGAATCACACGCGCGAGCTGGCACTCCTTTCAGGTAAACGCTTCGCCGACCTCTCGAATTCCCACCGAGGTCCGAAATTCGCCGGTGACTCTGCGACGTGCGTAGATAACGCATCGCTACGCGTGCAATGCGACCGTCGGGCGGTTTATTATAATCTTGCTTTCGTGCGTACGCGCGTCTATCGATCCGCGCGCGCTCTCATTGTGCGTTTTTTTTTCTTCTTTCGCGCGATATAAAAATATGTACGTAACCTGGTGCTCGTTCCCACTGGCGTACAGCTGGTCAACAACGTCGTCCACGTCGATTCAACAGTGAACGCCGCATAACAACCAAATCGAGAATCTATTATTAAGTCCACGTCTCGGGGAACGAAGGAGAGAGGGACAGATCGCTCGCGGCTTGAGATTAGGAAACTACTAAACCACAGTTAGCCTCTTATCCAGATTCCCCGATGCAGCTCGCAGTCTCCGAACCGCTAGGCAATTTTCATTCTTGCAGTCATTTAGCTCCGACAACAACCGCGATATCTTTCCCAAGGGGGGAAAGGTCTAAATTCGATTTCGCCTTTATTACCGAATGCACTGCGACTGAACGAATATATCTTCCCAACATTCGCGACAGCCAATTAATAAATACGTATCTCCGCAGCCTCGATATTCAGAGTTCGCTGTACTGCCAGAGTTTCCTAATATTCCGTTCGCGTGTGTAAAACGGGAGAGTCTCCTCCGCTTTTTTTTTTTTTTTTCCGTAAGAAATAAGCGCTTCCGGCAGTGAAAGCGCTAAGCGGTATCTTTGATCACAACTAAGGTATCAGAATTGAACATGGAATATGTTTTTGCGAGAGAGAAAGAGAAAGAGATGGGAAAGAGATAGAGCGAGGATCGTTCGATGTCGGTCTGGCGGGGTACGAGACGTTGCCCCGTTTCCGCTTCGCGCCCTACGACAACATGGGAACGCGTGCGACACGTTCCGCTTCTCTAATGAATCTGCAGTCGCGCGTCTCGGGGCACGTGCGAGTGGGACGCGCGCGTGCAGATAATGCGCGAAGTGCGTCAGCACGTCCCACGGATTTCGATATATTTGACTACCTGCACGTTGCGGTGTATGCAGCAATCGACGCCGGCGACCCAGATACGGCGACGCATTCCCCGGCGATGTACCCCGATTTAAAACGGCCGTATATGCATACGTACCTCCCGTATATACGTTATCACGCAGCTTTTTTTTTTTATTTTTACGGCTTCGCGCGCGCGTTAGCGATTTGTATCGAGCCGAGATAACGATCTAGCGAGGGGATCACCCTCGCGCGATCCGGATTTCGCGAAGGGATTGTTATCTTACATTTTATTTATATTTCCGTAAAATCGCGAGCGGGAAGAGTACGGTTTTCTCGATTTTATTCTCGAAAAATACAGCCTCAAAAAAATTTGGATGTATAGAGCGCTGTTCAAACGTGCGATACCTCAGAGATTTTTTTTTTCTCTTCTCCCGCGTTTAATTTAATACTGGAAAAATTCGGAAATATGCAGATTTTCTGAAACAAAATTTCGATTAATTTTACGAGTGATCGTGACCCAACGAAATTTACGTACGCACGCGCGATCGCGCTTGCATATGGTTGCATAACGCGTCACTTCGCTTGCAAAACCAGCAAACAACCGAGTGAGAGTTCCCAGCTATCGAGGAAATTAAACTTTGTTCAACTTCCCGAATGTTATATTTTATGCTTGCACGCACGCACGCACGCACGATGGTTGCTATCTAATAACGTGCTATGCCAAACGGCATTACACGATGCGGGGTTAATGCAGCAACAGTATACACAATGTTACCGCGTTGTATCTCTCTGATCCAAGTGACGATATTAAGTTATAAAGTATAGTATTTAATTGATTAAAAAATGATGTGTGGAAGATAACTATTTTTAGTTCCTCTCTAGGAAGAAAGAGAGAGAGAGACAGAAATGTCTTGCTATATATAATTATCGATTGTTAGATACGCAAACTATTTTACAAAATTAAAAATATTGTCTACAAAAATGCAGCAAAAGTTGCTACGAGTTCTTCTCGTTTGATCAATCTCTTTTCTTCTTCTTCTTTTTTTATTTATTTATTTATTAATTTTTTTTTTTTTTTTTAACCATTTACGTCTATTCTCGCGTACCGTTAAATATAAAATTCCACACCTGGAATATTTTTACCGCGTATTATTTCAGCATACTGTTTAAATACAGCCGTCTAATTCCTGCTTTGACATTGAACACGATTTTCACATTATCCAAATAAAACTCGGAGTATCCGGCGTGGAGCATTCAGTGCTCAATGCACGTCGGGAAAATAACGTCGATTTTTATTTCGGTACCATCGAATCAAAGGTAAATAAGAGGTACTACGCGCGGCTCACGTTTTTATTTCTTTTTTCTTAAACAACGTAATCGACTGTAATCAACTCGAACGTCATTTCATTTAACTGTTCCGCGAGAGCAAAAGTGGGTCGCGTTGAATTTGCATTACGTAATTATTTTTCTTGTCTTCCGTAAGTGTTAGATCTAATTTATCTGACTTTTTCCTTCGTTGCAATACGATGTCGTTTATGGGATCGAAATTTTGTTCATTTGATCAAAAACTCCCAAGTTAAAAAATTCAAAAAAATTAAAAAGTGCCGCGCGTGCAGAAAAAAAAATGGACAGTGATCCGCATAGTTATACAAAATGTATGTTTTACAAGTCGCTAAAAAATATTTAATCAGCGCCACGCGATTCAACAATCGGGTCAATCAAATCGGGGAAGGAGGGAAAAGAATTCTCGATTTGTTCGCCTAACGCGCACACGTCGTCGCTGAGACTATTTCTTCTTGTTTCAAGCGAAAGGATACATTTCTCGCCGACGAGGTTTCGTTTAACGGCTTCGTTCTCGCTTTTAAATCGCGAAGTGAAATCTTATAGAAATAGATTGAGACATCTCTTTCTCGGAGACACTTTGCATCCCGGAGCGAGCGAAGCTTCGACGGCGGATTTATCCAGTTTGCCATTCGAGCAGAGCTTTTCTTAAATCTACAATTCTCGCATTCGCTCTTAACGGGCGAATATAGTTCCACCTTTTACGTCACGACGAATGCGGAAACCGGACAATAAATTTACGCGGACGATAAAGGAGAAAATACGCCATCGTACTTTTTTGTGTACATCGTGTTTGTCACGTCTTTAAATAGTAAAACTATTAATTAAAAAAAAAAAAACATATTTATGCGTACACATATTTACTCAATCAACACCTTAATACTCAAGTACTTATACTTATACATATTCGCCGATTATATATTATAAATTTCTTAGCTTTTTTATTTTTAAATACGCGAAAAAGAATTTTTTTTAATGTAAATGTGAAATAATTAAGTACGTACGCCTTTTTTTTTTTTTTTCTCCACCGTTTGAGGGAAATCAAAGAAAATCGTCGCGTTCAATTTAGACAGAGACTTCGTTTCAAAGTTTGAATTTTGTATCCAGCATCAATTTATACTCTCGCCGTTTGTGCTCGGAGTCAATTGACGTTTACGCAAGACAATTGACGCGAATGAGTCGCGGCGAGGATTAATGGCCACCGATCTCGGCGAGTACAACGTCTCGACCGGTGAAAGATTAGAAGAAGGGTGTGATTTGCGACGCAAGGGAGATGGTGGGTTACGTAAAGGGCCCCGACGTTTTTTTCTCCGGCACATCCTGTTGCGCGCCGCGCGGTTTGCCGCGGCCGCTTAATCGCGCAATAACGGCGAAATGTGCCGTACGTATGTAATGGCATTAGCGATTTGTTAATACATTATCCGCGCGGTAAAAGTTACTTGGCACTTCGTTCGCACCGCGACTGATTATCGTGGCTGACCTTATGCCCGTTCGATTTCAGTGAAAGGAATCGCGTACGACGAATCGAATCACTGTCGAAGGCGAAGAAATGGGGGATTCCAAGGTGAGATAGCACCGCGAAAAACCGCGGAAAAATTCATCGTTAATGCAGCCTGTACTATTTTTAATAAAAAACGTTTTCGGTTATATGGATATTTCGCAAAATCGATCCAGCCACCTTATTAGTTCTATGAAAATTTTAATAAGACGGAGAAAGAAAGAGAACTTTTACAGCTCGCGGCTTCGTTAGAGATACATCCTTTAATTTTTTAATATCGCGCGTGTCTAAGAATTCACGAGGTTTCGCGGATTTTTTGGCAAGTATCGTTGGGGTCTTCTACGTTTTATAATAAATGAGAAACGATCAGCTCCGTTATATATATATATAAAAGGATAAAAAGACGGATGTTCCATAGAATCTATACGACTAGGCGACGTTTCCTTCTCTCTACTCGCGTGTCGTGGAACGGTATCAGTCGCTTGAGACCCCCCAGGCTATATACATCGGTATATAACCGTTTATTAAACGTAAGAGCATCGGCGAACAAGGGCAGGAAAAAAAAAACGAAAGAAAGACAATGCGGAAAAAAAAAGAAAAAAAAACGCGAACGCGATGCGTCTCTTCGAATCGATAGCGAATGCGCCGTAAATACCTCGGTGAATTTTATTTCGCATTGTCGACGGAATTTCGTTTAATTACACGTCGTAGTGATAAATTGGAGTTAACAACGTATCGGCCGGCGGGCTGACGTGCTTTGCGTTTCAAATTCTCCGGGTATCTTTCGCGTCCCCCCTTCCCCCCTCTTTCTCTCTCCCCCCCGATATTTTTGGGATAGCCATGAAATTCGCGTAACGTTTGAAAGCTTACTCTCGGCAATTGGAGAGCAATACGAGCGGTTTTATTAACGACGGGAAAGCGTTTTTTCTCTGGTGCTTTTCGCTCGCGACAGGCCGTTGTAATAGCCTCGTTCGACGGTGGAAAATAAATGGAAGACAGAAACGAAGAGAGAGAGAGAGAGGAAGAGGAGGCTTTTTTCATTAGTTCCCTCTCGGATATCGATATTATTGACGCGCATAGCCGATATTTCATTAGCGCGCTCGCGAAAGAGACGTACCTTCTCTCGAGTGAACAAAAACGATTACGATGCGATTGTATCCCAAGATATTTTAATAAAAGCACGCGCGGCGCCTTGTATTTTCAAAGCGCGTAGTAAAATATTCCTCGGCGGCTTATGGAGATTACGCGGCTTATTGCGGCGTCTAAGAAGGTGCATTCCCTCGGTTAATAAACAGCGGTCGAATTAGCAATCCTGTCTATTTCGATCCCCGCCTATTTTATTCGACGTGATAACGACACGCTCGATATAGATGCTTAATAACAAATCTTTATTAGCGCTATTCTCGTACGTGTTAATCGAGACTGGGCTTTAAATATTTAAGAAGCCGTTTTTTATTTGCGTGAGAAATTCTATGAATAGTTCAGTATTTAACAGCGAGCTGTCTGGGAGACTTTGATTTTATTAGATGTCGAGCTTTCATTGTTAACCCGATTGTTGTCGTTTTTCCGCGACACTAGTTCTAGTTTTACGTTGATTTTAAATTGATCGAGAAATTCCGGGTATTTTAATACGTAGACGCGAGATGACAGTGCCTTGAGATTAATTCGATTCTTTTTGGCTGACAATTTTTAATTCGCTTGCTCGAAGCTGATAGAGCTTTAGAGGAGATTCGGATTATTTCGCAGCCGGTAACAGGCCAATAAGAAGCGAACGAAGAAAGAGGTCTAGGAGAACAAAAAAAAAAGAAAGAAAAAAAAGGAAAAAAAAGGCCGGGTCGATAAGAAGAGCCAACGTAACGTAACCGGCACGATAAGCTGTATCTCCTTGAAGCGCCGAGCGAAGCGGAGAATTACGCTACTTCGTTCCTTCGTGTATGCGAGTTGCAAGGACATTAGTGGGAATTATCATTGTACGAGACGATCCGCGATTAGAGAACGATTCCGGGAAGTTTTCCTCCTCGAGCTCACCGCGGATCGGATTAACGGGCAACATCGGTGTTTTACAATTCGCACGTTGGATTAATTGATCCGCGTGCTCGTACAAATAGGTCGCCTCTCATTCCTCGACGAGGGAAAAAAATTTATCACAATTTAAAATAATTATAATTCTCGTGCGTTCGTATATAATAATTTTCGCGACTACGCGGCATCTTTTTTCTTGCAATGTAAACGTTCAATTATTGAGCGCCGCGCATATCGGTGCTTTTTATTATTGCTAATTATTACGTGCGTCAATATTCGGTATCAACCAGTAACGAAAACGGAATTCTAAAGATTCTTTTAATTACGAGAAACGAGGGGAATAAAAATAATTGTCCCGTACTTCGTACATCACCTGCTACATTTCGTATTTTCTCGTCTCGCTACGGAAGTCGCTCTTGCGACGTATCAATCTGTGCAGCATCGGGGGATAACATTATGGAGATGAAATTTTGCTGGGAATTACACGCGAAGATAGCCGAGTCACGCGGCAGAAGCTTTGTAAAAGGGAAAAAGGCCGGAGTCTCCCTTCGCTCATCTTTCGTCTCTCACGTTCCGCGCGTTGCATCTCGAAGCGCCGTGGTATCCCACACTCTCTTCCTTCCTCTTTCTTCTCCCGCGGTCCACAACAGCTGCGATAATTCCCGGTTTACGCGGAAACCGGTAGCCGGGGCCTAGTAGTCAAGTAGCGGGGTTTACGCTAGGCCGCTTAACTACTTTTTCGAGCCGGAGTGCTCAAGCTAAGCGCTGTTTACACAAGTCGCGAACTTGCTTTGGGCGACGGTCCCGGTCGGCGGATCGGTCGCGATTATGCTAAAGGAATGCGTGCTAAACCGTCATTTTCGAATTATCCCAGTTCGAGCCGGCGAATTTGAACGGCGATCCTACGATCGCCGGGACGATGAAAAATTCGCGCGAGGAATAAACGTGACATAACGGAACGCGGCGTTATTGACGAGTGATAAAACGAGAACGATAAGTCCGGGCTATCTCTTCCGCGGGTGAACGAACGTGTTTCTTCTCGACGGGATTCTAACTTATTTTTCTACGGTGTTCATTAAACCGGGCTTGCGATATGTGTAATGTATAACTAGTGTGATTCACGTGCCGCGCGTTGTTCTTTCCTTCCCCTCCTTTTTTTTTTTTTTTTTTTTTTTTTTCCTTAAACGTGAGTACACGCGTACTTACTTGTCATATCCTCGACGACGATTAAACTCATTATCTCTAATGTGCGATACGTGCGACAGCGAGAAATCTGCGACTCAGGTAACGTTTGAGACAACGAATACCTAGTCCTGATTTTTATTTCTCGTGACTAGAATATAAAGAGCATCCACGAGACTGTTCGACGAGGTACCAGAAAGATTTGCCTCGTTGCGATCTTAAAAATGTTGTAACAATAAAAATTGTTCTCTTCTCCTTCGGATATTTCGAATAGACTCTTTGATCGTCGCAGACTTTGCGTAAGTCACCCGGATCAGGCCGTAATTCTTAACATCGATATCGACGAGAAAACTTGGTTACGTGTTCGACTGATCAAACGAGCGAACGACGTAATTAATTTGTCCACAAGCGAAACGCGGTACAAATGTGACTTTAAATGCTTGAATTATATGTATATCGATCTCTGAAATACCTCGAGACGCAAATCGAAACGGTCGGCTGCGACGTTATTAGTGGAGGCGATTATTTCGGCGCCGTAGGGTAAGGTTTAATTAGACCGCGGTCTAATTCTCTTAATCAATACGAGAGGCAAGGCTTGATCATTAACCCTCCGTTACCCGCCTCGGGTTTACTTTTTTCTGACCCACGTTTTCGCGAACGCGTTTATACCCTGGCGAGTGTTAACATAATTTTTTTTTTTTTTTTTTTTTTTTTACTCGCCGTGGCGATTCTTACGCGTCGAAGCTATGAATACCTCGGTACGCAACTCCGCGCATCGAAAAAAGAAAAAGAAAAACCCGTATTTGCATATCTGCTTTGGAAGCACACGTTTTTTTTTTTCTGTCGATACTCCGAAGGTTAATAGGAAAGAGATAGGGAAAGAGACACAGAAATAAAAATGCAAAGACGACGATACGAAGTCTGCAATATCGCCGAGCGGATATTTAAGTTCCTGAAATATCGCGAGCATCCTCCGAGGCCGGAACTCGCGGCGAGGATTGATGAGAAGGAACCGGGGAGGTTCTCATGCCGGCGGTATTCTCGTGCGTGCAGGAGATTCCCCGCACTTTCGCGGGCATTAAGTGGCATTCTGTGCGTTTTACCGATTATCTCGCCGTAACGATCGAGGGCGAGAAGGGTAATTCCGTAAGGGACCGATAACTTTACCCCGCCCCGTTAAACGGAATTTTTTAGCCCGCGTTTATTTCAAGGAAAAACATTTTAATCGCCGCATCATCGCCGAGTCGAAACCTGGATAAATAACTTAGCGCCTGGTCTACGTGGAAGTTAGCGCGAGAAATTAACGCGGTTGACGACGCTACCGCGAAGACACCCCGGGGATGTTAGCGATTTCGTTGCAACCCTCGCGTCGTCTTGCCGCACATCATTAAATTCGCAACGAGCACCTGAGCTCTCGACGTGTCGCGGTGAATGACGACGGGTTCAAGCCGTCGGTCTCTTACGTAACGAGAGACAGGTGCGGACGCGAAAATGTTCTTCGCGCGAGCCGGGCTCTCTATCTCTTCCGGTGCGCGACATCCGGAATCTCCTCGAGTCACCGAAATATTCCGCGAGCCTCGCTTAGATCAGCCTTGATCCGGAGGCCCCGGACGAGAACCGAGCGAGTGAATCGCGTGAGTATGCTCGAATTATTATGTAACGAAGTGCAATTGTCATGCAGAAATGATAATTGAGAGTGTAACGCTGAGAGAGCGATAGAAAGAGAGGCCGAAGTAAAGAGCAGGAAGAAAAAGAAAAAAAAAAATTAAAAGAAAAAAAACGCGATAGGAAATTAATATGAAACAGTGAGATCAAGAAGTGACACGCATGCAAACACGCACGTTTATACGAGGAGAAATATAAACGAATAGAAATAAAAAAAAGGAGAAAAAAAAAATCCAAGGCTGGATGATGTACGTCATGCATCTATGCGTCAACAGACACGTTACACATCTGATTTCATCATAAATTTCATAAACTCGATCTTGAACTGCAGTCTCTTGTCTAACGTCAACGATCTTGCATAGCGACGCTAAATTTATTTATCCATTTAGTCTTTACATGGATTAGAATTAGACGGTATAATTTTCAAGCTTTTCTCGAGACATCTCTGGCACTTTATTTATTTTTTAATTTTTTTTTTTAATTTTTTCGAAATATATGCGAACGAGATACTTAATCATCTACCAGATTTACTTGGAAATAAAAGAAAAAAAATAGATTCTACAACTCGTCAATATTTTTGGATTGGATCAAATTAATCTAAATGTAAAATGCAGAATACTAGAATTAAATCTAGAAACGCACAAATAAAAAAACAATTTTTTTTTTTTAATGTTCTCTTCGAATTTATTGCTACTTTTAAACTGAAAACGCGATCGCGGATGATCTCAGCGGTTGGAAATGATATCTTTCTGCGCCTTGGGCTACCCTCGCGGCGTTTCGCGCGTTCCGGTTGCTACCAACGCCGAGGCTTTGATTGCAAATCGCTCGCGCTTAATTACGAGGTATCAATAGTCTTTAAACGAGCTTTGTTACTCCGTTGCTCCGCTCTTTAGTCGCGCGGGATTACGCGAGCGTAACAGAATGAGCGAAATCATTCGGGCGCGCTCAGCGCGAGAATTTTGCAATTAAATACCGTTTAATTCCACGACGATAATTATTCGCTTCGCCAGCACGCGGTCTTCGCTCCCGACAAGTCTGCCATTACTGTCATTTACATCGTTTCAAGGATATCCCCGCGTAATTTCGCTCGTAATTCTTTCCGTTCGTGCATACATGCAAAATACGTGCGCGTTATCGGTGCCTATCGCGACGATTCATCTCGCGTTATCCTCGCGCGAATGATAAATTCGTTCTCCCGGATCGGACCATCGACGTTCTCCCGGAAGCTGGGGATAACCGCCGTCGTCTCTCAGCGATTATCTACGCCTCGCCAGCGTCGAGAGTTCGTATAACATTTTCCTCGTTATAAGTATAACTAGAAGGAACCGTGCGCGCGCTACGCACGCGCTATTTTTTAAGAGATTCCAATTACAAACTACGAAATTAAAAAAAATCATGCGACTTACCAATCTGCATGAACTTCAGCGGAGTTGTCGAGTTCTGCCGGTGACTGTAACATAAAGAGAAAAAAATTAATGTAGACATGTAAATTAGTTAATAAAATTAATATAAAAAAAAGTAAAGGTTGTTTTTTAATAAAGATTTTAATTAAAAAAATTTATGCTTACCTAAAAGTTGCTCCGCTGATGCAGGATGCCCGTCCCGGGCCTGCTCCTCCTCTCAGATGGGACGTGTCGAGTCATCCTTCCGCGCACTGGACACTCGCGAACGCGCCCGATATATTACTGTCACAAAAATTAATTAATTCGCACGGTTAAGTCCATGACACTCCCGTTAAAAAATTTTTATATAAAAGAATGACGTCCGAATACTCTGCGGAACTTCCGAAGCGACCGACGAACCGGCTGCGGTTCGTATTCGTATAGTTTCGGCGTGCGACACTTTTCGGCAATGTTAGTAAGATGATCTGTAACAAATAAATGAAAAAAATTAAATTGTAGAGATCTTAATAATTATTTAGAAAAAAAAAAAAATTATGCGCGTCTCTAATTTTTTAATTTTAACTAAATAAAATTAAGTTTTAAAACGGCAAAGATTTAAAAAAATTGATTCTTACTAGTGGGTTGCTCCGCCGATACTCGATGCCTTTCCTAGGTCCTCTTCCTTCTTTTCTCAGCATTGACCACTTCAATGGGGAGTCAGGCTGGGTGCTCCTTCGACGAAAGTCCTCCTCTGGATTTTTATCTGAAACAAAAAAGTTATATTTTATTAGCAAAAATGAGGAAAATTAAACGTTGATGCGTTACAAGCAAGTAACGCAGTTGCGCACGCTTTAGGATAAAAACGTTGGCCTCGTGATTTTTTTTTAATTGACCCGGCGAAACTTTTCGAAGAACGTTTTTCGAGACGCGCCCGAGCCGCGCGAACGTCTTTCGTATCTGCAATTTAAAATTTAGAATCGATTATTGCGCAATTCTCTGAGGTGCTGATGCATTCGACAAGTAAGCGGGGAACTCGTCCGTATAGTCAATTACGGTTTTTTTGCCTTTGTCACCTCGTATCTTATTTTCACGCACCTGATCCGCGGTTGGAGAACGCGTAATCTCGCATCAGACTCACGAAATTTCCTCACGAGACGGTTTACACAGCGAATTCCAGTCGGATTCTTTTTCCTCGCGGACACCCGCCACTTCCGGCGTGTTGCACGACGCAAATCCCCGTACCCGAATTGACTTGGAAAGCCAGCGGATGTGCAGTTTCGTAGAGAGAATCTCAATGTTTTTTCTTCTTTTCTTACCGGACATTTGAAAAATTTCGATAAATGCAAAAGAGAGAAATATTTATGCGGCATTACAGAAATACGTATTTAATAAACTCATTATAATGCGAGTTTCAAATTTAAAAAAAAAAAAAAAAAGAAAGAAAGAAAGATATATATTGTGAAAGGAGATATATATTAATTAATTTAATAACAAATTTAATAAATTGATAATTGAAAAACAAATATCAATTTAACAAATGTATTATATTATTATAATGTAAATTTGATAAATTGGAATATAAATGTCTCGAATTTATGAAAATCCATTAAAGGATTTCCTCCGGCCGTGATGGAAGAGTAATGTTCATGTTGATCTTGATTGCCGATAAATATCATCGTTTATTTTCAGTATTTAATTCGGGTATTAATATCGGGTTTTAATTCTGCAGCGCGACCCGCTTTTTTGGGGTCTCTTTTTCGCTCAGTGATTTACAGTTCCGCAAGTGATGCAAAGTTCTGATTTTAATTTATTTTTATTTGCAGGCCTAGCCCGGGCGGTGTCGGCGACAACGGCGTACAGGGTGTTCGCGGTAAAGGTTTGCCGCACGTGATTTACTGCCGACTCTGGCGTTGGCCAGACCTGCAGTCGCATCACGAGCTGAGGGCGATCGAGCACTGCGAGTACGCCTTCACTCAGAAGCGTGACGAGGTCTGCGTGAATCCTTACCATTATCAACGAATACAAACGCCAGGTAAATAGAAGAAGGCGAACAGAACCCTTCATGGTCTTGAAACACCCAAAAAATTTGAATATAATTATGGTACGAATTAAATATCAAATAATCAGCAGGCTCTTTTTTTTTTTTTTTTTTTTTTGTTAAACATATTCAATAATTAGACCAGTGACCAATTTATTTACAAGAACTGGAGGAAGTGAACTACTTGCCTTAGATGAAAAGATAAAATTTAACTTCCTTCCAGTGAGGGTGAAAGGGCGATCATCGACATCCGCTTTGCTCGAAATTACGTCCCATCTTTTTCTTTCATCCGTCCTCCCTCCTTCGTTCTCTCACTATTTCCGTTCCTCTTTCTCGGGAGAGGGATGTTAATCGGCCGTTACGACCGTAAGCATAGCGAGACTAGATCGCGTGACTATATCACGGCGCACGAAACTTTGCAGTTTTGCCGGCCATTCTCGTGCCGCGGCACAACCTAGCCAGCGACGAGAACACCGTCCTCTACAACACCTCCCTCGAGGAGCTTAGCGTCAGCGTACCGGAGAACACGAGCTTCCACGCGACGCTGAATCACCAGCACAATCAGCAGCAGGGCATACCGCAGTCCCCGCAGCAGCAGCAACAGCAACAACAGCAGCAACCAAATAATCCGTACCAAGGAATGCAGGTCGGTAGTCGCAACGAGTCGTGTTAACAAGCCCCGGCTCTTCTCTTTAAAATATATTTTTTTATGAGAAATTTATTTTTTATTCTTATTTTTAAAATATTCCACGCTGTATAATGAGCGAAGGCGCTATCAGATTTCGAAACGTGGCGTTACAGAATTATTTATGTTTAGAGCATGCAGGCAACGAGTCCGGCGAGTGTTGGGAGCCTGGGAAGCGTGCAGGGTTCGCCTCATCCCGCCCCAGGATCCATGGATCCTCCAGCAGATACGCCGCCGCCGGGCTACATCAGCGAGGACGGTGACAATATGGATCACAACGATAACATGTCTCTGTCACGCCTGTCACCCAGTCCTGTGGACGCGCAGCCAGTTATGTACTGCGAACCCGCGTTTTGGTGAGCGCTCAGACTGATTAATGAACAACCCGCCGCAATATATCTCCTTTAAACACATAAACAGAGACGCGAAGACACGTTGCACGTTGTCTACAAGATAGTTTCGATCACGAGAATTTCTAATTCTCTTCCTAGCAGCAGGGACAATTGCAAGGCCACAAAGCAAAGCTTCTTATAGACATAAAGAATTAATATCCAAAAAAATTAATCGGATATGAAGACTGATATTTAATGTAGGATTATTAAAATGCAGAACTTTTAAACTTAAGATTTAATTTGCATAATGTCTATGGCGAGGTTTCTTTTGTGATCCTCTTCGTCGCGTCACTTCTAATTATTTTTGCTTTACTTTACCAGGTGTTCAATTAGTTATTACGAGCTAAACACGAGAGTGGGTGAGACGTTCCATGCGTCACAACCAAGTATAACCGTGGATGGTTTCACCGATCCAAGCAATTCAGAGCGCTTCTGCCTCGGCTTGCTATCCAATGTGAATCGCAACACGGTGGTGGAACAAACCAGGCGACACATCGGCAAGGGTGTCAGACTGTATTACATCGGCGGCGAGGTGTTCGCAGAGTGTCTGTCCGACTCGAGTATCTTTGTGCAGAGTCCAAATTGTAATCAACGTTACGGATGGCATCCGGCCACTGTTTGCAAAATACCACCAGGTGAGCGAAGGAGTTACTACTTTCTTCAGTTAAATTATATATATATTTGCTTTTTTCTTCGACGTAGTATCGCCTTTCTTTAGTTTAAAGATAATCTCAAGTTATTTAATTAAGAGTTTATTCAAAGTTTCTTGCTTTGAACTTACGTGTATTAATGTAAAGATTGTTAAAAGTTTGATAACTTGTAACAAAGCATTGATACTCACTTAAATTCTTGAAATTTTTTTTTTTTTTTTAATAAGTAGTTTTTAAGATTATTTATGTGTATCTTTTAATAAGAATTCTATTTTATAAGGTTTTTTCTTCGTTATTTTTTATCACATATAATAATTACTATAAAATTATTGTTGTTCGTTACTGTCAGAGGTATAAGATTTACTTTGTTGGCATGCAGGATGCAATCTGAAGATCTTCAACAACCAGGAATTCGCGGCGTTGCTATCACAGTCAGTTTCGCAGGGCTTCGAAGCGGTGTACCAGCTGACGCGTATGTGCACTATCCGGATGAGTTTCGTGAAGGGCTGGGGAGCGGAATATCGCCGACAGACGGTCACCTCAACTCCTTGCTGGATCGAGCTGCATTTAAACGGGCCGCTGCAGTGGCTCGACAGGGTACTCACGCAGATGGGCTCACCCCGTCTACCCTGTTCCTCAATGTCCTAAGTCTTTGCATCCGCCACCCGTTCGTTCGTGAGGAAAGAACACGTGATAATATCCGTGCTATCATCGTCATCGATATCATCGATCGATCGATTTCGTTTCTTCGTTGCGTGCGGTATGTGAAAGTTAAAATCAATGTTCAGAGTTTCCTCGAACGAGGATAGCACAGTGACGCGTACAAGAAGGAGACGATTTTTTTCGTTGGAAGACGTAGTCAACAATTGGAAGAGAATTAAGGCTCGAGCACAACCAACAGAGTTTTCTTCGCGTCGAAACTATTGTAACTTTCTGGAATTGCGGTCGACCACGACGTGTGAAATATGCGGACTAGATGATACAAAATTGAAACGGTGACTCGCTTGCACGTCAGTATAAATATCATAGTAAATATATTGAAAATTTGATGTCCTATCATGGTTCGTTGTGATCGAAGAGAAAAAAGCGAGGTGACGCGCAAAAACGCGAACGAGACGCGCGAAGGTTCGCCTCAACTCACTTGTATCGTGTGCATGTGCACCGCAATTGGCGTACAAGATATATCCAGGGTGATCATAATCCGAGTTTAGCCGATTCGTAATAAGAAACAAAAAGAAAATGAAATAGAGAAAGTGATATTTATATATATATAATATATATATATATATATATATGTATATATGTACCGCGCGTTATCAGAGCTCAGTCTTTTGCATATTTTTATTGCTTATTCAGGCAAACAACTATTACAGTCGTACTGCAGTATACGCCAGATCTTTACCAGATACAATATTACATTATACATAATATATTATGTATGTGTGTGTGTGTCGACTTCACTAGCCTGTTGTAAGGAAAGGAGTCTATTTGAATATTCTATATCCACGCGAACACATATACACATGAACACACACGTATATATGCATACATGTATATATGTTATACTTTACGCTATTTGTTATGGAAGATTACGATAGCATGTATCGACAAGAATATTTGAAAATTGTTTGCGTCATATAAGTTTTTTCTAATCGCAACGTAATAATATATGTTTAAAATCAACGTATATAATATATATATATCAGGAATACATTGACATGTATTTTTTAGTAAATTAATAATACGCGCTATACGACTCACTCGGACTATGTAAATTTAACGCGATTCCTTGCAAGAGTTTAGCACGACAAGTATATTCACTCTGTTATGTATATTTTCTTTGATAACGAACGTAGACGTTTTTAAAAATGCAAGATCTATGCATGAAGAAATCTTTTAATATACATATTTAATATATTTAATTCATATGTTGTATTTTTTTTATAATTTTTTTTAGATCTCTTGGACCAAATGAATAAATTTTACCTTGTTTTACGGTAAAAAATAGTACATATATCTGAATTATTACTATGAATACCCAGTGTGTCTTTTTATCCTTTTTATTTTACTACTTGAAATATCACGATGAGTAATCTCGCGTTCGCTCTCAAGGTACTGTAATATGATCGCTAAAGAAAATTTCTAATCCTCTAATCCCGAATTCTAGTCTTGAAAGATAAAAATAAAAATAACATGAAAGCTCGAGACGTCGAACATTGCGTGATAGAAAATTATCAAACGCGTACTTTTACTTTCCTGCGAATTTGAGAGAAATCTTTCCGAATGGATTTCCAAAACCACAGCGACCCGTTTTCCGTATATTTGTAACACGATTATTGAAATATGAGTAGCAAAGCATTTTAGCGTTCGTGGCGTTCGTGGTGCTGTGACGGCGGCTAGCGTATGTGATCTTGGCGTGGGGTGCGTCGAATCTCACACGAAGCACGTGCGTAGATGTGTCGTGGAGCACCGGTCACAAAGGATCGAGGGGGAACGCACCCTACTACTACTAACACCCCCGCACTCGGCAGCAGAGAGGAGGTCACGTACGCTAGCCATCGTCGCCGCAGCAAATGCCACATCTGCCTTTCCTGTACATTTGACGCGTATACGATCTTTCGAATCGAGCAGCCCGACGATTTTTAATTCTCTAATTACATATACGCATATATATAAATATATAGATATTATATTTCTTGTATGAGCAATCGCATCCATGCTGTGGAAACAGATAAAGAATTACTTTGCGTGATAAAAGAGAGAGAGATTGTCTTTATATCATTTGCACGCATAATTGATAAAGCTCTTGGCTCGCAGCTTTCTTTTCTGCAGCATAGACGTGAGTTTTTAAGAGAATGTGAGAAAAAGAGACAGAGAGAATGCGAGTATGGATATGACGTTGTACGACATGGAATATCGAGCCTGAGACTGTATAAATAATTATAAATAAATGTACACGTTAAGATTAAGAGAAGAAAATAGTTTCGATTCACTTCTTCCTCCTGGACATATTATTAATTCCTAACAAAATCTTGTGTCCTAATCGTTCTCTTTCTTCCTGTAACAAAAAATCTTTAGTAGAAGTTAGTTTTAATTACCTGCATCAATATTTTATTAAAAATAATGGTCTTACAAATGCTCCAAAATGACACCAGTACAAATTAATACACAGATATAATGGTAGCAGATGTATGTGTATATATATTGTAATAATTACAGCACGGTAATGTGTTCGTCTCGTTTAAATAAAAAATAGAGAAAAATGTCATTACAATCACGTTTTAGTTTGTCAAAAGTATCGAGGAGAGTTTAAATTGAGTTTCGGGTTAATTGTGCCACGAAGAGATCTGTGCTGGATAGGTGTAATAATATGCGTACAATCAATCTATGCGCGACATGTATCATTTGTGCTTTAACAATTAATTGGAGTAATTCGCTACGATCTTTGCAGGGACGAAGACGGGATGAGCATTATCAATGATATTAGATTGATTAGCATTAAGTTACAACTCGATTCTATCTAATAACGTTAAAATTCTCAACTAAATTCACGGACTTACATCCGCTTGGCGAAACTCTTTGGCTCGCGTTTGTTCGCAGCATTTGGAGCATTTTCAAGGAAAACTTTCGATTATACCTAATTTATAAAATTTACTTTTAAGCATAATAATCGCAAGTAAATAATTTCGTAGGATATATTTAATTCGATTGGCTTAGATAATCACTCGTTTTCGTTTGGAGTCGTGAGAGTAAATGTCCGAATGTATATTTAAATCAAAATAAACGACACGAAAAATGCTAAAGCACCATGCAAAGTCAAAAAGAAACAAGAATAACGCGAGTAAATTGCGCGCACTGTAATATCGCAGTATCATAAAATTAAGATTGCATAAAAATTGCAACTATGCACCAGAAGGAACTATTTTCGAAAATAATAAACAAAACTAAACTAAATTGTGATGCAAAGTAACACAAAGCATCCTTTTTTATGATACTTTGATTGTTAGAAAGTTTTCCTCGAAAAGATCGCGTACAAGATGAGGTTGTATTTGCTGCATCACTTCTTTGTTTGCTAGCACGATTAGAATATCTCTTCCTTTTAATCAGTTAATATTTTTAAGAAAGGAAGAAGCTATGACTCTGACTTCGCGCAGCATACGATCAAAGTTAAAAACCGCTTTCGATGAGAAAACTAATGCGCTTGTAACTTCTGCCTGTACCAAGTACTAAATTCCACGTAATTAAAGCGCGCGGTCTTGCACGCACGTCTGCAGAACGAGGACATGATCTTTCAGACGTACGTTTGCGCGCTTAACAGAGAAGCACGCCGCGAAACTTGTACAGAATTGCAAATTTCGTAATATAACTACAAACCGCAAGCTCTCATTCTAGACGTGGAGGCATAGCTCAACCCGACATACGCCATATTTCGCATTTAGAATAGTGTCTTTTGCTTGGACGAGACGTCGCGCAGACACGTTTCCATGATCGACGAGCTCATTTTCTTCAAGTTGACCATTGATTTTTCGTGTTGATGAATTACAATTGATGACAATTTTTTTTAGCACAGTCTTCTCAGACGACGCTGATGCGACGACCGCATTTGTTTCAATGAGAACATACTCATAGACAGTCCAAGGGTCGCAAGGAAAATTGCGGAGGTCGCTGTGCCGCGATCGAAAGCCCTAGCTTTGTACAAAGCTGGACTGTTTACCTGAAAATAAAAACTTTAAAATGAGACTAATTCAGAATTAAAAAAAATTAATATTTACACAGTTAACCAAATGTAGGTGGAAATGCAAATTAAGTAGGTGGTAATTGAAGTAGATTACCGTAGTATTGAATTCCGAAAATTCTTAATGCAATTTACCTGATTCAGAGTCAGTCGGAAAGCATATAGCGCGGTATGGGTCGGATGCATTCTCGTTAGTGCAGCTTTTTTTGTGTATCCTGAAAGAATACAATAATTAATATAAATATTCTAATAAATTATACTGAATATTCTCGAATTGGGACCGCGACAATTCTGCATCGCCTCACTTCCAAATACAACGAATAAACCGCAATGTTCTTTTTAATTATACGTTATATAATTTATACCTTCTTCTTGATACAACACGAGAACGCACGCACTTGGCTCAGCTTAGCTGCGCAACAGTAACTGCGTCAAACGCACGGGACGTGAATTATAATAACGGGCGAATGAGAAGTGTAACGCGAAACGACGGAGTAGCAGCGAGATAACTGAATAGAGGACAAAAATTCCTAGTCACTTGCGTAAAACCAGCTCTTATCGCTCGCGACAATGAATTTGTAGCTTTGTAAAACACATGCGCGCAAAGTGAATGATCTTTTCGATTGAAAACATCTGTGGAGTAGTTAGATAAGATGCTCTCTACTTATAAAAAAGATTGCGACGTCGAGAAACCTTTACATTAACAACGTAGCACCTGATGTATAATTTATTGAGACAATAATAATAAAGTTCTTTTTTCTACGCTTAGAATTATTCAGTTTGACACTGGTTAATGATTTCGATAAACTTTATACAGATCTCAATGATAAATCATTAAAAATTTACTCGTTTGCGATCGAAACAATCTTTTGGATAAATAAGTTTTGCTTTTTTTTTTTTTATAAATGTAAAGTCCAATATAAATCGAAGAATTTATTACTTGGTGGTATTTATAAACCCCAAATATGTAAATTAATGATTTATCTAAGTTATTACAAATTCAAGACACGATAAGCTACACGTAAATTACTATCTTGACAAAATACTAAAGTTCCTCAATGCGAAATTAAAAAAAAATAAAAAGCCAGCGCAGTTACTGCAAACACGAATATTAATATTGATAATTCACGTTAAAAAATTTACAAGAACTTAACATACAAATAACAGTTTTTCAGTTAGCGAAATAATTCAAAGTGCCAATTAAATTACAAGAGAGAATTCTTTATCTAAATGCAAATAAAAAAAAAAAAAAAAAAAATTGTTTCTCCTGCGTCATCAGATATCAGAATTGATGACGAACCGCGAGGTGAAAAAAATAATGCAACTTAATCAATCAACCCTAATCTTCAACGTTTTGCGTCATTGAATTATCGTAAACGATTGTAAGACGCAAAACGAAAAATCCTTAGCAGTGGATACTTTTGATAAATACATTCTGCTGCGTTGAGCATTATCAGACATTGCCACGGATTTTTTTCCTTGCTTTTTAATTTTCTGCACTTAGCGAATCCGACTTTGTCGTCGCCAAGATGAGAAGAGGAAGCGACATGACTTCTCGAAGATAACGAGCACCCTCACGAGCATTGTTATCAGTAAACGCTTATTAGTCAGACGTACATTCAGCGCTGATATAGCAAGACCTAATCCTACAAAAACTTTATCGCTACAATCTGACGTTCACTCGATCTCCTGCAATCATACCGACATATTCAAATAAACAAGACGTATTTTTAAAAGCCCCAAAGATACGAAACATATTTGACTATCCATAAACAAATAATTACATAATAAATTGTAAGAAATATTATATAATTATATAATATATATTGCAATTTATTACGTAATTATATAATAAGACTATGCAATATAATAAATAGTAATAAATATTATACAGCTCGTTATATAATGTTCACATTACTGATTACAGACAGGCAATTCTTGGCCAGCGAGCTTAAATTAAATCATCCGATTTTGTTTCGCCACACGATGGCTAACGTCTCTCTTCATTACGCAAGACTTCTCCGCCTAAAATAAAATTATTTATGAATTATCACGTAGTTAAGTCTTCCGCGTCTCGCTTGTAGAACGAGTGCCGACCCAGACCAGGCGCCACGAATTCGCGAAGGAGACGCGAAGGTTGAAACAATGATCGACTTACTGCCGTGAGCACCGTAAAGTCCCGTTACATCTTCCCTATCGCAAAAACCCATTATTCGCCGCGGAAACTTGGCACCGAGCCGTACACGTGCAAGATCGACCTTCCTTTCGCGACGGCAGCCCTGAACGGTTAAAGTACTCGAAGACTAGCCTTGGCAATTACGAAACCTTCAACCTCAAGCCTATAGTCAACCTCGAGAAAAAAATCTGACCTCTCACGACTTCCTCGTCGGCTCGTCCACGAAGGTTTCTCGGACTTCGCCGGGAAATTAATTCCTGTACGCCGGAAAGTCCGCGAGCTCGCGATTACTAACCTTGAAAACTTCCACTTCTGAATTTCCTCGAAAATGAGGATCAATGAGGATTTCTCGTTGACGACGATGATGAAGAAAAGGGAATAAATGTCGCACGCGCTTGCAAGCGCAAAGCTTCTAACATGGCGAAGAGGCCACGGAATTTATAAAACGACTTAACCTATACGTCTTATCTCATGAGAGCCTTCTCCCACGTGAGAAAATGTAACGGATATCTGATAGCATTGAGTAAAGAACGAGTTCGGATATCTTTTCCTCCTCGCCGAGAAGCATTCCTCCGAAACTAGCATCTTTGCGACGGTGTTTTTTTTTTTTTTCCGATTCGTTACGTAACGCGACTATTTTGATTGTCTGGTATAGTCAAAGCGCGATTACGTGACGAAGGGTGACTGACAACCAATTAAAAAAAATTGTTTACACGAAAATAGCGATTCTGTAGCACATAATTGAGACGCCGCATTGATCTTCCATCCAATTCAACTCCGCGTCGAAATCAAGCAGCGATCCGAAGAGGAAAAACCATAGCAACTCGAGCAGAAAACTGTTTTTGCCATCTCAATGGCTCTAAAGGCAAAACTTGATCGATTTTATCTCGCAATGTTACCCTGCTATTAAAATAAATATGCTAGTTTGAGGTAAAAAGAAATAGCTCGTTTGCGACAATCTCGGTGCTGCATTTTTTTTTTTTTTTTTTTTTTTTAACGCCGCGTGAAAAACCAGAAAGCCACGAGAAGTTAAACAGTGAAACGCAGACAGAATTGAATTTAATGGATGCATACTTTTGGGTAATGCAGCGGAAGGACCACTTACTTGTTTATACCGAATGATGCCGAACCCGGTTTGGTCGGTTTAGTAAATGAGACCGGGAGAAACGTGCCTTGCCTCGTTGCCTTCGCGGAGCAGAAGTTGGAAAGGCGGACCACGGCTCGAATGATACTAAGAACGGCCGCGATGCGAAGGAAACGTAGAGAGGAAAGCGGAAGTACGAGCAGCGCCATTATTCTAATGCTCGCTCAATTGAAAATGATTATTAGCTAAATAAATCAACGTAGATTAATTTTCTTCTATTTTTCCTTTCAATTTTTCTCATTTAGATTCCGTCCTTTTATTACTTTAATTGCTTTCTTTTTATTTTATTTTAGAAGAATTCAAGAAAAATGGCAGCCGAATGCCGTCGGAACACTTGGCCGTGATTGGTCAATTTCCTACGGCTTGAAATTTCTCGCGTTTGTTGCACTCGGCTTAAGGAATTTGTTGCGGCACGCTTTAGGAACAGGGATAAAGCTGCAAGCCGAAGAACCTACACGGCTCGTAGTAAGTAACGGAATTTTTGAAAAAATAAATCAACTGGAAGTGCATAATGTGTTTGAAATACTTAATAAATCTCGTATTACGGAATGTGTAGTACAAGTACGTATCTTTGTTTCGATAATTTTACATATATGTAAGTATACCACATGCATGAATTTTTCAAATAGATACGCTGTATCTGTACCTCACGTAAGTAGATATTCATCCTAAATGTTAGAATGCACACGAACATTTTATTACTGCATTTTATAGCTTTTAATCGACATTGCAGGTGATTAATTGAAATAAATTGAACCCAGCTGAAAGAATTTCTTGAACAAAAGTCAACCTGGGGAGATCTCGAACGTTTCTAAGGGAGCTACAAGATGGAAGTTGATCTCGAGCCGATAAGGAATTAAATGAATAAGCCCTCGTGTCAATCAACGCATCATTTCAGGAAGATAACGAAGAGGATCGTTGACGGCCTGGGTTCGAAAATGTAAATCGTGCGCACGCAAGAGAAGCAAGAGCCGATGACATGGCGCGGCGCCTCAGTTTATCGCCGAGACCTAACCCGGCCCCCCCTGGACCCGGTCCCCCCCTGTCACTGCTCTGATAGGTGACGCATGATACCCGGTGGTGGCGACGGCGGCCGTTTCTCCCGACCGTCCGTCGTTCGTGCCTGGATCGCGGTCAGTACGCGTAGTCGGCACGGTGCGCGCGGTTCGGGGTTTTGGGGTCTCGCGCATGAATGCACGCAAATCTCCACTGTATTTTTCGCTCGCCGCCTCGTACCCAGTCTCGCGTCGTCTCCCTTCCTCCCTCACGACGGGTCGGACCAGCACCGCGTAGGATGACCGATTCCCAAATCGAGATGCATTACACCCCGCCGACGTCGGACACCATCCAGACGAAGCCGTTCCCGATACGAGGTAATATTTTGAGTCTTCTCGCCGTCTCGCTTTTTATCTGTCTCCCTCTTTCTCGCGCGATCGCGCGGGACGCCCGGACTACCTCCGTCTCCCTGCCGCCCGCCCGTCTCAACCCCTTCGCCACCCTTCCCCCACGCACTCGTGAGATCGAACACGTGCGAAGAACGTGGGCCCCGCGTTTGCGTTTCGTAGGAAGTTCAAGGCCTCCGATCTCGCGGTCAATGTACCGGGTGTCTTCTCCTCGGTGTCGCGTTGCACCGGTTTCGTCGTCACGGTGATCGGCGTGATCCCGTCGATGCAGAGCGCCCGAGCGGCGACCGCGGACGGGTAACCGCGGATATATTTTTCTTTCCGAAGAGCAGCCACGCGAATTTCCGCTCGGGTATATTTTCCAAGCACGGTATGGAAAAGAAAATCCTATTTGTTTGCCTCGATTCTCGGCAAAAACGAAAGTTCGTTCATTTTTGCAAATATTTTTAATTATTTTACATTATGCAATTTTTTTTTCACTGTAGCGTATATTCGTTTTAACAGAAAAAAAAGTAATGAGATAAAAAAAAACAAATATTTGTCTCTTGTTCGTTTCAGCTAAGGCAGATTAATTTCAATCTTGATTTAATTTATTTTTTTATAATTTTAGGAATTAAGAGAAGATAAAAAATATAAATCGAAACGATAGCTAATCTACAGCGAAGAAAAATTGATGTTAATGTTCACAGATCGTTGTCTTAAAAGAAGACTAAGAAACGAACGTACTTGACGCATGGCGTATCGCGTTGGGACTGCAAGATAAATTATCACTTTTTGTTTTATGAGTAACCTTGAACAGTCGAAGGCAGTCAGAGTATTTAACGTCGAAAAGCAAATAAACTCGTCATTTTTGTCCATGTTGACGGAATTAACTGTCTCATTTCCTTCACGCGCGAGGATAAACAATTTGATACAGCGATATGCATATTATCTCCTTATAAGGAAGTAAAACTCGATAGATAAATCCATTGGACGTAAGATAACGTAGCCAGGCGCATTACATTTATCCGTGAAGAAAGAACGGTATTAACGAGATATTACAAAAGAAAAAAAAATTACACATGATAAATGATCGTAAATTATTAGATGCATTCGTATCTTCGATTTCGAATCGATAAGACCAGCTATTATTTAAAATTGTTATTTTCTTTTGAAGCACGCAAGAACCGGAATCTTACTGCAGACTTCGTATTCTTTACTTTAAACTTTTCAGAAAGAATTATTTATTGGATTACGATCTTTATTATGGATTATAATCATTAATAAAGATATCATTACAGAATCATTAATTATGCGACTTGACAGAATCAAAGAGACCTTCGATCTAAACTTTAAAATATCTTATCTTCTTTCAAGCGTATCTTGGATATTCTTTAAAATATATTTGTATTATGTTATATTTATTTATCTCAAATATTCTTCAATGACAATGTTGGAATAATTACGAAATTAATGATAGAACATCACGTGCGTATTATACGCTCATTTAGTAAATGAGAGGTGCCTGATTTAGGCAGAAAACAGTTTTTTAGTATTTCGTTTTGATGTATATTTAGATCTAGTTTTATAAGCGATCTCGAAATTTTAATCTATATATTATATAATGTAACACTTTTTTTATTACGTTAAAATTTTCTAAAAGTGCATATATTTTTTTATTTAAAAATTAAATTAATATATAACTTTAACTTTATGTGCACACGTAAAAAAATCTTGTGTTTGATTTTCTGAAAGTTATTTCTTGTTCAACATCTCTTTTTTTTTTTTTTTTTATAGGTGAACGAGCTAATTTCGTGAATAAGCCACATGTGATCGCGATGGTCGGCCTGCCGGCTCGCGGCAAGACCTACATATCTAAGAAGCTTTGTCGATATCTCAATTGGATTGGCATCAGCACAAAGGTCTTTAACTTAGGCGAGTATAGGCGGCATGCCACCACGGCCTATCAATGTCACGAGTTCTTCCGTCCCGATAACATAAAAGCTATGGCGATACGAACGCAGTGCGCGAAAGACGCTTTGAATGACGTCTGTCAGTGGCTAGAAAGTGGCGACGGCGAGGTCGCCGTTTTCGACGCCACCAACTCCACGGTCGAGAGACGTCAGCTCATACGCGACATCGTTGTACGCAAGATGGGTTTTAAGCTGTTCTTCGTTGAGTCGGTGTGCAATGATCCAGAAATTGTTGAGCAGAACATTATGGAAGTATGTATTCAAGAAACATCCAGATAGCAATTGGACAATCCTGTACTTAATAGATACATTTAGAAAAATTATATTGATTGGTTTTTTTTAATAGTTTACTATGTTAGTCTTTTATATTAATATTGATGTTAATAACAGGTTTAGTGAATGTATGATATATTTAATTATGTAGTATGGATATATAAATATTTTATAAGAATGATTTCTTTACAAGGTAAAAGTGAGTAGCCCGGATTACGCGAATATGAAGAAAGAAGATGTGCTCGCGGACTTTATGCAGCGAATCGAGCACTATCAAGAGCGATATCAGCCGCTGGACGAAGAGCGCGAGAGCGACCTGTCGTTCATGAAAATATACAACACCGGCGAGAAGGTGCTGGTTCATAAGCACGAAGGCCATATACAAAGTAGAATAGTTTACTACCTTATGAACATTCATATTGTGCCACGCACGATTTACTTGACCAGGCATGGTGAGAGCCTGATGAACCTCGATGGCAGGATAGGCGGCGATTCAGACTTGAGCGAGCGAGGACATGATTATGCTAAGGCACTGGCAGACTATATCAGTAGTCAGAACATACAGGTAATTTTCCTTGACCTTTTCAATATCCAATTTTATCGATTTATTAATAATTATATATATTAGATGCCGATAAAAAATTTTATTTAATCTCTGATCACTATAATCTAATATTTAGTTTTTAATAATAGTAAAATAAATACAACTGTACAAGAAAATTGAAATGTAAAATATCAAAACTGTATTTTATATAATTATTAATATATGCATATTTTATGCATACATAAATGTAAGAGCTGTTATCGTCGCAGGTTACTTTGACCATCTTACATGCACTTAATTTTTTAAGCAATTTTATATGAATTAAATAACATCTGCAGGGTTTAAGAGTTTGGACTAGCTGGCTGAAAAGAACTATTCAAACCGCGGCTGACGTGCAGGCACCGCAGGAAAGGTGGAAAGCTCTCAACGAAATTGATGCCGTAAGTTAAAATATTATACGTATATATTAAGTAATTAATCAATTTTTTTACCTTTATCTTCTTCGTGAATTATCTTAGGGTATTTGCGAAGAGATGACTTACGAAGAAATCGCTTCCAAGTATCCTACGGACTTTGCTGCGAGAGATCAAAACAAATTCTCGTATCGTTATCCGAGGGGGGAGAGTTACGAAGATCTTGTTGCACGACTGGAGCCTGTAATAATGGAATTGGAACGACAGGGTAACGTTTTAGTCGTTAGTCATCAAGCGGTCTTACGGTGTTTACTTGCGTACTTTTTGGATAAAAATGCAGGTTAGTAAAAATTTTTAAATAAAATATTGTAATGTATTATTATTCATTATATCATAGGATATTGAAATCTATTCTCGATTATTTGCATGAGCAAATGATTCAAACCGCAGCATTAGCTCAATACGTAATATCCACGTTATGATGTCTAAGAATGGAGAGATTTGAATATCGAAACGCTAACAACAGCTTTCGGCCTTCGACGTATTGAAATCTGTTCAGAAAATAAGCGATAAATATAGTCGTCCACGCAAAAACGGATTATAATGACGTAATTGTTCGTTTCATTGTTCGGTGAAATAGCTATATTTATTCTCGCTTTACGACTCTTTTAATATGATCTTATTAACGCGCACGAAGATCGAGTATCCAAGATATTCATTTTTTATTTCCATATATAGTAGGTTCAAATTGTTCCTATTTTCAGATGAACTACCGTATTTGGAAGTACCTTTGCATACTATTATGAAGCTAACACCGGTCGCTTACGGTTGCAAAATGGACACGATTCACCTAGGGATAAACGCCGTGGACACTCATCGGCCGAAACCAAAGGTAGAATTTATCATAATAAAGTCGTAACAATTATGTTTTTCTCCCTCGAAAGTGCTTTACTTGCTGAAAATAGAAATAATAAGAGCAAGTACCTTCTCGTTTTGCTTGCTAATTTTCCGACGCTGATACTCTATACCAACGAAATATACATTGTGCTTATATTTTAATGTTCTCGAAATGCTTGACACTTAACTGTACTGGAAACACAAATTATTTAATTTTTTGTCTTTAATCAAAATATCCTTAGAGTCATTTGTACCTGTTAAAAAACAAATCACTTTCATAAATTAGAAATTCATCGCATGCATTTTTTTTATTTTTTTTTTTTATGGATTTGGGACAAATGTGTTATTTGTGTGCTTTATTATAAATTTATTATATTTGCATTATATGAAATCATAACGTTATATGATGTCTCATGACGTTAATCTTGTTTGAATTGTAAAAAAATTATTTGTAGTCATATTTCTGCTGGATAATTGTTAATCTATATTTACATATGCTGTACTTTCAGAAAGTATAAGCGTTATTGCGGAACCATTATGGTACTAAATGTATATTTATAAGCTCGTTCACAGCGATATGATGACGACATTCTATGGAATTTATATTCAATCAATCACTGTAACAGTTGTGAAATAATTATATATGCAATTAAACTTATATTTTGATCGTTCAGAAAGAAGTAACGAACTGAATCATGATAAAATTGAATGATATATATTTTTCAAGGTTGTATCTCTTAATTAAAAACTTACGAAACTAGTTATATTCAAATTAATTAATTGTAAAAGATTAACAGAATGTAAAATTGCAGATGATAGAGGTAAATGGATTGGTATCTCCTTACGCAAGGCAAATTGTACTTATATATGGGCAATTATGTATTCCAGCGTAAAAATAACGAAAGCACATTGATGCAAAGTTATCCATAAACGGCTTAAAAATCGAAGCTGTAGCATTGCTGCTGATTTCAATTGTTTTAATACGCTAATAAAGCTCTTTGTGGCAAATCTGCTGTAGAGCATGTATCCTCGATAGAGAAATATATCCTTTTCAGTCTGCATTTATATGCAGGCTGCTCTTTTCTTCGCAAGCGCACGTTGCGGCAAACGCTAAAATGCCCATTGTGGAACTTTCAATTTTCAGATCCCGGGATATCTAGACGAGAAATTTCGAGGGATGGGGAACCTACTACGCACGTGATAACAACGATATTCGTAAAGCACGACGCAGAGCTATTCCCTACCGTTGATATACCGAGAACACTGAAGCAGCATAGATTCGGCAGCTGGCTGCCGCCCGCCCCTTCTCGCGTACATGAATCAGCGCGCATCCGAGCCCTTTTCTTCCTAGATGTGTCAAAAGCGAGCTAGAAACGAAGCGCGATCGGCAGCGTATTCTATGAAATTCATAGGCACGGATGGAAGATCGTCTTCGCCTCTGCAACCAACGCAGGTCTCGTGTGACGATCATATACACGCAGCACATGTGCGTTTTGTGATTTTTATATTTTTTGATTGACATCTAGGTAGGTAAGTATAACGAGAAAAACATATGTGATACAGGGATGATTCGTTGATTAAAACAAAGTCTGGTGAACGTGCGTATACGCATTTGTTGGACAAAAGATCATTTTTCTAGACAAGCGTATATGGACTCGCATGTTCTCCAACCAGTGCATTATTTGAAGTATTTGCTTTCTCCTCGGAGAAAAGTATATCCCGACAGACAATACTTGTACGATATTATATGGTGATTTCAAGACAGAATCATATACATTTCTATGTATCTCTCCCTTTCGTTTGGCAGATACTTCGAAGTGTTAACTCGCGAATCTGTAAACAGACGTATTCCTTTTTTACATCCATATTTCAAACGTTATTTTGAAAACTCATCGGATGATTCTTAGAGACTTCCAGGAGGCGGATCCAAGTTAAAAAAAAAAATTAAAAAAAAAAAAAAAGAATTGTGACGTTGATAATAACACTCGGCTACGTAAAGGTATTCGAGACCTAATACAATATCTTAGATATTCGATAACACTTCCAATCAGTTTAACGGAACATGTTACAGTTCAGTTCATTGTCTAACATGTACATTGCGATCTTGTATGCATAATAAGTAGCAAGATTACGGATTTCGATTATAAATATGTATCTCGATCGCTGAGAAACATATAATAAATAACACATGTAATTTTATGCGTTTACTTACTGATTTAGGGATTCCTGTTCGATATTAAGTTTACGCCGCTGAAAATAGAATTTCTTGCAAGCTGGATATTTCAACAAATTATATAAAAAAGTTACAATTAATTATGTATTATTTTATTTTAGTTTAAAAATATTTAATTTAATTATTCAGATGTATTATTGAATTTTATTTTAATGTTTGACTTATTCTCAATTTGGCGGGAGAAATGGTGGGAAGCTCGTAGTGGATTTCGTTCGAACTATCGGTTTCGGAATTTCAACGAAGTCCGCTACGAGCCGCCAGTGTACGGGTTGCCGGCGTTGGAGCGTTATTCAATTATTAGAGTAAATGCGATAATTTGTAAAAGGACCTCGGAAGTATAATTAAAGGAAGGAATGCTTCAAGTTCCTTGGGATCGCAGTTTCATTAAAGGTATACGGTTTGAAGTATCGCAAGAGTAATGGCGTCTACTAACGAATTCGGCCCCGATTCTGGCGGTAGAGTGAAGGTAACCTAAAATATTGCTGTACCTGTTGATAAATTTACTTTTTTATACTTTTTATTATCTCTAAACTATCTCGGAATGGTCGCGTTCAGCAGAAATGCTGTTTTGTAGTTGTTGTAAAAATAGTAAATCTGATTGACGTATGCTCTTAGATTCTACCAAATCTAGTCAATTTTTTTTCTCGTTTTTAAGTACACCGAAAAGCAGATGTGACGTTTTCTGCGGCGACAACGGCTAGCGTACGTAATCCTAGGCGGCAGAGGTAGGAGATGAGGGAACGGGGAGAAATCAGTCTTCGGCAAACCGGCCGGCGCGGTATATATATGCGGTACATGTAAAAATCGACGCGCACGACGCTACGATAAAATCACGTTCGCTAGCTGCCGTCGTCGTATCTGCCTTTCAGCGTACATAAAGTACAGAAAATGTGTTATTTTATTAAGTAATTTAATTATTATAGGGAGTTACCGTGGTTAAGCCTATAGTTTATGGCAATGTATCGCGTTACTTTGGAAAAAAGAGGGAGGAAGATGGACATACACATCAATGGACTGTGTACGTCAAGCCATACAACAATGAGGACATGTCCACTTATGTGAAAAAGGTGCATTTCAAGCTGCATGAGAGCTACAACAATCCTAATCGAATCGTCACGAAGCCACCGTACGAGTTAACAGAAACAGGCTGGGGAGAATTTGAAATAGTCATTAAGATTTATTTTCACGATCCGAACGAACGTCCTGTAAGTAAACGAGCTTGTCACGATAAAAAAAAAAAATTTATTAATTCGGCTTACTTTGTCGATCGTAAAAATAATAAATTAATTTCAGGTGACGATATATCACATATTGAAATTGTTTCAATCAACGCCTGAAATACAATTAGGGAAGAAGAATCTAGTTTCTGAATTTTACGAAGAGATAGTATTTCAAGATCCAACAGCATTGATGCAACATTTACTGAGTTCTAGCAGGCCCATGACACTTGGAGTTTGGCGGCATAATACAGATTGTATAATTCCTATGATCATTTAGCTAAAGATTAATCTACATTTATTAACATTTTATTTATTAAAAAATTTTTTTTTTATTTTATTAATTTAACAATTTGTAATTATTCTTGCAGTTGAAGCATTGAAGGAATCTACAATGAAAGATATTATGGAGGCACGCAATAAAATAAGACTCGAAGTGATAGATTTGAAAGAAAAATTGACACTGGCAAAAGAAACTATTGCAAAGTTTAAAGAAGAGATTGCAAAGATTTCTAAAGCCGGTGGAAGTTTATCCGTTGCCTAATTACATTGTTTTGAGACGGAAACATCGACGTCCATCCAAAAACATCGATTATTTGTCCAGTAAATATCTTTTTCTTCATATATAAAGTGTACATAATTTCGTTATAATTAAATTTTATTTTAATTATTTTAAAAATGATTACTATATTGTATATCCAACGTCGCTGATAAGAAATAAAATTTTTTATTACATTATTAGTACAAGTTATACTTGTAATTTGTAATAAATTTTATCTTTAGGTTTTTTGTGTAATTTTTTATTTTTAAGGAGTCTGTAATGTATCATATTAAATTTTAATAATAATAAATTATATATTTTTATCTTTTAACTTTTCAGTATTGAACGAAGTGAAAACAATATAGAGATTAACGTATATAAAAAGACCTATATCTGGACACAAATAAATTCTTTGCGTCGGAAGCCTAGAAACTGCAAGACTACAAGTTATTATAATATAAACTACAAGATAACGAGTTATCAGTATGTTGATTAGTTTGAGGAAACTAACTGAAAGTACGAGATAAATTTTGAAATGTTTCGAAATCCAAGGATAAGATAAAAGCCCTACATGCAACGGAGGCCGATAATTGAGGAATCATTATCGCGCATGTAAACGCTGCTAATGCACAAGACGTGATGTAAACTACGTCAAGATTGCTGGATATATATATGTATAGTAACGTAAAGCGCACGCGACAACGCCGGCGCTGCGTCTGTTATAAACCGCCGATGATCCGCGGCGAGTTCGGTAGCTTCAAAAGGTCGTCTGTCTCTCTCCAACTCTACCTAGGCGAGAGATGAGTGCGGTCGTCGAGAAAACGTGAGCATTGTGTGCATTAGGTTTCACCGTCCTCGATCATAAACTATTCTTGATCCGATCTCGCCTTGTCTGCTGCCTAACCGGCGGCGCGTGATTCACAGTGTTACGTAACAATCAACCGGCCAGTCACACTGACGCGGCTACGCGAGTGCGTGGTGTTTAGACGACGTTTTTTTTTTTTCCCCTCTCTCGAACGACCGCTGAAGCGTTCTCGCGTTAAAAACGAAAGTTCTCAAGTTTTAGGCTTTAATTTAAATTAATTTGAACGCGTAAAGTTTTGTGAAACTTGTCCCGACAAACTCGAGGACAAAGAGAGATTCTTTCTTATTTATTTAACAAAGGAAATACTTGTGCACACCTGTGCATACTTGTACATGTTTTACAATCGCGTTTATGCTCGACAACGAGACAATGAGAAACGGTGTATCAAGAAGAATTTGTAATTAAGTTCGTGAAACTAATAATAGAAATAATTTACTTCTAATATATTTTTTATTAATTTAATATACTTATGCGAGTCTTTTATTGTCACAAGTGATTATTATATTTTAAAATGCAGAAAGAATGAAATTATGTATTTATTCCGCAATATTAAGATAACTTGGCATTTAAAAAATATTAAGTCAATGAAAAAAGAAAATTTTTTTTTTTTTCTTTAGTCAGAAACACACGAGCATTTTTTATGTAGATAAGGAATAATTAAGGAAAGAACTAGAATAGATTTTAAATATATTAATGAATCCCAATAGACCGAATAAAAAATGGAAATAAAACGACTTTCGACTGACTCTTACCTGTTTTCAGACCCGGCGTGGAGTTCGCTCTCGGCGCTCTGTCGGCCGTGGGTGCTGGCTTCTTCACGAACCCCGTGGACGTGGTGAAGGTGCGGCTGCAGCTGCAGGGAGAACTCGAGGCGCGAGGCTCGTACACGAAGATATATAAAAACACACTGCACGCCGCGTACCTTATCGCCAAGCACGAAGGTGTGCTCGCCCTGCAGGCGGGACTTGTGCCTGCGCTCGCCTTCCAAGTCGTGCTCAACGGTATCCGACTGGGCGTATACAAGTCCGCTCAGCGTTACGAGTTAATCGTCGACAAGCAAGGCAACACCGATATTCTGCGGACCACTCTGGTGTCTGGCATCGCCGGTTGTACCGGTGCCGTCCTCGGCAGCCCACTGTACCTGGTACCGTATGACGAAATGTGCTCTATTTTGAATAAGATTGATCATAATGTTAATTAAAAAGAAACGTAGAATGTAAAATAAGAAAGAAAGCACGGTTTCTCGGAAGTATACGCACACAAATGTCTTTAGACAATTTCTTTTTTTTTTGTAATAAAGATACAAGATATAAACATTTTTGCCTAGAAATGTAGATAATGAGAAAGAGAGAGAGTAATTGGTGCCTATGCAGCACGCAAATTACAATTAACTGGATTATCGTATAATATTTTTTTAGGTCAAAACGCAGTTACAAGCGCAATCTGCGCAATCCATCGCCGTGGGCTTTCAGCACAATCACTCAGGATCGTGGGACGCCTTTAAATCCTTATGGATGGAGGGTGGCTTTGTGGCTTTATACAGAGGATGGAATGCCAGCATGCCGCGTGTATTCGTCGGCTCGGCGACGCAGCTGACCACCTTCGGATTAGCATCGGACTGGCTACGCTCGTTAAATGTAAGTAGTAGTCTCTAAAGAGCGATACCTTCTTTCCCACACTGAGGTCTTCAATTTTCTTCACCTGCTTTTATATTATAAAAAAAAAAATAATACCGATTACGTCTACTTCAATTATAAAACTGGAAAGCATATCGAAAGCAATTACTCTTTTTCGACCTGGATATGTACGAAGGCACCGATTGGTGATTCAATAAACCTCAGTGAGAGACTCGAGGGTCACACTTGTCGGTGTAACGCAACGTAGGATTCTTAATTTCTTTCAGATATTTCCAGATCGCCCGATATTGCTAACCTTTCTGGCCTCCTTGATCGGAGGTAGCTGCGTGGCCGTCACCATGCAACCGTTCGACGTCCTGGCCACGCGATTATACAATCAACGTGAGTATACGTTGAAATAATCGCGTGTTGAAATTTGTTTAAGCGCGATTTACCAAAGGCCACGATTGCGTGTCGGCGTTAACTTGCAATCATAAACGCGACGGAAGTTAAACTCCACATGAGTCTTCATCGCAGAGCGAATTTATTCGGCAGAACGTCCCCATTTTTTTCGATAAAATATTACTTTTTGTCGCGCGTTTACCCGACACGTCTCACATAACGCATTAACTTGGCATACGCCACTATAAATACAAAGCGGTGACTATAAATACGATCCTAAGACGCGTAACTATAAATGTACCTCGTGTATAGAACTCGTAATAAAGTTTCTCGAACGTAACGCGAAACACGCTCGATTAGCTAGAACATTTTCAGAGGATAAAAAGTTGTCCTTAACACTAGACTATTTAAATCTCGTAAAAAAAAAGCGTAGATTATGCGTTTATTGCTATGTCTGAAACTCGACTGCTTATACTAAATTTTTTTTGAACGTATGCATACACAGAGACGGACGTTACCGGAAAAGGAACCCTTTACAATGGACTCGGAGATGCGCTCGTCAAGATATTCCGCACCGAAGGTCTGACCGGCTTGTACAAAGGAACGTTTCCAACGTGGATGAGGATAGCGCCGCATACTGTTCTGTGCTTGGTGTTTTACGAGAAGCTGGATCAAGTGTACAGCAATTTTAGAACACGAGCCAAATGATATTAGAGAGTTATGTATAAATTTTATATATGTATATATAATAGATATATATGCAAAGCGGAAGTTTTATAGAATTTTTTCAAGAATGCCGAACAATAAATATTGCAAATCTATTCGGAATAAAATTGATGTTACGTACTGGCAGTGATCTCTCGATTGCGGATAGAATTACGGACGTACGTTCGATATTGTATAAATGTAAAAATCTTTGCCGTGCTTATTCCAATGATTCAATCGTCCTCGCGTGTGCACGAGATACTACTTTACGCTATCCGATATTTACGGAATAGAATATGTACAAATGGTCAATAGTGTATCAAATTCGTTCGCGTTTGAATTTCGCTAGAATAAATTACTCCCGGATCGAGAAGTTTCTCTTTACGAGAGTTCAACGCGATCGTATGAACTCTGTCGTGAGCAACGTACGAATCGTCACTTGCGTCTGAGTATAACAACTTGTTGATTGCGTTAAAAAAATTGTATAAAAAGGACGTAGTCGAGTTATATCAAGCGTTCGCATTGAGTTTAACATTCGGTCTTGATTTGAAACCTTGAGTCATGGCTGCCGCTATATCTGTCGTGGTACGACCTAACGTTTCGGGCAAGTACACTCTGAAACAGATAATAATTTCACGTCACGAATGCAGAATATCGCGCGTTGATTGATGATGATAAAAAAAAAAAAAAAAAATACTACGTACTGGTTTACTTGCACCAAGATCAGAATGATTCCAGCGAAGATTAGGAAGACGTACGGGCCTATCGCAGCTTGTAACAAGGGAAACATCATCCCAACGATGAAATTTCCTCCCCAATTGAACACGCTGCCTAACGACATAGCGGCGGATCTAGGACCGACGTCAAATAATTCAGAGCCGATAAAAAATGGTATAGGACCGAGACCGATGCCGTAAAATATGACGTACGCTAACACTGTGACGGTGCAAACCCATGGCATGAAGGAAGCTTTGTGCTGTAAAAGAGACGTGGAATATCGCTTAATGTTGCAAAGACTCGTGTTACACCATTAAAATATATTTAATACTGTTAATATTGTTTACTTACGATTAGTGCGATAGAGAGACGCAGAACAATAAGGCATCCTATGCATAAGTAACAGCTTAAGAAAAGTACTTTTCTTCTGCTGAATAACGACATTATCAGCACGGAGATAACTGCCATTCCAATGTTCGCGACACCAGTGCCTAGAGTCGCGTATTGAGCACCGGTAATTCCTAAACCAGCCCCGAGAAATATCGTATTCGAGTAGTAAAAAACAGCGTTAATGCCGCTGAGCTGCTGACCGAATTGCATGAAGCACACTAAGAATAAAGGTAGTCTTACAGTCGGCTCTTTCAACACACGCTTGATATCCCACGTCTCGCTTGTTGATCTCATTGCTAGTTCCTCTTGCAAACTAGTAATCTCGCTTTGTAAAAGCATTATATCCATATTGCGTAAACGACTGAGTTCTAAAAGAAATCAAAATTCAAGATAAAAAAAAAGTAAAGGTAAAATATTGATAGAAAAACAATTTAAAATTTATAAATACGGATGATCTTCCGTGAAATATTTCACGTACCTTTAAGAGCCTTTCCCTGCTCTCCTCTAATTATGTACAGATACTTCGGACTTTCAGGCAAAACGATAGTCAGTAATAAGGCAACGAGGCAGAGTGGTGAGAAAGATGCAAGCATAATGTGCCAGGATTCCGGTGTACCTAGGACATTTTCGAGCCCGGCGATCTGGCCCATCAGCACGCCGCAGGTGATGCCCAGCTGACATAAGACTCCGACGGCGCCTCTTAATTTCAAAGGCGCTATTTCTGTCATGTACATCGGGAGCAAAGCAGTAGCTAGACCGCCGGAAAGTCCTACAAATATTTATTCAAAAAAAATACATTACACGGAAATTCGAAAGTCGATGTGGAGAGAAAAAAAAAAAAAAAAAAATTGCTCGACTCACCGACGGCCACTCGACCAATGAGAAAAAGTTCAACCGAGTTCGTGACTCGCACGAGTAAAAACAGAACAGCTCCTATAATACCGCAAAGATTTCCAGCGCACAGCGCGTTTTTTCTTCCGAATTTGTCGCTGAGCCAGCTGGCGATTAAAGATCCTGATACACCTCCGATAAGGAAGATCGATACTACAGTGGACCATAGTATCTGGAGCTCGTAGCTCGACATTTGTACGTTGTACCTTTCTCGAATGCTATCGTTGCAAAACGATTGCATAAGCTGCAAGTAATTATATAATAAATTATAATTTCAGGTAATATTGCGGTTGGTGGAATTACGTAATGGTTCTACTACGAACATGAGCAGGATTGTTCATGACACCTATGTTATATCCTGCTGGCAATGCTGATCCCAGGCAGCAAGTCGCACCGCCCAGAACCAGCAACGGGGTCCATCCACCGGGATCGGCATCGTGTGTATTACACTCCTATCAAAGAAATTACAAGATCAGAAGTCAGCCACGCTGTGAGAAGAGTGTTCTTTCTTCTCTCCTTTTAAGTGAAAGGTGAATGGTTTATTACGCATAAAAAAATATTTATTCTGCGTAACAAGAGCAACAACTTTCAGAAAATTATCTCTGTTAAATCTTACGGAGCTACTTTTATTCTTTGCTCAGTAATTTAGTCGCTCAACAAATGTAAATGACATATGCTTCGTGTACATATAAATCGTAACGTAATTTATAAACGTCACTTGCAGCATCTGTCGGCACGAGTTTTCATAATAATATGGAGATGCGTGAAGATGAATTCTGATAAATTTATATTACGACCGACTTATACAATAGAGTCCTAAGATATCAGTTTTACGTAACGGTTAGAAATAAAGAATAATGATAGTCTCGCTGGATTATATCGACGTAATTAATTGCAGCGAAATCTCCAATAAATATTTCTATTAATTTTTTTTTATTAATTTAATACCAGAAAAAAAAGGGAGTCTGATTTTTGGACATTTCGATATTTTTGATGTAACGTACGGACTTCACCAATCTCTTAAAAAAACCAAATTTACGATATGTAAAATCAGAAAACCATACCGCTCACATAATTAAGCATCGTAAGCAATATGAAGTGTGTTCTGCCACCCTCGTAGACCAATCAGTGATAACATGGAAAAGCCAGGACGGAATGATGGAACAAAATTCAATAAAACCACACACCATGGGCATACCTGTAAACTATTCAGATAGCCAACCATGCATTATTATAAATTTATCAAAGAATCGGAATGTACCCTGCGACAGTTTGTTTTAAGAATATAAACGGTGCACTCGCGCGCACACATACATAGAGACTCGTAAAAAGGAATGCCACACGAGAAATTCGCTGACGCAAAAACTTTCGTGAAATATTTTTTTGCATACAAGACGTCGATTTTTGAAAGAGCGCTCGTTATATACAAGATACTTATTCTAATGCAACAGTATTTTGCTGTAAAAACCAAACACCGTATACCAAAGCCTGTACCACTCGCAAAAGAATATACAGGCAACTATGACTGTATCAATAATTATTTTTTTAAAGTTTTGAGAAATAATATTAACCCCTTGACGTCCCAACGAATTACAGATAACTTTCTAATTGCGATCTATAACACAATATTCTATATATTCTAATCAATATAAATAACAGATAATTTGCATTTCTCTAACATTTTAATTTTTTTTACAGAAACATTTCGGATCCAAAGAGTTAAGCAGTGATCAACGAGAAAAAAAAAATAAAATAAAATACTTGCGGTCGAGGTTTTAAATATCTAAACCTGGGTCAAAATGGGAAAGTTAATTTTAAACACGACACCAGGCTGCGATGGAAAAGAAAAGCAAGAGTGGCAAGACTTACGGACTTCCGCGGTTCCCCGGCCAACGATTTCACCTTTGACACATCGATGCACAGTGCGGACGCGTCGGTCTCTGCAAGCATAAGGAAACGTTTGTACCGCGAGCAACCTCCACATCGAGTCGCGGACACGTGGACGCGTCCGAGATCGCGCGGCCAAGTGCATGTGAACGTGCAAAACGTTTCCCGAGGGGTGAGATGACGACGCGGTCGCATTTGCAGCCGGTTCGCCACATCCCGCAGAGATCGATCCAAATGACGCGTGAGAGGGTGGAAATAGCGCCGCGGCGTCGCATCCCCCGGATTCACCGATTCAATTTTCCTCCCTCGCCCGAGAATCCGGAGGCGCTCGCGAAAGAGGAAAGGCTGGCGGGAGTGAGTTTACCTATCGTCATGCCGCGACACGTGTCGCGGGCACCACTGACGATGACCCGTAGTGGACGGAAACGTTCTCCACTGTCGCAGAATACGTGCGTCGGATTAGGTTGGGGTGGAGAACGTCGCGCCGTAGGCGCCGCGCGTCGTTCAACCCTCCCCGTTCGCTAGGGGTGATAATTGCATGCATCCTATACTCGACAATGTTCCACGTTTCTTACACGCAGGCTATTTAACTTTTAAATCAATTGGCATCGCGTGACGAGGTTGTATTTAAAACAATCTCGAATTATTAGACTTAGAAAGACGTAACTTTCATTATAGTTTTTTTTTTAATTTAATCGGTTAAATTAGGAATACTGTACTGTTTTATTAATGTGGGTAGAGTTATTATTTTTTTTGTTGGATTATAAAATTAATGCAATGATTGAAAATTTATTTTTATATTCGCGTTGTGTTATACATTTTTTCTGTTGTTCTTAAATTATTAAAATAATTAATTTTGCGCGTGGACGAACAAGATAAAGATATAGAAAAAAAGGAAAAATGTAGAAAATAATAAATATTTTACTTTGAGGAATAAGACTAGTTTATGATAAATTTTAGTTCTCAGATTCTCGACTTGTAAATTTTAAAGCTTGGGCAAGTAGATCAGCCAAGATGCATTCTCGTCCGTTCAGATCGTTCCGATTTTTTTTTTCTCATTTCCTTCACTTCCTCCGCTAGTTCTCGAACACGAGACGACGTTCTTAAGGTTAGCCGATATATAGGGTGTCTAGAATAAAAACCTTAGTCTTATTTTTTTCTCAAATCTTTAAGAGTTTTCAACGAAAAAAAAAAAAAAAAAAAGTAATCGAGAAGTAATTAAATAATATTTTTAAACTAAATTTTTATTAAAACAAATATCTTTTAAACATCACTAAGTAAAATAAATCTTTGGAGCATTAAAAAAATTAATTTACATTTTTTTTGTTTTATTTTTTTTAGTATCATCTTCTACATCTATCAAACTTTAATTACCGCTAATTATCTGCTTGCAGTATGAACGTAAAAGCAGAAGAAATTAATTTCTGAATATGCAAGATAAAAGAAAAAGTGTTTAATGCATTTCATGAGATAAAGTTTATATTCCTGTACACCCTGTAAGTCGTACTCTCGCGTTCTTGCGTGGCTACACGAACACGCTGGCATGTGTAAACAAAGCATGACTTGCAAGTCAATAGAATTCCTGTCGATCCATAATTAACGTTCAACAACGAGTAAATATAACGTTACGAAACAAATCTCTAGGTGTAAGGTTACATCGCCGCTGCATCTTGATTGCTCAGTGTTTAAACTCTGCATGTCTCTTTTCGACATTTAAAATTTAAATGTACAAGATGTCTGGTTGCATAGTATTAAGTTCTTAAAGATAGATAGAATTCCAGTCGACAAGAAAGTCCCGTACCTGCTCAACCAGACATCTTGTACAAACCTGTTGCGGGGACCACGAGTGGAACCTGCATATTTCAAGATTTACGTTTTCTTTTTCTTTACTAATAACTGCGGAGTTAACTCTGCGAATCGAATGAACGGTCTACTTGTTCTTGATGTCACACGAGAAGTTTGTCTAGGTCTAGGTCAAGGAATATCGTTATCATCATTGCATTAATAAAAAATATATAAGAAGCATATGCGAATGACTAAATTTTAATTAACCGAACGAAACAATGTAAAAATAAACAAGCGATAGATTTTTCCAATGATTCGTTAGACATAAAGTTAAGCTTCGTCAGCGCTGAGCGTTTCTTACGACGTTTAATCTGTAAAGTACCGCAAAGTCGGATACAAAGAGCGTTGCGTCGGCGCCTCGGTTCTCGTCATGAAAATTCGTGGAGCAAAAATAGAACGTCCTCGCACGTGCACCGTGGTGCATGAGACGCACAATTGTGATGCGCTTTCGTTGCCACGAGTTCTCCAATTGCAAGGTAAATTACGTTGATACGTGGGAGCGAACGCGACGAAATAAAAACGACGATCCCGCATGACGCGCCAGGGTTCAAAGAATAAATATGTGACGTTCTTTAAACGAGTTTTGCGTAAAAATAACACTTGGAGCTCGCGGTGTGGCGACAAAACTCGCGTGCTTATCGCCTGCAGCGAATGACGTCATTTGCAAGATTCCGATGTCAACGTGAAAAGTATTTATGACGTTTTTATGAAAATTAACGGGAAAAATTTTTGTTAACAAGCGTCTATTAATCTGAAACGTACGGCGGCGCATTTTATGAAATTTTTTTGTTCCAACGAGCTCGTCGATTTTCAGTTCTTTGCGGTATGTAAAGTTCCTTATGGCGTTCTTGTTTCGTGTTTCAACTCCAAGACGTACCTTGGTTCTCGTCCATATCTTTTATAGTTCAACGCACGAACGGAGTTCACTTATTGTTAGTCGCGGCCGCTCGAGATTTTCAAGAGCACACGCAGTATCAACCGCTGTCGACGTAGACTGCAGTACGACTAACCGCTGTTGCGGTTCTTTGCTTTCAACCGCCGTCACGGCCACGAACGTTGGCCGGCGATAGCGATCGGAACAGTTAATACCGCTGTTCCGTTTGATTTAGACATAGCGTACAAAGGCAACGTTCGCGCACATATCTGACATAAAACGGCGCGTGCAGAGACTGCATGGGAACTTACTTTAAGAGATCTAGAGTGCAAGCCTGAGTTTGAACGAGAATTTTAATTAAAAATCTACAATGTAAGTGGAACAAAAATATAATATCAAATTTTTTCTTTTAAATTATTATAATACGGATTTATAATTAATGATATTTTTTAATGAAGAACTATCGACGCCTTGTAATTAATGACGTGTCGGGTTTCTAATTTCATAGCTAATTAACGATAACTATGCACGCATGTTAACAAAAAAATTTACTTTACCGCTTGAGGACATAGAAAGCAACTAATGCTTTCGCGAGATAATGCTTTATGTAAAAAAAAAGAAAAAAAAATTTATTTATCAATTATGTCGAGTGTTATTTATGAATCTTGCGAATACTTTGCAAGCATTAGTTCGATCAGTATGCAATCATGTTCATGTATCGATGCGTGATTAATATGATTTTATATTTGTAAGCAGTTTGCAGTTCGTCTTTCTTCAGTTTTTTTTTTTATTAATTTCGTCAGTCATACTTATTCATGACAAATGCACGATCGTGGCGAAATGCGATACAATCTCAATAAAAAATAAAAAAAAAATTACATTTATGCTAAAACGAGGATTTTAATTCTTTGCGAATGACGTAAAAGATATACGTCGGAAAAATAAGTCTTCGAAATACACAAGTGCATCTTGTGTTCTTTTACATTTTTTTTTATAGAATTTTTATTTACGTAATCCGAAAGAGTATCGCGATATATTGTTAATTGCGTTATTAACGGTAGAACAATCAATGTTAAAGTAATATTTTTAAATTTTACATTAAGAGATGCTTTTATTGAAATTTTCATTTACTTTTGTCGAGATAAAAGCATTGATATATATTCCCTTGCTAATTTTAATTGATCCTTGCTTTCACTTATATTGTTCTAGATACGATATCTATACAGATATCAATGTACTAATTAATTGTTAATTATTAGCTCCAGTATTAAGACACTCGTATGTTTTATATAGTACAACGCATTAATATAATACGTAATATTTTTCCATTTAATTTTTTTTATTTCTCTACGACTAAAGGCAAGCTGAACTTTGCTGTTTTACCACATATTCGTAAATTCGACTATTTCCCGAATTCGCTGAATATTTAGTTCCGACGTCTGTGATTAGATGGCATTATCAATTAGATAAGAACGAATACCTTATGAGTAACGAAGATAGGATACGTTCTTAGCATATCCCCGAACCCACAACTCCAATTTTTCTGTTATACCGACGTTGTGCAAGTTCGGGGATATGTATCATTAATCATAATTAAAAATTCCACATTATCTTCCTCGATCCTTATTGCGTACTTATTCGGTCTAAATTTAAATGCCTGAGCAACGTAATTAATATTGTTAACAAGTTTCGTAGGTAATGCAATTTTTAATTTTTTTATTTTTTACATATTTTACTTCAAACTGACCGGAAAGAAGTAGACTAGTGTACGCACTTTAAACGTGCGAAAGGATTTTTTATTTCGTGCAGCCAATTCGAAATAAATTGAAGACTACGAATGGGTGGTAAAGCAGGAAGGTTCCTCTTAATCGTTCGTCGCGGAGATATTTGTCGCCCGAGATGAGAAGTCTTTGTCCCCGTTCCGCGAGATTTACAACGCTGGACCCTCGTGGACCTCGGACACGTCGCGAGAGCTTGATCGATTTACTGCTCGCCCATGGCCGGCCGAGTAAATCTTTTTTACGAACGGTAATTATTTCTACTATATCATCCATCCAATAGCCGCGTGTACGAACGCGTTTATTTTAACGCCCGGCATATTTCACGGATTTGTTAAAATCGCAAGCCGTTCCGCCGCTCGTATCTTCCGTTTATTGCGTCTCGGAATTTGGCCCGCGTTATTCTCAGCCGCGCAAATCTGCAACCGTACACCACCGAGATTAAGGCTTCGGTTCGAAGGTGAGGAGGACTTTTTACAACGTTATTTCGCCGTTCGACGAGCAACGTCGAACGGGATAAATGTAGGGATTCCGGAGGAATCAATTTCCCACCCGTATGACGACTAGATTTTATTTTCGGGAAACTGCGCTCTTTCTCCGTCCCTAAATCGTACGATCCGCGCGTGGCGTTTAAACATTGTGGGAGTATTTTTTGGCACTGCACCCGAACTATGGGCCATTGTGCAAAATCCTGGGAAGATGCCAATGTAATACTTGATGTAACGTGAATTTATTGTTGTATACATTACTGTCGCAAATAAACAAACCGCGATCGTCACTCTTCGCGCGTTCTCCGCTGCGCTCGTTTTGTCGTCGGGATAACGTGATTTAGGCACGTTATTCATAATATCAATTTGGAAAGCGAGCTACTTTACGTGGCCGGACAAAAATAAATACCGATCTGTAATCGAAAAGAATTTAGAATGCCTGACGATCGCCTTGACATGATTGTCCAGTTCCAAAATGCACGAGTGTTTCGTTCTGAAAATATCGTTTTTAAAAATACACAAACTTTTTTCTGGCCTCGAGTCAGAGTCTCGGAAGCCGAATAAACAGAACGGAAAAGTAAATTAAACGTTTAAATCGGAAAAAAAAATGTTGGTAGTCCAGCGCGAAAGAAAAGGGAGGACCGTGTTTGAAGTGCTGGATTATCAATCGGCAAAATTCCTTAAGATTTCAAATCGTTTATTTTACAAGACGTCGCTCGTCTTGTAAATCCGCTAAATTTCGGATTTGAAGATCGCGATGAAGCGTGGGCCACGTCAACGGGAGTAACTGCGTCCTCAGCACGATTCTATTTTTTTCGCGGGTGCATCGGGTGCGAGGAGAGCGAAACGGAGAGGGAGTGACGCAATTCTCGTTTCGCTCTCGCGAGTCATACGTGCGTGGACGCGGCGGGCGCGACGTGGAGGGACCGGGCCGAAAGAGTGGAGTCCAAGGCAAAGAAGAAGAAGAAGCGGTGCCGAGGCTTAGAGAACCAGAATCGCACGAACCTCCATCGCGGCCGCATCGCCGTCGCGTATCCCTTTCCCTTAATCGCACGCGCGCGCAAAGAAGAAAAGAAGAAGGAAGAAAACGCGCCCCCCGATTAAGTTTCCGATTCTACGATCGACTTTAACTGATTCGGTAACCTTTGAAAGAAAATCGAAGAGACCGGCAAAGCAGCCATGGTTTACGAGAGCGACTTCTACACGACCCGGCGACCCTACTCGCGGCCCCTCGCCTCCTCATACACCGTCACGGTCAGTATTCTCAGACTCTGAGGTTGGTTTCTTTTGTGCCGAGAAAACGCGGGTTGGAAAGTATGTCTTTAATCATGGTTTTGGCTACCCGTGGCAAACTAACGTCGAGAAAGAGAGAGAGTGAGAGAGAGAAAAAGAGAGAGCGAGAGAGAGAGAGAGAGAGTCCCGTTTGCGACAGGAAGCGTACCGTCTCCGTCACATCTGCGCTAAGAGAATAATACAATTATCTCGACTATCATTTTATGTATTTTATATTTGTAATTTTATATTTGTGAGAAAAATCTAATTGACTCGACCATTGACAGTGTTATAATTAGTACCAAACGACGCTGTTTATTATTTTAAATATGCAGTTATATAGTCGAGGATGAATTTTTCTCGCGGCGCAGACTCCGCGGCCCCGAATGATCCTCGCTGTACCGCGCTGCGACGTCTCACCGGTCGTTTCACGGATTTGTTCTCACCCGCCAAGACTAGACCGCTTCCGAGATTTTCCGGCAATTTTGATCCCGCGGGGATTTCCTTGTTGAATCCGAAACGCGGAAAGTAGCTGTCACGCGTGGGCTTTCGGTGACAAAGCGAGAATCGCGCTCGATCAGGTCGAGTGCGGCTGTTTTAATGGCACCGTCACGAGAAAAATTGGTACAAAGAGAAATAATCGATTCGGGCGAAAACGGGTTAAATAATTAATCGGTGATTGACGGGGTAATTATTGCGCGCGATCGCTCGATGGGGTCAGCGTTTTATTTTATACGACACGCGATATGACGATGACGATTTCGCGTAAATTAAATAGTCGAGTAATTTCTCGATCAGACTTTTTTTTTTTAATATATAAATATATATAGATTGCAAGTTGAGAGCGAGAAAATTTTTCGTAACAATTATAATTATAGAAATCCTAATTAAAAGATTTTGACGGTATGTTTTTAATACATTTCTATCTCATATGCAATAATATACATATATTCTTGTTTATTTTATTAATATTGATTTCTCGGTGTCTATTAAAAATAACATTTAATTAAAATAATTAAAATAATCAACTTACAAGGATCAAAGGTGCTAAAAAAAAAATTAAAAAAAATTGCTATCAAAGGACGCAATGCAGGAAGATAAATAAGAACTTAACCGCGTGACAGAAAGAGTAACGCTGACCCGCATTCGCGATTATCGTTGACGTCGGTGACGACCGACGATCCCGTGAGACGTCGAAGGTGCGCGACGGGCGAGAACTTGGCACTCGATTCCCCGTTTTCCCTCCGGCATGTAGACGAGGTCGAGCGACGACAGGGAGCGAGCAACGCGACCGGAAATATACGTCTCGGCGTTATCTCGCGGTCTTTCTTTGACTTGTTCCCGACGCCCTTCGAGTACTCGCGCCCCTCGTTGCTGCCGCTCGTCGTCGAGCTCGACGCCGCGACTCGTCGAAGAGATAATCGCCGAGACCGAATCTCGACTTCCACACTTTACTCCGATCACTGTGCTCACCACTATTACTACTATACTAGCACCGTACTACCAGATTTGCCACTACTATTACTGTCACTACTATGTTACCACTACTACTATACTACCGCTCCTGTGCTCGAGGACGTGCAATCGGTGTCCCGGAAAACGATGCCCGACCCTTCGGCCAGCAAGAATTTCAGGGGTACACCGAAAGCTTTCTCTAAAAGCTGAGTTAACGTCAATCGTAACGCGAGTACGGAGGTCAAACTCGCAAAACGGAGCCTTTATTACAATTCAGGGCGGATCCCTGCTTCTATAAAAAAAATTTTTTTTATTCTTTACTCAAGCGGTATTGCAAAGAGACCACTTGCAGGGAAAGTCGTAAGCAGAAAATCAAGTACGTCGGTATAAATGAATTTACTTCCTGCGATACTTGTGACTTATCGCTGTGACTCTTTTTTTTTCTTTTTTCTTTTCTTCTCTTGTTCGTATTTAGAACGGCTACCCTTGTGTCCAGGGAATAGCTCTAGTTCTTGTTTCATGGTTACGTTGTCAGTGTCCATGACCCCGCAACAATCGGGGGAAGTACCTAATCGTGTGCGAGCGACGAGGACTCGCCGCATAACGTTTGTGCTAATCGCAACTCGAGCCGTTGTGAGAGAACCGTTGCAACCGATATGTACTTCTAACAAACGGTAGATATTTAATGATTGACTACTCGGTCATGTTGCGAATTTTATTGTGGACCGTTGATTTTGATATTTTATTATATTTCTGTAATAATACGTTTACCATACATTATTACCTTTTAATTAATTGTTTGTGACACGTTTTATTCGTTAGGAGCTCGACTCCGTTACTATTTGGCGAGAAGCTTTATCTAGGCATAGCTAGAATTGTCGAGGAGTCGGGTATCTGGGTTAGCTTTAGGGATCGCCATTGATCATTAGTCCGAGGAAGAAAAAAAAAAAAAAAAAAAGCGGTCAGAAACGAGATAAATGGCGCAACGCCGATAAGAATTTTTGCGAAGAAAACCGTTCGTTCAAGAGCTACGTTTAGTTCTCGGTTCATCGCTGTTCTTGTGTTATCTGCGCAATTTTACCTGATATATATTTTTGTTTGTAAAATATAAAAAAAAAAAAAAAAAGATTTCGAGGAAAATTAATTCGTGACGCGAAGAATGTTAATCTACGTCGTCGATGCTGCGACATCGCCAGACATTTTGGCGACGAGAAGCAAACTCGTTGCGCTCCAAGTCTGACGGAAAGCTCCTTTTTGAATATCGCTCTTGGACGTGAAGTCTCTAAACGTATTCTACCGAATCCTACTCAAGACCCGATTTGGATCGTCGAGTAAATAGATTTTTCTGCGCGGGCCGGATTTGAGATTCGCCGGGTCGCGTCTAAGTTTAACGCGAGTCCAAGTCCCGGAAAATGGCTGCAACGCTATGAATAGCTTCCGTTCTGTAAATTCCCTGCCCTCCGGCGGCTCTATTTATAATGATTTTGGATTTTCTGACGTTAAGCGTCTCCTGCCGATTATATTCCGCGCTTTTTCTCGAGGCGGAGTGAATTTTACGCGCGAGAAGGGATCTTCGAATTATCCCGGTTTGCGCCACCGTACGTCCTAAGAGCCCGACGAGATATCGGGCCGCCATACAGCGTTCCGCGTTGTTTAACGCTGGCACGAGCCGCTTCGTGCTTAGTACGCGTCTATTTATAAAGATTAAAATCAACCGCGCTCTACAGAATGAATAAACGTCTTTAGGCGCCGTCGTTTTGCGAAGAAATGAAAGGGGACGACGTAAGCTTCGGGCAGAAATTATCCCGTACTTTTCAAGCGAACGCCACCTTAGATCAGTACAGTAACTCGCACAATAATGCTACCTCGCACCAAGTGACGCAGCACTAATTTGTCGATTTGGAAAAGTAGACTGCAGCAATAACAACCGCAATCGCAACCGCAATAACGTTGTGGCGAACTTAGCCCGCATTTTAAGGTATCGTCATCTGCGTGCTTCGAGCACATTGCCACGGTCGCAATTGGTGGCACGATTAAAAAAGTCTGGCGTCGGATTTGGCAGTCGACGCGCAGCAAAATTAGGGTGCTATTCAGCTGCGAGGAATCGCGCGCGTAGGACGCCCTCCAGATTATTGCCCGTGACGATTATTAAGACGTCGCCGCCGCGCTCTCGCGGCTACGAGAAGAGAATCGGTGTTGCGTTACTCTGCCCTAATTTAGACGCACCCGGCAGTACGACGCTCGACGCCCACCGTCGGATTTTCGTCGACGCGAGAATTCATACACGCCCGCCGACGCCAGCACACGGACACGGCCTGCTGCGAGAGACGTCATCTCCTCGGCAATCCGTATAGAATCTGCCGCGGGACGCGCAATACCGAAATAATCCGCCTATACGAAACTATCAACATGGAAAACTAGTTGACACGGCAAGAGTTTCTTTGAACCGGAAATAATATATCCGGACATCGCGGAAGGAACGTGATAAATAAATAATCGTCTACGTAAAATTAATGAGATTGGAAATATAATTAATTCTTATTAATAAGAACGCGAGACGAAAGCTTGGAGTAAATCTCAGTTTAATTTTTATTACTTTTAATATTTATTTTATTATTTTTTTAAAATAAATTATTATTATCATTATATTTCTACATGTGTCAATTAATTTTTTTTAAATTATTAAAATAATTTTTAATGTGTATATATATATTTCCCACCCAAAAAACTTATTTAATAAAAAAAAAAATGACCATGCAACAAACCTTGATAGATGCGCAGCAGCGGAGGTTTGATGTATCTGTAACAAAAAAATAAAAAATTAAATTGTAGACATATATAAACAACGCGGGCATAATTTTTTATAATAATTATGAGGGGGAAAAAAAGAAAAAAAAAGGAAATTTAGAACGCGCGGAAAGCGTCGAGAAAAATTGAGAAAAAAATTATCCGACGTATCTGAGTCTATTCATCTACTATTCGGAACCCCTTCGCGTGGGAACGTCGAGGAAAACGGCAAACGGCACACGAGCGGTACTACGACGATGGTTGCGTTTTGAAAAAGGAAACAAACGAGAACAGTAATAGGAGAGTAGTGTGGAAGCTCGAAGATGTCGACGAGCCATCGCTTGACGAATCTGACAAAAATCTTATCGCCCGGATAAATAACAAAATTTCTGGATTCGCTTCGCGACTCGAGGATCGAAGGGCCGCTAATCAATTTTGTTCGGTCGGTCGATTAAGGACCGGGTGATTCTGACCGACACGAATTTCCAGACGGACGCCAAAAAGCAAGACTATTTTCCGTGGGAAAAGGTACCGCTCGTGCCGCGACCGTCGCTGGTGCCGGACCCGTTCACCGTCTGGGGCCGCAAGAAGCAAGACCCGCGCACGGAGTTCTATCAGTACGCCACCCTGTCGGACAAGGAGGGTGTGGTGCGGGGAAAGGACGTGGCGAAGGAGGATCACATTCGCCAGCTGGTGGATGGCGGTGCCGTGTCGAAGATCGGCCTCGACGCCGCGGCCGAGCTCGCCACCCGCGGCCACGTCTTCGAAAAGGGCGTACTCGCGCGACCCTCTACCAAAGTCAGACACGCCAACACGCCCGCTACCGGACGAACCAAGATCCTACTCGCCTTGCAGACGCCGTCTTGGTACCGATTCTAACGACGAGAAACACGAGAGAAAATACACGAGGAAGAAAGGCGAAAATATATCACATGCCGTAGAGACGTTCTTCGAGAGGATAAAAATTAATATCAACGTTCCTCTCGAGCGTACATTTTGAATTTTAATTGCCACCGCTACAGATATAAAGTTGAAATTATTACACGGCCCGATATCGTAACTTTCTTCAACGATCATTATTTAATACCGCATTAACTACTTTTAATGCGTTTTGATAAGCGTAGCTAATAAAATCTTGATTGATCGGTTTTCACGTGAAAATTATACTTTTCGCGGAATGTTAATTAAATTTATTTGCGTAGGAGATAGTATTTCAATTTAATAACGATTAGAGATTCTAGGTGTAGTTAGAAAGGTCTTGGACTTAAACACTGATAGTGTTTTCTTTTTCACCGATTATTTGTATCGAGAATTAAATGAGCAATATAAGAGTGTTTCAAAAAATCACCAGCATTCATTATCATTTTATATTTCTGATTCTTACAAACGCAAAAAAAAAAATTTACGAACTTCCTTAAATTTCAGCGGAACTAAAAAAAAAAAAAAAAGAATAGAAAAACAAAATTAGACTATTCGCAACTGAGTTCACAATTAAATCTCCCGTTTAGCCCCTAACTCGTTCGTCGAATTAATCGAGCTTTCGCATCGGAGTTAAGTTTCTCCACCGTGCCGAATTGCAATCGCGAGAACGTGCCCGACTAATCGAGCGACTCCGATTAAATCGTAATTAAGTTCAATGGAGCGTTAGCGCAATCCGCCACCAAGTTTCACGCCTCGAAGAAGGTCGAAAAAGCTTCGGAACGGGACACCGAGCGCACACGTGACGGGACGCAGATGCGTGTAACGTTCTCGTCGTGTACATGCACACCCTGGTGCACCTGTCGCGGTACATACATATACACACAGACATACGTACAACGTACACGTTACCCACGCGTTTCTTGGCAGGGTCCACGTATCGTTGCCTAACGTTCGGAGTGTCCTGAATATTTCGGCAAGGAGACATTAATAATGCGTATGTTGCATACCGCACCGCGTTTATAATTGGCCCGCACGTTGTGTGTCTGCAGATAGACCGACGTTGTTATCATAAGCATGTCGCCGAGATCCATCACACTTTCCGTCTCCAAACGGACGACGGGAGAGAAGTCTTTCGCGCCATGTGTCTATCATTTTTCACGTCCACCCCTCCCTGCGAGTCTCTCAACCCTTTGCACCGTAATTTCTTATCGTTCGCTATTAATACGCCGTAATTATATTAAGAAAAAAAAAAAAAAAAAGAAGCAAAATTTCGTGCCGCGAAAAGTAGTCTCGTTGATTCAAAAACTTAAATCGGAAGATTGAAATTGAGATTGAAGCTCGCGGCGTAATCGAGAGCGAATGCAGTTAATAATTGCGGTTGAAATTTTAGAGCGGGACGCGGCGGATGTTTATCTCGTCGCGAGATGATGCAGCAAAGGGTTAATCGCGCTCGCGGAGCCCGTCGAGGCTTCCAGCGTCGCCTTGATTCCGCCAACTTTCTTCTTATCTGGCCGCGAGCCCAGCCAGCCATCTGGTCGGCATTATCGGGCTCGGTTCACGGGAATGAGAAACGACTTTGGGAGTCTTCCTCCCTTTTTAGAATAGATGAACTGACACCGCGAGCGCGATACGATGACGCGGGTTAATTATTCGCGAGTAGCGCGAGCAAGTCGCGTACACCCTCGAGCCAGACGACGCAGCGATGCACCTGTTTCACCCACCTTCCACCTTCGACGTCCCTCATCTCGCGCGTCACGTGCCTCTCTCGGCCGGAGAACAGGGCCAAACGATATTTTAGGAAGGACCATCTCGCCGCGAAACACTCAAGAAAAATAACGAAAGAGGAAAAAATAAAAAACGGCGAAACTACAATGCTAGAAGAAGTTGTAGCTTTTACGCGGTAGTCCGTGTTGATTTTTATTTCTGAATATTATTTGTGCCTACCAATCTTACATTTGATTTAATAAAACTGTTTATTTGACATTTCAAAATTTAACATTACCTGCTTTTATCGTAATTAAAGTTCAGATCGGTATTAAATTTTATTGAAGATTAAGTCAAAGATAAAGTGTTAATTTAAGAATTCGATTGTCGAGAAGACTTATATTTTCGCTTTAAAAATGGTCTTAATAATCAACCTGTTTTCCGGCCAGATAAATCGATCACGAAACCTCACACGTATGAAGAGAATATGTAGACTTGTTTGATGCAACCCTATTCCCCGACCCGGCAATCCATTTGCGGCCCGCGGATGGAGAAGCGGGAGGATCGTTCCGAGACGAGAATTAATGTCTGGCGCACTATTTATACGTACGATTTTCGCGTCATGGTAAGGCTCGAATAAATGAGACAAATTAAAAAATAATAAAAAAAAAGAAAAAAAAATGAATTAGCCGTAAAGGGTAAAGGCGCTACCGCTCGTCGACGGACGCAACCTCCGTTTACTAAAGGCGAGCCTGTTCTCCCCCATTGTCGTTGACCATGATCTAACCCCGAATCCGTAGACGCCTCGTCACTACGTGGTTCGCGACTATCCGGATGCCGGAGTGAGGTCCGCCCAAGAGCAGTACAGCTATTCGTACACCAACACCAGCTCGAGCAGCTCCTCCAGCGCGGACCCGTACAGCAGCCGTCCTCAGAGGACCACCCAGACCCAGGAAAGCGTCGTCAAGAGGGAGACCGGCCCGTACGGCTCGTACTCGACCGAGAGATCAACCAGGACATCGTCCGGCGGCGGACCCGGGAGCTACCGCTCCTCCTACGAGTCCACCGCTTCCGGTCGTCTGCCCGGCGGCACCAGCTACCGCCACTACTCCTACCGAGTCTAAATTTCCACCCTCTACCCCCCTCGGCGCGCATCCCTTTTCTCGCCGATCGCGCTTCCGCTCTCATCGATCTTCGACGACCCTCTTCTCTTCGCCGCGCCGGCTGATCTCTCGATCGCGCCGAAAACAGATTTCCGCCGCTGCGAAACGCCACAGACTCGGCTATTCGTGGCTCGGTCCCCACCGTTTCGCGTATGCAAAACACGCGACGGTAAACGCAACCACGGCGAACACGCCGCGTTAATAAAACGCTGGTAAAACCGGCTGGCGCAAGAAATGCTACGGAAATCAAAAGTCGGCGCAGTTTGGAGAACGCTTTAAAGCGGATCCGTCGATGACGACGTCGAGACTTTTCCCCTCCCTTTTCGACGAAGATTACAAAGTCAAATCCTACGAGTTATCGAAGGAGATTTCCTCTCACAGAGATTGCAAAGTTAAATCTACCGGCAGTAACGACGAAAGCGTGTTAAGTATATCGAATAAGAATTCTCTCTTCCTTCTCCGCGGAAGGATCTTGTCGCGCTATACATATACCTGTTTATCGAACTAAGAGTGAATAATTATGTGTCAATTCGAAAAGAATTTCGCGGAATATATATATATACTTTATATCGATTTGGTCGTCGATGTCGATAAGAGCGGAATATCGCCTTTTTACCGCGCATGCCGAGTCAGAATTCCTTTTGGTTTCTCTCCTCGTGTCAGTTTTGTACGCTTGATATATATATATATTTTTTTTTTTTCTTGTTAATATACCCGAGGAGAATTTTCGCGCTTTTAATGTACACCAGCGTATCGGCAGAAAAGCTTTTTATATTCTTGACGTTATCATCCCGCTGCAATTACTGCTGTTACCGTAGCCCGAGCTGGAGATAGAGCATTACTCAGTCGCATTTAGAAATAAATTAAGAGCTAGTCGCGCTAACATCGAGAGAGCAGTACGCAGACCTGATATTTTTGCCGAGTTTAGCAACTCGTGCGATAAGAGACGTCGCTGATATGAAACAGACGGCTTTCCACACAGAAAAAAAAATTTTAAAAAAAGAAAAAGAAAAAAATTAAAAATTGTACGTACACAACCGTGGTAATAAATCATTGCATGAAACTACACTTTGAAGAATTGTTAATCATTCTATGCGAGTTGTCGATTAAGAATCACCTCCGAATATCCGTAGATCTCACGGATTATGCAATCGTTTGTGTGTTTAATGTCTGTGTTCTAATAATATCTGCTCCTATTCTAATTCGCGATATGCCTTCCCTTTTCTCGGGGGATGTTTTTACCTTTCGTACAGCCGAGGGAGAGTTTTTCGCGAGCCGCGTTTCTAAACTGTCCTTACGGGTACCTTACGTCGTCCCTATATTATTGTTGAAAAGCGTTCTTGTTTCTAATTAATAATTATTCAAATATATTTTTAAACGTGTAATAATTTATGTGTTTCATTATGTGTTAATATTAAAAAAAAAGAAAAGAAAAAGAAAAGTGGATTATTTTGTCTTCTGAAATTATGGTTACGGTGTGATGTTATAGACGGGACATTAAGAATTGCTATCTATCCGGCAGTCTTATCACAAAGTGAGCTATATTAACCATGACTAACAACGTTCATCGTCATCGTCATTATCATCGTCGTTGCTGTCGTCATCTCGATAGACACACAACGCGACAATCGGCCAAGTCGGTTATCGCGGACGAGAAAAGAAATCTATATCGCGGCATAGGAGCCACCGCGTAACCTTTTTCCCGTTTTCATTCTCTCCGACGACCTCTGTTCTTTATCCCGCCCGATTCTGTCCCGAGACGCCGTGAGAAAAGCGCAAAACGAGCGAGGCAAACGGGCTAGCGAAAGAAAAGTGAGAACGAAGAAGATAGAACGAAACGCAGATGCCGTCCGAGAGTTGCTAACCGAGTTGTTCTTCTTTCTATTTACTCTGCCTGTCACATGTGACTCCTCCGATTCTCACCGCCAACATCTCCGCCACCGTTGTCGCCGCCACCGATGCCGCCGTTGTTGGAAACCGACGGATAAAAAAATAAAAAAAATAAAAATAAAAAAAAATGCAAAACGCCCTTTCCATATCTATAAACGCGATGCAGTATCGACCCATTACCATCATACCAGTCTCCACCGTCATCCAGGTAGGTACTCCCGTCTCTGATGGTTTATAATTGCGCGGCGAATGCTCGACATTCGCCACCGGAAGCGCAACAGGTGCGATCGTCGATTCTGATCGTCGCGTCGTAGATTTTTTTTCCCCAATCGTCCGATTCGATTTGGGGAATATCGTTTGCGCCAAAATATAAAGACCATATGTATATAGAAAGCAGCCGAGTATAAAATTCAATTTCCATTAATTTTTGTTTGAGACAAAAAAAAACCCCCCCCAAATAAATTATTTGCATTTAATTGATTTCTCTTCTAACCGACTTAAATTTGGCAGTCCGACTTTAAACTACTAAACTTTGAAATCGTCTTTTGCAGACTGAAACGTGTAATTTGATTTTAAAAGAATTTTAGTAAGACGCCTTTAGCGATTTTTTTTTATTCCCAAAAGGGTAGTACTATTTAATTTACGACGCGATTGATATCAGATTTGACTTGTACTCTTTGCGTAATTCCGCAATTGGATCGACATTGTCTTTCTCGAATAACTGCATTCGTAAAAAAAAAAAAAAAAAATGCGCAACTAATATTTCAAATATTTCAATTAAAAATAAAATAAAATAAAATAAAAGTTAATTAAATAAAATTTTTTAATTTAACTTTGCAGTATTGGTATTTAATAATTTTAGTTTTAAACTCAAAAAGAAATATTCCACAAACGAAAGAAAGAAACGTCGATCATTCTTTCGATTTACGTATAGCAATAAATAACACTTCTCGATAATAATAAATATGTAATTTGTTTTGTTTAAATTTGATACTTTTTCTATATGTATATAATCAAGTATGTTTAATTCCCATACGGCGTGTTATCACAGCAACATGATATCACGCAGTTTGTCAGTAATACCAGAAAAAGCACCTTGCGTAATAGATGTAACGACGCTTTGCCGCTCTCACGCTAATTAATTTCATGCGTTTCGCATTAATTAATTTCAGATCTCGATGTTTACTAATTCTAAAGCGCTACCTCATCGCAGTAATAATCATCTTCACGGTGTCGCGCGTAATTCAAGGTAATGTAACGCATTGTTTAATGTTACCCCCTCGTCCTCATTGACAGATCGCGTTCAAATTTCTTGTCAAGCTCTTTAACAAAATTACGCATCGATACTTATCGTGTGCGATCTACGTCGCGTGCGCATCGTTCATTTGGCATGCTCGCTACTCATCGCTGGAACGCATCGAATGCTACGCCTCGCTATAATTTTAATCCTTTGGTGACGATTTAACAGATAAAAAAATATTCATACAGTTATCGATAAATTGCTTACAATTTAGTATCCATCTCAAAATTAATTCTAAACCTGAGCAAGAGCGCAATATTAAGTTCCTGTTTTATTTTTAAATTAAATCAATTATTCGAGACTTCTCGTACTATTCTATTCAGAAAAAAAATTTTATTTTCTACCATAATTGCTCTAATAAAATTCTCGACAAGTTTACATTTTCGACTTTGTTATAGTTAGTTATCGTAAAACATTTAGCAATTTACAAATTAAAAAAATGGCAATCGTCACCGAAAGGATGAACCGCTTGGCTCGCTATGAGATATTCGCTTACGCGGCACGCCGCTGCCGGGCGCGATTAGTAAAAACGAGACGTTCGTTAACTCCAGTTGAGGAGCGTTCCTCACATGCCATACGTGGCACACAAGAGGCTTGTCACCGTAGTTCGATCGCCGATCCATAATGTGTACTACGCTGGCGCGATGGTACCGATAAGAGTGCGAACGCGCGTGCGACCCAGCATCCTCGCAGCTGAGCTCAACAGGATACGCTATCTACCGAGGCCGTCCACCCGATCCTACATCGAAGAGTACCTAAATTCCCGAGACAACATAGTAAGTCCACTAATCTGTCTAATATTCACTAGCTCCTTCTCCCCTTTTCTCTCTTTCTGTCTTTTTGTGTATCTCTCTCTCTCTCTTTCTCTCCGATCTAAATCAGTTTATCATTACGAAAAAGCACGTGGTAAGATAACGCTGTCATCAGTCACGACTGATCACCGCCCGTCAGTTTTGTCGTCGTCGCTGTTTTTCGTCGACATTCATTCACATCGAACACCGTAAGCGGAATCGCGTCGTTGCAATGGGAATTTATTTTTGTTTTACACGACAGATACGAAGTTGCGGATGATAATTTTTGAATCCGCTTTCGTTTTTGTATTTTTGTAGAATAAATTAAAAAAAAATATATATATAAAGTAGTCGATATTGAAGTCGATGATGAAACCTCTGCGTTTTTGTTCGAAATTTATTAACGTAATTAAATTTAATGTTTTGTTTAAAGTAATTGATGTTATATTAAAAAATCGGAATTAAGGTATCAGATCATCATTATCAAATTATTATCAAATCATTATCAAAACCTACCCTTAAAATAGTAGGAAACTACGGAAAATAATTTACGTTAGTTAGATTCGATCGACTCGTTTAGGCAAATAATATAAGTTTCCCAAATATTTTTGCAGCTTTTCGACGATGAAGCGAGGGAGATTCGCGCAAGAGTGGATTCTCTTCTCCGACGTGTCCACGTGTTCGTGCCAAGAGCAGTGGCAAGGTATCCGACGAAAACAAAATGGTGTGCAACGAATTACTCAATTAAATTGATCAAAATTTAGCAATGAAATTATCTGAATTTATTATTAATCGTTAAAAAAAAAAAAGAAAAAAAAAATTGCTTTACTAAATTAATTTATTATTTTAAAGAAACGACAATCAAAATAACTGCAACTCGGAGATAAAAGTGCAAAAATATTTCAAGTATCTTAGAACATCGTTTTTTCAAGTCTTCAAGTCTTTCAAGTCGATGCAGAATAACGTCATTTACATGTGAAGATAATCAGCGGTTCTCTCGTAATTTCCAGCGATTTCATCGAGGAGATCGTACCGGAACGTATGCGAAGTCACGACTATGTCCGCCGGCTGCTCAGCGGGCGCAGCAACGCGAAAAAGGAGGTTGATTATCTGAGCTGGTACGAAGTGCCCGACCGGGGCCACTTTGGGACTTTGGCGTGTATCAAGTACGTCGCCGGCAAGCCGCAGTCCGTCAGGAAACCGTACTACAAAGTCGCGGACCTCCGACCGGCCGACATCCGCAACGACGTCAACTTCCTCAGCTATTACAGCAAGAACCGCCAGGCGGCCGCGACTGCCTGTGAGTAATCCGTCACGGTGACGAGGACGACGACGACGACGACGATGACAATGACAACGAAGACGTGGATCATCGGCGACCGGCGCTTCGCTCTCAAAGGGGAACCACCACTTCGAGAACGAAACCGCTGTCGGCGTACCCGATCCCGTCACGACAATGTTACACACGATCCGTACACAAAGCACGTAGTTAGAGATTGCCGAGAACGAAACGAAGGATTCTCAAAGAAAAATTTCAATTTTTATTTTTAATTTAAACTGAACAATTTCTTTCCTTGGTAGTTTTTCAAAATTGACTTCAAGTAGCAGCCTGTGATATTATTTTATAGATGTATTTTTTGTAAGTACATCCTGCTTTGACATTTTGCGCAAAAATATTTAGAGAAATATATTAATTAAAAAGTGAACACTTGAAGAAACTTCGTTACGTTCTCGCGGCTCGAGACCATGATTTTTGAATAGATTTTGAAAAAAATAAAAGACGGCCCCACGACGCCGTTGTGTGCAACTCTCTTTTTGTCTATTTTTTTTTTTCTCGTTCCACTACCGCCCTTAGCCCCCCCTGCCCTCTCGTTTCTCTATTTGTTTTTTTATTTTTCATCCCTTTTCTTGGATTGGCTGGCACCTCTGGTTCACACTGTCTGAAAACTTTTGTTTGTGCTAGCGAGCACGTGTGTTTCTCTGGTATTTTTGCTGTTTTATTGTTGGTCACGCGACAATTGATCTTACTTTTTGTACGTGTCTACCTTTTATTTTTTTTGGCTGTATTACTGTTCAATAGTATTGTGTCTAATCATACAACGTATACACTTACCCTCCACGTATACCCAGCATCCGTTTTTGATAACTACCCCGCCAGGCGACATCCGACACAGCGCGATTTTATTATTATAATTTTGCGGAAAAGATGTGATTGAATCGATCTCCACGGTAAAAGCATGAATGTTAATTCTCATTGACCAGTTTCTTTCATTATGCAACCCGTGACAAGATCCAAAAATAAATCGCTCGCAAATTACATAATTGAATTATCGATGTTCGCCATTTACTTACGAAAAGAATTGAATTATATATATTCTTTTCCGGGACGATCGATTCAATTGTCGGTTATCGGTGAGATTCATCCGATTCGGCGACGGTTCGCATCCTTTTTTTTTTTTGCGAACCAACGGACCGAAACTATTTTTTTTTTTTTAATTGCGGTAATCGGGAAAAACATGGCGAAAACGACATGGTGACCAAAAAGAAAAAAAAGAAAAAAAAAAAGAAAAAAGAAAATTGTGAGCCAAATCAAAAGAAACGAAGGAACGAGAGAGAGAAAGAGCGTGTGTGTGTATGTGTGTGTGTAAGAGCAGGACATTTACACGACGGAAACTCCAGGCGGAACACCAGACTGGGATCGCGCGCCAAAAGCAGAATTTTGCGGCGCCCGCGGATAAGAACAAAAATGAAAGAGAGGAAGCAGTGCGGCTTTTTTGAACGTTTCAGGCAAGTGTTGGAGGGACAAGGTGCCGGAGCTGTATGAGAAGCCGAGCAAGAAAAGCGAAGAGGAAGAGGCGGAAGAGACGGAGATCGCCGCCGAGGAGTGACTCCGACTTGGTCGTTCATCATCGTACGAACTGTGGCCGATGCCGTCCGCTTTTACGTTCCGGAACTGACGTATACGCGCGCGAGAAAAAATAAAAAAAATAATAAAAAGGAATAAAGAAAAATACGGCAGACGATATGCAGAAGCTGCAGGATTGCAAACCGAAAACGAGCTCTTTATCTCTCCACGAGAATTTTATTCTCGAACTTTTGAAGCGCGCCTTACGTCAACGAGATATGAATTAATAAAATGTTGATAAACGAAATCATACAGCGCTCAATAGAATCGACGTTAAAAATTAACGAACTCCAAATTAACAAGAATTTCATAGAATAGCAACTGATAAAGAAAGCGAATAAAATATTTTCAAACTTGATTATACGAGTGTGATCTCATGTGGGATTGAATTGAATTGTATAAATTTTTATTTTTAATAATAGAGTATTTTGAAATAAAGTTATTGCGAGAAATATAAAAATCCGCCGAGACTTTTTGCAACAAAATAACTTTTTACAAGATTAATATCAATCAAAATGTTTTATTTTATTTTTAATTTTATTTTGGCAACCGAGAAGCAGAAAGAAATTTATATATTTCAGCTTTAAAGTATTATCCTCGTTAAGTTTTTTTTTTTTTTTTTTTTTTTTTTAACACACTCTTTATATTCGGTTCGCAAGCCTGACAAAAAGTCTCTCTAAATATAATTATTTCATTGCGCGCAGCTTTTCTATCGGAGATAGTCACCATCAAAAAAAAAAAAAATCTAATATCCGTCTCCACTTATTTATTTTTCCTTTCTTCTATTCCGGTCGTGTGCCCGATCGACCGCTTCATTAAAGTCCAATGTGCCGACATTCGTAATAATCATAGGACGTGTTGTATTTCCCGAGGACTCTTCATTCAATTTTTACTTGGCGGACTTTAATGAAATTGCGACGGCTATGTAAAATTGTCGTGACCATAGAAACGATCGTGCCCGATATGATCTATGTGCGGAGTGTAACAGACACGAAGGAAAGAACGGAGTGCGATAAAGAGGAAGGGAAAAAAAAATACCAATTAAATTAATGCGACCGAAACTCGCGAGACCCGCGCGCACCTATTAAAGTAAAATAAATCGAAGATAAAAATGTAGACACTAATCCAATGTTGCACGTATTGCATCACGATGTCCGTTACTGTTTCGATTTTGTAAATCCTGTTTTTGTGCTTGCAAAATAGAAGCGAAAAGAGAGAAGAAAAAAAGTAAAAAAAAAATTAGCGTACGAATAAAATAATAATGCTCGATAGAAGCGAGAGTGTTCAGAGTCAAATACTTTACTTTGCACGGGAGAAATAATGACGAGAAACGTAGACGAGCTGCGTAATGAATAAATGCACTGTTTCCGAGGTAAGCTTCTTCATGTGCTTCGTTTATAGTTTAACCAACGACGTCTCATTTTGTCTCTGAAATCCATTATTTGCGGAATTCATTAAATTTAGCACATCTGAGTGGGGGGACAGAAAAAAAACACTCCCGAATAATCGTTTTAATTTCACATTTAAAAAGATCAATTTAAAAATAAACATTTTTTTTCTTTAATGCTGAAAAGTTCAAACTTTAATAAAAAACTACTTTAATTAGAATTCGTTTAATAATTATTTCCCGAAACTACTCCGATTTCTGATGTGATAAATAATTTAACAGCATAAATCTAGATTAGGAATACGTACGGCCGAAAAAAAAATAACAATAAAATTAGCTAATTGTAAAATTTGATTGTAAATAATTTGGAATTTCAGAGACAAAAGGTCCGACAAATCAATCGCTAGATGTGACAGAGTGTGATCTCTAATCGGACGTCACGCTGAACGAACCGTGACGGTCAAACAAATTCATCTTCACGAGATAAGACGCGAACTGTGATCTCATTAATTGCCGACCTCATTGACGATTAAATACCGACGAACGTAATATTTTCGCGCTATCGGAAATGAGCTCGATAATTCATCCTTAATTCTCAAAACGCTTCCATCGTTAATATCTAATATTATTACAACTTATTTCTCGTTTCTGCTCATCCGTCGTATACATGTGCAATAGATATATGAAATAAAATCGTACGCATTTGTTTCACACGATGCTAATCGACTAACGAACATGCCTCCATCAATCGCTTCTCAAATTAATTTTGTGTGTAATCACAGCATCAGTCGCTTTCTACTGCCGTTCTCCGCCAAGTCTTTATCGCTTTCTTGGTTTTAATGTCGCGGGCTTTGAAAGAATCCTCTGTCGCTAATCGATCCTTTATGTTTCATGTACCTCACAGCTCCCGGTGAACCAATGACAGAACGAGAGATGCGAAAGGGTCAGTAGGCACACACGAAATAATCTTTTTTTTTTAAATAACGAAGGAATTAAAGTCCCGGTATCAAAGAACTGCTATTGTGGGGACGTTCTTAAAAAGAAATACATTTCGTACAGCGCGGATCGTAGACACAGAAATACGCAACTCACGTTAAAACGTTTTACGAGAGTAAGAAATAAAAAAAAAAAAATTACTTTCCTACGCCAAACTTTCATGTTTCATACATATTACATTTCGATAAAATTGTTATTTTCGAAACTCCCTGGACACTCGAATTTTTAATCATCATGATTTCATAATTAAGAACTGTGTCCTTTCTTTCATCCCGCATGTAATGTCTTTTCACAATTTTTAGTACGCGCGTTAGGCCACGATTCAACAGCCGGAAAACAAAAAAGTAAGTGTCGATGTAAAACAGTAAATTTCAGATAAGTTCCCTTGTGTTACTTGTCGTTTATGTTAACCCTTACACATCCTAGCTTCGGAATCGGAAGAGAAGCCCGAGAAGAAAGCAAAGAAGAAGCCAGAGTCGGAAAAGAAGCCGGAAGAAGAACCTATACCGGTGACCGAGCCGGTGCCCGAGCCGATATCCGAACCGGTGCCCGAGCCTACGAAAGAATCAGAACCGATTGCGGAATCTGTTAAACCGTCGAAGCCGGCGAAAGGATCGAAACCAGCAAAATCGGCCAAATCGGCGAAAGCCGTCGAGCGCAAGGCGGAACCTGTCGCGGAACCTGCACCCGAACTCGCGAAGGAGCCGGAAATCGTAAAGGAACCGGAGCCCGAACCTGTGCAAGAACCAGAGCCTATTTCAGAGCCGGAGCCGACAACGGAACCGGAAGCGCCGACGGAACCAGTCGCGGAAGAGACGCCCGCGCCGGCCGAAAGTACGGAGGCAGTAAGTGACGAAGCCAACGAAGAGAAGGGTACGTTGACATTTTCGCCGATACTACCGGCCGGAAGTATTTGATTTCGGCAACCGGAAACGAGGCCGTTACGCCTCGGTGGATATCTCTCTCTCGGAATCGCTCGTGGTAGGCAAAGGACCGATCGTTGACTTGTGTCGCCGTTAACAGCATCTCCCGTATCGATCGCACGAGAATTAATGTGTCTTGGTCTAGATTATGTCCAGTGTCTCCTCTTGTCCGTTTTTTTTATGACAAATATCACCCTCGTAAAAATCACGCCAGAATTGCCTCATAGACCATCTCCCCTTTTCGTAACAGTTTTATCTAAATTACCGTATTTTACGTAACGATAACGTCGACACCAGCAACACAATTGCAGCGGATCAGAAAATTCAAGACGTACTCTTAAGACACTTTTCAGTGCGGAGCTGCGATTCTAATTTCGGAGTTCTATCTAAAGATTCTAATTATTAATCAGCATCAATTTCAATTCATTAGACGAAGGCTAGGAAATTAATATTGATATTAATATTAATAGCTCTTGGGTATAATTATTCAAACATTTCATTAATAAAACAGCAAAATCAAATAATAATGATATTTATATATTGATGTATTTATCAAGATGATTTTAATTTTGTGTTTACCCGACAAATGACAATTAGCAAATGTAAGAATAAAATCGCGGCGTCACTTTCAGTATTAAATATGCATCATGAATTTCCGCCGTGAAATCTCATCTCCATTATCGATATTCTAATGAAGACTATATTGCAGTGAAGCAAGACAAGGAAGATGCAATGAGGAGGGCCGAGGCGTATCTCGCTAAAGCAGCTCGGGAAGCGCAGTAAGTGACTTTTGCTTAAGACGCCTCAACAAAACGAGTCAATCGCGCGAAAATTCACCCGAGTGGAAATTTAGCCTAACCGTTATCAAATGACTAGCTGGCCAATTCGTGATTTATCTCGTGGATGTCTAGAAAAACTGTCCAGCGTTGAGCCAAAAATTGCAACGCTCGAAACTAACGAGATAGAAAAGCTGGATAACTAAATGTTTTTCGCCGCGTGGTAGCCTACTACGCGCATTGACTTATGTTTACGCGCTGCTCGACTGCCGCGGCCACTGACCTCCGGGCCCGCCGGCCGCGCGGCCCTCCACCACGTGGACTGACGTAAACACGTGCACGTGATCACAGCTGACCGCGGCGGCCGGCAAGATCGGCGGCCGGTGGATTCGGCAGTCGAGCGCGCGTTGGCATAAGTCAGTACGCGCATTAGATTAGTACGCGGCGAAAAACATTTTTTAGATATCTGTAGCTTTTCTAATTTGTTATTAGGCAGTAATAATTGTCTCGCTATATGAACCGCGCTGAACGGTGTGTAGACGGATACTAGATAATTTTTTTTTTTAATTTTTTTTTTTTTAATAATAATTCTATTTTTTAAATCTTATACGATGCGATTGTATTATGTAATGCCAGCATTGTATTAATTGCAAGCCAAATAACTTGCGATAATCGATCATTTTAATATCTTATTAATTTTTTCTTACGAATTTCTAAAACGTCACTTGGTTCGAAAATGCGACGACTCGATACACAAAATGACAAAATACTATTATTGTTTTAAGGATAATTAAAATTGACGTACATACTGTGTCAGCTTTTCTAATTTCAAGTTTGATAATATACGTATATCGGTGACGATAATTTTAGATGCAGCTGAAATGCTTTCGGTAAATTTTCAACGTGAAACCTTCACGTGGGAAGTTTTTCTTAATTAGCTATTCTAAACATTTATAATTCGAGACTCCATTACTGACGTAGTGCTTCATTTGAGATTGTGCTCAAATGTCATAATGCTTCGCATGAATGTTATTCAAATGTCATCATGTCGCCGCGTGAGATTAGGATGAGAAATTCAAATAGCGTAAAAAAAAAAAAAACATTACGTGATATTTAGATATTCATAAAAAAAACCCAAGTGAGTTTAAAAATTAATTAATAAAGAAAAAATTAGTAGAATTATTTCTAACGCTCTCCTAACATTTTTCACTTTATCTCGATCGCCAATTCTTTTAAATGCAAACATTTAATTTTATTTACGAATAATTTTTTTTATTACGCACGTTTTTCGCTACGTCTTTCGCTTGGTTGTCGCGTTGAGGCAATTTCGTTAATTGCGAATAACTTTGTTTTCCAGATCGGAAGAGGAGAGGCGAAAAGCTGCGGAAGAGGAACGACTGCAGCTTGAAATGGAGGAGAGAAAAGCGTGGGAGGCGCTACAGCTTGCACAGGAACGGAAAGAAGAGCTTTCCCAGATACTAGAAATCGAGCAGCAAGAAGCTGAGAGGAAGGTGCAGGAGGCAAAGTTACAAGCTGAACACGAAGAGACGGAGAGAATAGAAGAAGGAGAAAGGTAAGTTCGTTACTTAAAATAAAAAAAAAAGAAAAAAAAAGCTGCCGGTCGTGATTCACGAATCACTCGTGATTAAAAAATCTCTGCGCCAAAGTAAACGTTTACTTTAATACCAATTGTCGATAGAAAAGAATTAAAAATAACTGCGTAGATTATCTACATTAATAATTTAATGAGCGATTTAAATTACAGCTTGATATTTATATAGAGAAATTAGTTATTTATGTGACGTTTACGTTTAATTCATTTCTTGTTAACAGACTAATCAATCAGGCGAAGCTCGACGCGCTTATCCATGAGCAAGAACGACTGATAGTCGAGGAGCACCTCGAAGAAATTCAAAATCAGAAACAAGAGCAAGAGGAGACGGGCATCGCGCAGGGCGCAGCCGACGAGGAGAATAAAGAAACTGCCTGCGCCGACGAACTGGCGGATCTTGGTGAAATAACCGATCAGGAGAAGGAAGAAAAGCCTTGCGACGTTAACACGGATGACGAGACTCGAGTAAGTGAAAAGTCACATGCAATTCTTTCGTCAACTTTTATTTAATTAAATAATTTAAATTCCTACGTATCAAATGAATTCGAGAGTCGATAGTCGAAGAATGAAGTATCTCTCTTAAGATCTCACCGAATGGATTGAATAAAGAGGAAATTGGCGAACTTTCAGGTCGAGGAAGAGAATGTTCCCGAAGAGGAACCGATCGAGACGGGCGAAGACCCGTTCGTCGAGGAGCCAGAAGGAGCGGAAAGTAAGCCGCAAACAGGACCGATGGCGGTCGAGGACGGACCGCAAATCGAAGAGGTCACTTCCGGCGAGGAATTCTCTTGGGGCGATCAAGACTCGTAATTCGTCCGACTTATTCGGACCCGTTTTCGCGGCATCGATGGACCACGTTCCTTCATCGTAAACTAGAATTTAATGCGCCTACGCGTCCTATCATCCCCGTCCGCGAGCGCCGTTCGATTCGTCATCGCTGCGGATAATCGCCGATCGGTGACGCGACGAAGAGGTCTTAATTAATTTGCCTTAATCCAATCTCTCCATTTATTTATTTCCGCAAAATGCACATCTCTCGTTCAGTCTCACGTTCCATCAGCGCGCATTTCGCGATCAATTTCACGCGTCACATTCTGTTGATCATATTAGTCGTGCCCCCGCGTGGATCGATATTAAACCGCCCGGACTTCTGGTAGCTAAATTTTTATTAGCTCGTCTCAGAAGGACTTGCCCGTGGTCGCGAGTAATCCGCGCCGTATTTATTTCATTTACACCCCTTTCACATTATATCCTACATCGGAGAGCGGCAACCCGTAGATCGAGTCTGACACAAGTATCGATTTCCGTTTGGTCTGCTGGTGGTGGTGATTCGTTTATAGTCTCGGATAGTAATCGGGTAGAAATATCACGACGTATTTTAACCGTCCATTCGGCAATCGTGCAGCCGAGCTGGCTTCGTCGTCGTCGTCGTCGTCTATTTTTACAGTAACAGCCTCGAGTTTGAGCCGTGAAATTGGCTTGCCTGTGCTTGTCCGAGCGATCGATCGAAAGAACGAGGATTCCGGAAATAATCGCGAGCACACAATTTGAGAATTAGCGGCTATCTCACGATTCTCGTCGTTCGGAAAATCGCAGGCCCTCCGATACTTATCTTAGTATTATTTGTCATAAATCATATTGTATACATATATAAGAGTGTGGTAATAGAGAGAGAGAAAGAGAGAGAGAAAGAAAAAAAAATAAATAAATAAGAACGATTTGATACGAACTCTCGTTCCGCGTTTCGACGATAGGCTGAGAAGAAAAAAAATTTTGTCTTTTCTAGAAAAATATCCCGGAGGAAAGTGGAGACTCTTTGCTATTTTTGTCCCAAGTAGAGATTAAAATTAGACGTAAGGAAAGCTGCACAATCTGTTAAGCAATCGACGTTGTGTGCCATATATGAATAAGTCAAAAGAGTACTTAACAAGGTACTTAGTGAATAACGAATGTATTCTCATTCTAAATATATGTTCCTGTACTTAATGCACATTGAAATTCGTAGCGCGACTACATGTCCACCCACACCCACTTTGTTTATAATTCAAGATAATAAATAATTTAAATGGCAATAGAGAGCTATGTTTATTTTAACCTGAATAATATATGCACTTAGTAAAGGAAAAATGTCATAGAGCAAAATGTAACGTTATTACAATCTATCCCGCCATTAATTGTAACGATTAACGATGTACGATAATTCTTGCATTGCTTTCATCGTTATCGCGGATATTTTCCTACAAAATTTTATTTCTCAAAGTTTTTTTAATCGTAAAAAATTTGCCAAATTAATTATCAATTATGTCACAGCAGAGAAAAAAAATGCGGCAATTAAATTCAAAACGTTGATCGCGCGAGGAATGAAATTATTCATTAAAATCCCTGTGAAAATAGACGAAAAAAAAAGAAAATTAAGTTCTTTCCCAAGTATATGTCTATTCATACAAGTTTAATATCCCCTTGGGACATCTCGCGATCGTTTACCCGGCAAAATCTCGTTGTCGGCCTTGACAGAATGCTACGCGAGAAGACGACGTGCTCAGAAGCAGTAAACCTTGGGCTCGTAAACTCGTAGTGTCGGAGGGACGCATTTTCGCGGCGACGTCTCGCGCGGTGTAAAGATCGAGGGAGAGCGTTTCGGTCGGAGGGTGATCGGCTGAAATGGGCCAAGTCGCGTTTGACTCAAAGAGAGATTCCCCTCCCGAGCGGGACGGGGTCGGCTTCAAAGCAAAAACGAGGTTAAATATGTGTGCCAGGGCGCCCCGGCCGATGCTAAGCCCAAACACCGCGCGGTTATAGGCGGGTGCAAGCTGCCGCCCGTCCACTGTCATTGCGCGCGGAATATTGCACCGGCGATATTACGGTTCTTACGTCGAGCAGTTCTGCATACGCGCGCCCGAGCGTGGCAAAACACGCCGCTGGAACGGGATTATTTATAATCGAGACGCTTCCATCACGTGATGTGCTTAATCAATGTGCGCAAAAAGCTCTTCTTCCCCCTCCCCCTTCCGTCCCCCCCAACCCCGCTAAATTAACGGACTCTAAAACCGGCGTTGCGTCAACCGGCAAGCCGCCCGGAGCTTTTTGCGAACCGTAACCCGTCGCGCGATAAAGATGGTATACATACATATGTGATATTAGGTCATCGCGTAGTTACCCCGGGGACTTTGTGAAGGTCGCGTTACGCACTTTTCAACGAAGCTGCTCGTGTCAAAAGCCGCCCCTATCCGCGACACCGATCCGTCTCTTTTATCCTTTATCGCCTCTTGCATGCCGTTTAATTTTAAATTACTTTCAGGGACAAAAAGAAATCCCGACGTTACGAGCGCGAGCTTCCACTGGCGAGCGAGCGGATCGGATTCATCGGCAAATAATTCGAAACACCAAGCTGACCTAGTTCGCGAGGTTAATAATTCGGTGGTAGTTTCGAAAAGTCATTTCGGTTAAGAAGCAGCAATAAGACGAATGCTGTTGTCACGCTAATCCTTTGACACGATTAACTAGCGCCGTAACTTTCGAGCGACGTCTCGCGTTCCCCTTTCCCACAACGGCCTTGTGATATCTGATATCATCAAGTCGGACTCATTAATCCAGATGAAATCACGTGGGCGTGCAGAATCTCGTCGTGAGTCACTTAGAGATGAGACCTCTGATTTCCGAAAGCAAAGGGCGACACTATCAATTACAATTTATGTCCCGCTACTCGCGTATAAATTTTTGCAACGCGATTAATCCAACCGCGTCGAGTGCAGCTTGATTAATTATTTTTCCCCGAGGGTACTCATTGCCCCCGTCTACTTTAGGCGAAAGTTCGCGCGACTTTAACGTCGATAACGCGAAAGACTCGACAATAATACGCGGCAACGACGATGGGAGGCTGGCTGCGTCATTAGCCCGAGTATCGAACGTGCGGTTTCCTTTGCCAGTTGAGAAAATGAGGAGAAGCGTGGGCTGGAAAACTGCACGTTGCTACAATTGCCGCGATTCACGTCCGTGATCTTCCCTCTCTCTCTTTCTCTCTTATTCGTTAGGGAAAATACGACAATTGCCGCCGACAATTGCCGTATTTCGTGATCGGCGGCCAAGGATAACGATAGCGGCATCCCGTCAAACCACGGCGATTTATACGCGGCCGAGAAATACTTGCTGATTATATCCGCGATAAAGAATCGCCGAAGAGAGAATCCATAAAACCGTACGAAGAGCCGATATTTCACTCGGAAATTTGTTGCCTGATTTATGTAAGTTCTGTCCTAACGTCTGCATTATTACGTCTAAGTAGGCGATCTTTAAGCTTCGCGTGTACTTCGTCGCGATCGATACTGCGTTTTGACGTTCTTAAAAAATTCAACAAGCGCATTAACGTTACTAATAATGTATTTTAATTTTTATACATTTATTAAAAATTTCTTTTACTTTAGTTAAGCAGAACGTGCATTTAAAAAATACTAGAATATTTAATTAACTTAACGTGCACAAACTTCGCCAAAGTAAGCATACTTAATGTCCCGTTAATTAAATGTTAAGTATCCCGATATTAACAAGATAATTTTTCCTTCGTATTTTATAATTGTGGCAAATTACATTTTCGCAATAGAGAACGTTGTGTCGTACGTTGAATAATAAAAAGTTGGAAATGACGGTCGTGTGTCGTCGTCAAATGAATAATCGTCCTAACGTCCGCGCCGCGGGCGTTATAATTTTCGAAAATAAGCTCCAAGATCAGTGGCTATTGACGTCACGTAGTCGACGACAATAAAAAGAGGGACTGGCGTAGGTTTCGCGAGCATCGTGTACGTATTACTGACAACATGGTCCCTCTTGCCGCGACATCGAATTGTAAATTGCTAGCGTACGGTAACGCTACCACGAAAATCTGCAATCTAAGAGCCAGCAATAGACCGTAAAATTTTATTTTATTTTTTTCCTTTCATCGCTCTACTTTTAATGCTTGCCGCAAGTCTCTTTTTCGCGTGTCATATATTTGAATGAATATTTTTTTACTGCAAAGAAAAATGCACGTATTTATACGTATCTCGCTCCCTCGAGTCCTGCGAGGTAAAACGTAACAAAATATTCACGCCCCGGCATAGTAATACATAACTAATTAATTAAATTTACGATACGACCGGCTTTCAGCGTGTGATAATAGAGTTCATTAAGTGGATTTAGTTATGAAAGGACTCTATGGCTCGTAAAGTGACAAGGATACCTCGCCGCTCTATAGGACGGTGATGATCCTACTCGTTAGTTCCGGCTAAGTATTTACGCAAGTATTATTCGACAACTTATTCCCGTCCGAAATAAAGGAGACCGCCGAAGTCGTTATTAGTACTTTGTTCTTCTTTACGTTACGATTTGTAAATCACTATACAGTTCTTGCATTAAATCGACGCTTAAAAAAAAAAAAAATAAAAATATCGTCCACTAAACTTTCTCAAACTGTCCATTGCAAAAAAATAAGAAATAATAAGAACGATAAATAAATTCTCCGTCATTATTATCACGTTTTATATTCTATCTTCGCGACGTAATCTCAAGTCGAACGTACCTCGTACTAATAAAACGTTGAAAAACTTGATTAATACAATCGTACAATATTTTTACCTCACGCTGAGTTATTTTTCTGCTGTTTTATTATTAATAAATTACGGACGCCGCTCGCGCGAACCAATTAGAATTTCGAAACCGTTTTTCCCCCATCGGGCGAGCTATTTCTGACTCGCCGAACAAACGTACATCTTTTTCTTAACGAGCTCATTTCTGAAAGATTTCCCGCCCCGTGCCCGTATCCGTCGCGGTGAAATCGTCTGGACCAGCGGGATCCCCGATGCCGCGGCCGACGAGTTTAATGGAGGACCCGGCGACGGAAGACGCGACGGATGTGGACAGCTCGTAAAATCGCTAATCCCGCTGAGGTATATGGGTCACGAATTTTTTTCTTTTTTTTTTTTTTTTTTTCGTGGCCGATTATTCATGCATGCGAGTCTACCCTCGGAGAAATACGTCCTTACTTTTGGCCACAAATGTTTTAATTAAAAAAATGTTTTTAATGAATAATCGTGTTCCCCGGCACCATAGTGATTAAATCATCTATAATCTTATATTTACCGATAGAAATAGTATAAAGTTATAATTGAGGCTAAGTTTTGTCTCTCTCTTTCTCTCTCTATCTCTCTTTCTCTCTCTCAGCACGTTCACGAGGAAGAGAACTTTACCTTGAACGTAGGAATATCTTGGCGAAGTATCTTCTCGCTGGGGGGAGAACGATCTCCGGTCCGGATTGCACGTGGGCGCACGTGTCGGGCCGCCGCGCGGCGCGGAGCGGCGCCGGGAATCCGCGGTTTATTGCGGCCGCGATGCGTCGATTATCGAAAATAGCAATAGCTTGCAAGCTACGACTCGGCCGGAGACGGGAAACGGGAACGTCGAGTTCCGCGATTCCGGTCGCGAGTCATCGTCGTCTGGCGCCGCTAAACTGTCGCGCGTGTATCTTCGATTGACGATTACGCACGTGCGTGGTGGTTTTCGTTCGCGCGGCCGGCGCGATAAGGACGCGGTGGTACGTAACGATGAGATATTTCTGCGCCGTGCAGAGATCTCGCGACGTAAATGAAATGTAATTGAAATAAAAAAAATAAAAAAATAAAAAAAATAATAAAAAAGAAAAGAGAGAGACGAGAACGGCGAGATAACTGACAATGAGCATACGTGCATAATTGAAAGACAAGCCCCGCTTTGATTCCAAGTTTGCCAATATGTTGAATCACGTAATTATATACAGAGTTGAAACGTGGGATGAACTCTTGGTAATATCCTGATTGTAACGAGAATGAAACGGCGGAAAATCCATGGAATAACAGCGCCCGCTTTCAAAACGTCATCTAGAGTTGTCAATTTCACGAAGAGAATTTACGTGTTGTATGAAATAATTATTAATTATGCAACGGCATTTGAATTATCGTCGAAATAAAATGACTTTCGAGAAATTGTGGCACGAGAATGGCACATATCCGTTCAGTTCGCGAAAAGATTATTCAAAGCGCCTTATCGAAGAGACGGTCGGGAATAAAGGGTCGAGTTTCACGCGAGCCTCAAGGCGAATTTCGCTCGAGTTTCGAAGGAATTGCGTTTTTATATTGCGTTTGAAATTCCTAAACCAATTACACCATCGTACCCCTGATATATTACCTTGTCGTTTTAAAAGACAGCCGATAACAGATGCCGTCGGGTTTCCGACGGGCAGCGGAGCACCCTTTTTTTTTTTTTTCGTCATCAATCCCGTGAACGGCGCCACGCACCCCTTTTTTTTTCCCCCCCGAGCGCAATTTTTCCCGACGTGCGAGAAGGATACAAACAAAATGTAAATGCCTGCTTTTTGCTAGCAAGAAAGTCGTTTCAAAATCACATTAGCGGCAGTATCTGTGAATCGTCATTTCTCGTATATCGTGCATCATCGGATCTCGTTTGAAGACAATTAGCGTGCATCTCGAAAAGGTCAATCCGGATTTGACGATATACCCTTTACCGAGTCTACCTCAAGGATAACAGTTGCAAGGAGCTTGTTAACAAGGGCTACGAACAGTCTCGCTCTAATTTTGTACGTTGAACGTTATAACCGAGGACAAGATGCCGCAGAATAACCCTAAGGACCAAGGACGGCTTAAGGGCTTTCTATTATACTCGCATTTATTAAATTACGTCATAATATTAGTTAAATCTCTGTCGCTGTGCATAAATAAAATCATCCCTGTGTTTATAACTATTCTCACAAAATGTCAAATCAATTTAAAACATTAAAAAAAAAAAAAAAAAAAACGTACTGTCCTTTAAATAAATATTTCGTCTACTTTTAACGAGGAAAAGCTTAATTAAAAAAAATTATAGCTACATGACTTTTAATACCTAAATAAACGCTTGTGCGCGGATAAATCTCCTTAAAAGTTTTGCGATCAAGAATTTGAAATTTATAATTCTAGTAATTTATAATTTATTTTCTTGAAACCTTTAAAGTCTAAAATTTGTTAGACGTACAACTCGAGCCCACGTTCATTTACGATATAATCCCGTGACGGGGTCGTTGAGCGAATCGGTATATCCTCTTCAAATGCTTCTTCACCCACCCTCTGTCGTTCGCAAACAATTCTACTCCGCTGTACATCACGCGAATTTACCGAACGGCTGCCAGGTGATACACCTGGCACGAGGGTGGCTAATGACGAAAGCGATTGTCAGCAACGTCATCGTAGCGAATCGATGACGCCCGCCGTTAATCTCACTCGAACGTAAAGGTCGGAAACCGACTGAGGGAATTGCGTGCGATGAAACATTTCGCGCGATTAAACACGCGCGAGTAGGATTTTGCTAAAGTTAAACAAATCGTTATTCGTCACTTCGAGAGTGGATGTGTATTTTATATTTTTTTTGTTTTGCCAAAATAAAAAAAAAAAAAGGATATAAATAGTATTTGACAGCAAGTATAATGCTGCAATTATTGTTGACGTAAGATACGCGTGGAACAATATTAAAATATTAATTAAATATTGGCGAGGTGTTAGGCGTCATTGAAACTCGCTCTGAAAATTTATGTCGAAAAGATCCTCTTCGATTGACCAAACAATTTTTAAAGACCCTTACTTGTTAAATCATTAAACTTACTAAGAATACCGGTATGCGTATCGATTCCTCAACCCTAGAACTATCTTTCTAGTTCGCAGACTTTCTTTTTTAAGCCTCATGCTTCACTCTGCCATCCCCTAACGTTCGCAGCTGACGGGAGCAGATAATTTCGCGATATTCCGCGCATTGTTTATGTGCCACGAAAAATAACCGGCCGGAAAAAGCCGCGATAACGTGCAGGTTAACAGCACTGGATGGCAGTCGGCGTTCTGACGTCAGAATTCAAAATAACCACCCCCCTCCCTTTCGCATGTGTGTATGTGTGTGTGTGTGTGTGTGTGTGTGTGTGTGTATGTGTGTGTTATGACGTCACGAAGCGGGGAGGGCTACACGGCCTTACACAGGGCGATTGCGGCGGTGGCGGTGGCGACAGACGTGGTAGGGGTGCTAGTGATGGGTGAATTCCGCGCAGAGGCGTAGGGATGAGGGGAAAGCGCTGATAAGAATTTCGCCGACGGAGTTTTTCTCTCTAGGAAATATTTCCTCCGTGATCAAATAGACGCGGCCGAGCTGAGTTATCTGCGACGCGGATGCTCGTAGTCGTCGTTTTTGCAAAGTTTCCTCTGGAGAGAACACCTCCCCCTTGTCTCTCGCGCCCTCCCTCGGTTAAAAAAAAAAAAAAAAAAAAAAAACTGTCCACCGGAAAGTTCGCCGAAGATTCTTCATTGCTTCTCGCGACAGAAAAGCCGCGAGCCACCCTTCGCTTCGGTAAAGAGGTGGACGACAAAATAATTGAAGCTCTTTCTAAGTTGGACGTGCCACTTAAGCCCCTCCATCTCCGGTTATATTTGATAAAATTAAATAAGAATTCTTTGTTTCTCTCCTGTTTTCTCCTTGGCTACCTTTTTTTTATACTTAATTTATAAGTTTGTGTAGAAGGCGGAAAATAACTAAATCCATTTTTAAGCTTGACGCATCGTCTACGAAAATAATTATATTTAATTGATATCGAGAGCTTCGAGCGCCACAATTCTATTAATAATCTCTCAAATATATTCTATTTTTTAATCTTCGGCTAACGATACTTCAGATATTCGCCCGCAACGTTCCAAAACCGAACGAATCATCGACCCCACAACGATATCGTATTTCTTTAAAACTCTCCTAGCCGGCTCGCGGCTCTTTTATCAGGAAATAACAGCCCGATTTTAGATAATCGTTCAGCCGGCTAAATCACATTCCGCGCCGGTGTCCATTTTCTCGCCCAAGAATGTTAACGCAAATCGCGTGCCACCCCGCGAGTTATCCCACTTTTAAAAGCTCCTTCTCCGCATTCATCGTGCGCAAATTGCTTTCCTCGCAAACGAGAGAGCCCAGGTGATTTAACGGGAAACCGTAAAGCCGAGTTACAACTCCTGTAATAGCAACGCAAATCCGGAACGGCCGTTACGCTACTGCCCCGAGGCTGTCAAACACGTGTGCCACCACCACCTTCAACCCTCCAGGCCTCCGCCATTTTGGCGGTGAGGAGAGCTTAGGTTGGGGCGGTCTTCCTTCACGTCCTCTCCTCGCCCGTATAATCTCGCTCTTCGTGCCCACCCCCTCCCCCCTCCTACGGTTTGCCGCCACCCTCACCGCCGGCCACTCGGTCGGTCCGAGTTATTTTACCGATTTCTCTTCCACCGGGGGAAGCCAGTGGCGTAATCCCCAAGACTTGGCCGCGAAAGCAACCGACGAAAACTCGACGGATTCTTTCCGCGCTGTTAACCGACGCGAACCCGCCGTGAAAATCATTTACGCGTTCCACCCCTCGCGTTCTCTCAACCTTCGTGTAGCGAATCTTAAAACATTATTTTAAACAACACGTTGCACACTTGCTTAAATGAATACCGGCAATATAAATCTGTTAGCTTGACTAAATCAGCCGGTGATCGATCGAGAAACCCCGCCAGATAATCTCAAGAATACTTCCTGCCGAAAGATATTACCGTTTTCGAAATGTAAATTTTTTAAAGCTAAGTTTAACATTATTTAAGTTCTTTTTTTTAGATCTTGCATGTGTGAGACAGTGGAAAAAAGTTTACTTCTCCGCTGTTACGGATAATATACTAAAATGTGGTTATTTTATAGCCGAAAGGAAAAATGATAATTTCTAGGACGCTTTTTTTTTTCCCCGTAATAGACACCATTATTTTTTATCAAATATATTTTTTCTCGAATATTTTCTTTCCGCGGAATCACATGGGTTTTTTTTTCCTTTTTTGTTTGTTTTTTAAACAGTTTGCTTCGACATTTATACGAGCTTGGAATTTCTAGCAGAAATCATCGAATTATCTCATCGGCTGTCAAGAAGAGATTCGAAATGGCGCGAAGTGGAGAGCTTTAAAGCGCGTTGGACGATTGTCGGCCAAGTCTTCATTGACTCGAGACAAGTTTACGAGTCGTTGGTTTATGACTTCTTCGGCGCGCTTCGCGGGAACAATAGACGGTTAGCGAGAAAAGGGATGAGCTTCCGCAAGTGTAGAGCTTGCGAACCGGCCGCTCGTAAATCGCCGCCGGATGTATTTACGCGCGAAACCCACGGTTTTCGCTTACTGTATTTTCGCACGTTGTTTAAAAACATTCGCCGCGAACCGCGTCCTTCTCCACGGCCGTGATTTCGCACGCGAATCTGGAGTCAATTTTTCTCTGATGAAAATTTATCTCCCACCGGCGAATAACTGCCAACAAATACATTCGGCGATCGGACCGTCGGTGAAATTCCCAGAAGAAGATCTTTACAGAGTCTCGAAAAAATTCTTTTTCTTTTTCAGCCGTCGGGCGCCCACTTGTAATTTACTTGTTAGACTCAACCTTTTCTTTCGCGTCGCTCTTATCGCGCTTCCCTTCGCCTGCAATTTGCAAAGTGGCTACTCGGAACCGAACGGACAACAGTCTGCAATGGCTCGGTAACAAGACACCCCGACTACGACGTGACGCATTGCAGTAAATCAGAAACGAGAAACGTCATTCACCCGCCGACTGGACTCGCGTCATCGCCGATGAGATATCAGGCGGCCGCGTTTCGGCATGCCAACCGATTGGCCACGTCAATGATTTTAGGGTACGCGTCAATCGTGCTCGCGATAACGATCGCGAAGTACGTCACGAGAGTGGTCGCGTGAAATTTATCCGCCGGAGATTGCAACTCGTAGTGACGAGATGACGGACGTAGCTCTGGCGCGCGGAGAAGGTACACCCTCGCGGGGGATAAAAAAAAAAAAAATCCACTACTTCTCCCGGCAAAAATATCGGCACGAGAATAGCTCTCGCCGCGGCGATTAATTAATTGTTTTAACTACCACCTGGAACGTGCGAGCGAATAGGGGAATCTTATCAGCCAAGTACAAGGCGCTCTGATGGGCTCTCAACTTGCGACGATGAACGCCGTGGTCGCCGTCAGAAATTAACGCACCCGATTGAAGTGTACCGGTGACAATCGCGCTCTAGTTTCTCAGCGCTTGATACATATAAGTAACGTCGCGTCGATCTTGAGTGCTGCTCTCAAGCAACGACGGGTAAAAATAGTGGCGGCGTGTCTGCGAAGCTGCGGTAAGAAGACAATCTCTCCCCGCCCGCCGCGAGGCCGCAAATATATCATCCTGGTATCTTTACGGAATTTAGGCGGCTCGTACGACCGCGCCGATATTAACGTGTTTACATCAACGCGGCGAGGGAGTGCGGGATAGAGGAAAATAGATTTTATTACGGAATTCACTCGGGGATCAAGGCCTTTAAGAAAATTGTGATCCGCTTCCTGGGACGCGCCGTTACGACGTACGCGAAATATATTCACGATATTATTATCGTCGCCAGGAGAGAGAGAGAGAGAGAGAGAAGCTGGACTTCCGCGTATGGTTTACCTAGCGGTGGGAAAATATCTCGTCTCGCACGATCCCGTAGGATCATTTCCCGTTCACGTTGATATAACGCTCGATAAAAACACGCCAGCGAAATCTCCCACGGGTCGATTCTGTAATGAGAAACGGGGAAAACTACTCGACGCGAAGATGAAGTAATAAAATGTGTATAGAGTGTCCCAGAATCATCGCATTACTCTTCCTTTCCCCACCCCCCTCGTCCCCCGGTTCTAAAAACATTTTAATTAATATTAAAACTCGCACCGGATCATAAAAATACGCAACTGAACCAATTTTCTTTTTTTAACCAATTAGCAGATGAGGAAGTATTTCTCTCTTTAAACGTAACTGATTTTTAATTTAAATAATGTTAACTAATTAGTAAGAAATAAACGCGTAGATAAAGTATTGAACTGCTTTCGGTTTTAAGCACAGAAATTATAATATTTGATAATAATTATGATAAAATGTTGAAATGTTAAATCCGAAGGAGTAAGTTTAAACATATCGGTTCCCGGAGAAAAAAAATTCCCCTGAATTTGTCAGTAGAAGGAAGACTGATAGTTTCGGCATGCTCCGTATATAATGCAATCGATAATATCCGTGAACAAAAATACTCGTCGGTAGCTTATGAACTTTCTCGGTTCCGCCGGGACGTTCTCGAGTGAAGTTTGCAAGCTGGATCCTCTATTGTAACACGTAAAAATAATGAACGCTCTTCTTTATAGCGGACAAAATTTACATTTGCGTAAAAAAATAAACGGTTCTTTTTTCATTTTTTTTTTTCTTTTTTTTTGACAACACGAAAAATTCCGTTCGATTCTAGATACCGCTTGGACGGTAACAACTTGCCGTTTCTGCAACATACTGCACGGCACGCGGGGAGAGGTATTAATGCATTATTGATCGAACTTATCTCGCCTCTCGTCGAAAAAGAGACTCAATCGGAAAACGGTAGCCCCGCTAAATCGAAAGAAAGATAGCGCTTATCGATGAGATTTTTTGGTCGACTGGCTCTCGCCGACAAGTTGCCTAACGGAGGAAATTAATGACACCCAGCGCAGAAACGTTAGATAATAGATGTTACGAAACTTTATTCAACGTACCCGCGATGCTCTTAAGGAAATTTGGCACTCCGAAGGAAACTTATGTATTAACCTCTTATATTCCTAGATTAGCGAGTCTCAGAAACGTATCTTTGCGCAAAAATGATTAAATGAGAAAGATGAGATAGATAATAAAAAGCTTTCGTCGAAAAACTTCTCTTTCACCGTACAAATTTTCGTGTGTCTGCAAATCGTGTTGATTTCAGATTAGATTAACGCAGGTCAGCTGTCAATTTAGATAATAATTTTTGCTCTTTTAATAATTGAAAAGCGACACGCGGTTATTCATAAATTCGCGTTCATTTAATTTTCAAGGAGTCTCCCCCGTTCGACTTCTCTCGGGTATCGCGGGGGAAAGCTAAAGGCAACGTGCCCGGGACTCCGCGTTTGCGTAAATCTTTTTTTATTTCAAAGTCCTGGAATTCCTGCGGTACTTTATGCCTGGGGAGCATCCCCAGACCGCCGCGGCGAAGGCGCGCGGAGGCTGCCTATCTCGAGACGGCTATTATGATTTACTTTCAACGGCGCGAAAGCATTCACGCGCTAAAGATAGCCCTTCATCAAGCGAATCGTAAAGGGGGAGGAGGAGGAGGCACCGCGCTATTAGCGTGGTACGTCGAAAGCGGGGTAACGAGGCTCGACTTTATTAACTCGATTTGGAATGCGCGGAATCCGCCCGGCGACGCCCTCGCGCGATGATTTCTTCTCTGCTCGATCGAAGAAACAAACAGAGACGAGAAAGATCGAGAGAGACCGAGAGAGAGACCAAGGGAGAGCCCGTTTGTATTTTCTTTTTCTTTTTTTTTTTTTTTTTTTTTTTTTTTTTCTTTCTTCGTACCGTTCTCCGTTTGACCTCGATACATCGTGGTATCTGGTGCGGTTGAGTCAGCTCAAGGTCGTCGCGCGGAACCAAGGCTACGCGTGGATCTTCCCCGTGACGATTTCGAATGGTTAATTCAATCGCGCTTTCCGTGCTTCTTCGGCTAATCTTTTTTAGAATAATAGGATGCAGTAGTTTACGCGCGAATCACGTGCGTAAGCGGCCTGACCGCGGAAGACCGATGCTTTAAGCTGACAGGTATCGTTGCTACGTCAAGGATACCTTGACACGTTTCTTCATTTACCGTAACGATGTTAAACGCGGTCTTGCCAGAAAAAAAATTCTTTTTTTTCCAAAATAATAAAAATTTATATCAAGCTCTAGACACAATCGTATGCCTACGTGGCGCGCGGTTCTCTCATTTAATTAGTATTGTAATTAAAAATAAAATTTTCAAATTGCATCATTCAGTTTCTATTTCAAGAGGCACGCATTTCGCCCACCCCTGTCTCTCTCTCCCTCCGTCCTTTCTCTTTTTTTTTTTCTCTCCTTGCTAGCGTTAAAAATAAAAGCGAATACGTTTCGACTTACTATAGATTTTTCGTCTGGAACAAATCGAATGAGACGACGTGAGCTGTTAACCGCGTGGAATTCTCCGGAGATGATTTCTCGCGGTACGCGATCGTAATCCTGAGAAAGAAGTAGCGATCGATAAGATACGGTATCAGCTTTGACGCACGCGGTTATCGCTACCGCAAATCGCGCACACAACAATAATTCGCATCAGTCAGCCCCGGGGACACACAAAGATTGTCGTCGTTACGACTCGTGCAACTTCGATTGGACTTAACGACGAAGTCTGAGGGGCTTTCGACGGCGATTATTATTATCTACTGACGCACGTCGTAATCGGACGGCTCTAAATGGTCTCTCGCGGCCGCGTGCCACGGTTAATGGGAAAATCGCTCGTGACCGCTCGTTGCGTCGAAAACAAGGGATCTTCTTAATTATGAAAGAGCTCGCGCGATGATAAACGGGCTATAAAAGTGATAATCGCGCGCTGCTGTTGCCGAGATAAAGAAAAGTAACTTGAAAATGTCTCCAATTATTGTTTTGCTCGTTGCTTGCGAAAAAATTAATTAATGTTAATTAAAAAAAATGCATTTAAATGTAAAAGATGCATGTAATGTAAAAAGAATCTAACTCACGGTTATTATGTAATAAAGACGAATTGTAACGCTTCAGAATAACGTAAAGTATTTAAATAAATTATTTTACAACAGCTCAAACAAGTTTTTGTCGTTACACATACATATGCACATGCGCGCGCGCATGTAAATTTAATATTATTCGTAATTCATCATCTTAATTTATTAAAATTATTATTTATTAATCATGCTAATAAATTCCGTCATCTCATCGCTTTGCAATATTAACAAAAATCGCAGCGCGCTACGCGAAAATTGACGTTGAGAGCTAACCCAGATTTTCGACGTGTGACTCAGAATTCTCGAATAAGCTGCAAATTGAACGGTGCACTCGAGAATTATAAACGCTGTCGCTTTCTACATCCGCGCCATTCACCGAGGGCAAGCGACGAAAGACGAGAGAAAATCGTCGAGACGCGAATTTTTATCGCCCTCCCTATTCTCTTCGCGAATTCCAAATGTCCCGCGACTCGTCGCGAGAATACAGCCGTTGATGACAACGGGAAAATAAATATTAGAACGTCGATAATTTGCAAGAAGAAAAAAAAGAAAAAGATGCGCGATTGGAGCAGCGGAACGACACTGGGAAAAAGCTTTCGCGTTCCCTTTCAGTGTCTAAGGGTGTTTACTCTCGTTTTACTCGCCCGGCTCTTTCGACCGAGATAGCCTCGAAGAAAATGTTGACCCTGACTGTTGGCTGGTACGGAATGCCGAACATAGACCTCAACTTGCCGAGATAGCCGGCCAATCGAAGCGCAAACGATCGAGAGCTAAAGGGTGACGATAAGCCGAGAGGGTGAGAGCGTTCGAATCATTACTCTTCAGGTTGAACTGGAAACTAATATAACTTTCTTTTTCTTTTTCTTTTTTTTTTCTTTTTTTTCGGTCGATTTTTGTATTAAATTTGAGGATATGTAACGGAGAAACGATTTTAATAAAATTATTAAGTTTGGAATATCTAATTACCAAAAATATACTCTTTTTTTTTTATTCCTATATCTCTAAAATATTCCTAAAATATTTTTGTGACATACATTCTCCTTAATTGCAACTGATATTTATTCTGATACTCGAATAACCGGTGTAATTTCGACGAAACCGGCGGATTAAATCGGAATCGTAGGTTCATTGATCTTTTCAAAATTCTCGCCTGCTGCATAAACGACACATCTATCTCTATCCTTAACGACTGGTGCTAACTAAAAGTAGACACGATTCCACACCTGCGAATATTTAAAGATAAGAAACAAACTACAAACCAGGATTTTATAAAATTTTCATCTTCCTTTTCAGAGAAATGTATTTTTAAAAAGCATTAAAAAAGATGCTTTTAAAAAGAACAGTAATAATTCAAGTAATTTAATACAAAATTGATTATTTTAAGAAACTTGAAGTCTACAATATTCACGAGCATTTCAACAGGATCTTGTGAAAATAACGTTTTAAGGCAATTAATATACATATATAAAAATATACGAGAATTAACGGAGCAAGAATTAATCATCTCTTGAGAATAGTCAGCAGCATTGGCTATTAATTAACCGGCGGAATTTGGCGAGAAGTCGCATGCGACGGCGACGCCAACGCTCACAATGCATTGTGAATGACACATCCTTTATGACACGACGAAATTAGCGAACAGCCGAAATAATTTAGCGAATTCCAGACGGCTAACACCTTGTATCTACTTCGCGCATCGCTGCAAATCCTAAATTTCGTTGTACAATTTATCGAGGACAAAAAAGAAGAATTTATGCAGTCGAGAAGGATCTGCATTTCGCGAAAGTTACGTACAATTATTGCGGTTATTTTCCCAAGAGACGTTAATTAAAATCGCAAGTTTCTTAAAACACTTTGCGCAACATTTTTCTCAGCATCTAGAGAAAAATGATTAATGTGCTGAGTCTTCAAATTAATTGACAGCTAAAATTATTCACGTAGCCTTTGAGAAGTTATTAATACGATGACTTTGACGTATAATCATTACGTGGTGCTTTTTTTTTCTTTTTTTTTTTTTTTTTTTTTGATTGATCGACGACATTACAAAGATTTTTATAGTTTCCCTAAGTGCAGAATTATGGTAATGAGACGCGTATGCATTGATAAGTTAACCGATCTCGTGTCTAAGATAACACCGGCAATTTTATACTTTTCAGAAATCTTGTCCGGACAGTTATCGCGCGATCGTGCGATTTCGCGTGCACGTGGCGGTGCAAATCCGATTTGGCGCGCGCATAATCGAGTTCGTCGCTTTACACATGGCGGTAGTTAATCAAGCCGTGCAAATAGGTAATCGATTTCGTAATCGAGTTCGCGTATTCGTCCCGCGTATAATCCGATGTTACAGGAATTGGTTGCGAAATCGGCCCCGTGTAACTGTCACGTCCGGGAAATACGTTTTCTGATTGACTTCCCTAAATAGTCGGATCGCCCAGAAAACCGTGACTCTAATATTTATGGAGCAATCCAGCGATCAGTCCTCCCATTATTTCAGTCACGTAAGAAGGAAAAAAAGAGAGAGAGAGAGAGAGAAAAAATAGACGCTTCTGGCAATTTATAGTAACATTTCACACAAGAACCCATTAACTCCCAAGTTTTTAAATAAAATATCCATGTGTCTATTTTGTTAACGTGAAATTTTTGAATCAATATTGAAATTAATAAAGCGGCAGAATTATCTTCCAACTACTCTAGCAAGCGCACTCTAAATGTTTCTTTTTTTTTTTTTCTTTTTTTTCTTTTTTTGCGGATGAAAATATCGCTTTGATCCTTGCGAGCGTGCGGCGTTAAAGATAAATCTGTAAGAATTAGGCCAGTTAAAGGCGCTCTCACACGACACCGTCCGGCGCGAGCACCGTCGATATTCATGATCGTGCGAACATCGTAATTGACTGATTGATAACGTGATGTGTTCAGGCTGATGGCTCGCTCGCGAGCGTATCGATGTGTTTACCTACGGATAGCCGTCCGTGTAAGGGCCCCATAAGTACTGCGAGCGATACCGCCGGCTAAAATCGCGCGCGCGGCGGTGAGCGACGGATTCACCATCCCGTATCGTAACGGAATTAGCGGGCAAACCGAAATAATTTATAGCCGCGGACTTTATGCGCCGTGCTTTCCATCGTCTTCCCTTCCGCCGCCTATCTATCACTCTCTCTTTTCCCTTCCCCGTCCCGCGCTGACCCTGAAGCCCACTATAGTTCATTCATTACGCCATCCCACGGTGGTATTCTCACATGACGTACGAATTACCGTAGCATTCGGACCGTATATTAATTCCGAAGACCGTTAAGAATGAATGAATATATATAAATGCACACATATATTCACGCGTGAATGTGTCCGTGTTAAATCGCGACGTGCGCGTGTGTGTGTGTGTCAAGTCAAGTAGCGCGAGGTGACAACTTCCTATTTGTTAATTTGTCCGCAATTAAAATATTGTCATCGACTTATCAAAAGTGTTATTAAATTTTTTACAGTAAATAAAAATAAGACGAAAAAAAAAAAGTAATTGAGTTATGAAAATTAATTTTCGAAAGAAATCGTATAAAAATATAATATTCTACTTCAAGCCAATGTGTTACGTAGTAAAAAATATGTACGTTATCTCACCGTATCCTCACGTATCTCACGTTAAATATTATTCATTCCCAAGGTTCTACCCTAACAGATTGTTGCACGTATATCACGTTAATACACTTTGTTACACTTACTGCGAAATACGTAGACGTCATGTACATTGACGTCATTGAAGCAATTGCTCAAGGATCAAAATGGATTTGCCCGTCATAAACGTTTCTGATTTATGTACCCGTCATTTAGTACTAAATGTGGCTGATACTGAGAGCCTTATTTATTTAAGGGTCGATGCCACTAACATAGATTAACTTTAACCACAGTTTAATCGATCCCCTTTCTCTCTGTCTAGATAGCCGGTGCCGGTGCGACACAGAGAAAAAAAAAAGGACATTGAGAGAAAAAGATTATAAGAAGATTGTAGCGTTAAGTGTGGAAAACTAAATGAAGAAAATTATACATCTCGCCCGTTTTCTCGCTTTTGCATTTCCGATTCGAGAACGATAAATCGTGCCGGCCTTTAACTTTTGTCTTTTTATAAAACTTTCCTCTGGAATAAATTTCAACTCCCTCCCCTCCCAATGCCTCGCAAGTAGAACAACAAAGTAATCCGTTTAATCTCATATATATATATTTTTTTTCTTTCCCCCCTAGACTTATTCCGCGTGCCTATAAATCCGCGCGCATTTACAGCAGCGTCGCGGTACACCGAAATAAATAACGGCGTGTACTGTAAATCTCAAAGTGTGAAAAAAAAAAAAAAAAAAAAAGAGCGACACCGTTTGTTTTAATTATTCACCCTCTCTCCGTGACTTTTATATTATTTTCTTTCTCCGCGATAAATCGCATTCTCTTCGCGTCACGAACTTTGTCAGCAAGGAGGCTGGCGTCATAAGTCCTGATCGAAATTTATCACGTCGGCCACGTCAAGATGCGAATCTTAGACAAAGGATTATAAATTCAACGTGACTTTCGAGCTAGCAAAATTTGCAGCGCAGGGAAACGACGATATATTTTAAAATAACAATATTTCTAAATTTCACAACTATAACATATAATTTTTTCGTTAATAATTTAATTTAAAAAAAATATATAAAAATTGCAACGTAATTTTTTTGGACAATTTTTTGTGTAATTTAGTATAAAATAATATCTGCATATAATTTACGCTATCGCGTCTGATCGATTAATTTTCGTATCTTTCAAGGAATAACGAGAGAGTCGAGGAAGAAGGGCTGCGCGTATATTGAACAATTATCCTCGGTGAAACTCGAATGCAAATGACGTTCGTCACCGCCACGTCTACGCTCATTAAAACACCCGTCGGTTCCGGCAATTTTTCTCTTTTCGTGTTAATGACGCGTCCCGCGACGACAGCGCGAGCGTGAGCTCGCATCATTTATTATTCGCGTAAACGCTGCGAGCGTTTCTCCCGCGAGATTCGACAAGTAATAGTCTCTCTGTATCAGCGCCGTCGGCTCCTTCTCGTTTCTTAGGTTGTCGGCGAAAAACTTTTTCCCTTCCTCACTCGGAGAAACAGTCCCTTGTCCCCGAGGAAATTCAATTTTCCAAAAAATCGAGTTTTTCCTAAAACTCCAAAAACGTAGCGTTCTATTGCGTTTACGTTTACGTAACGTAACGCGTTTACGGAAAGTCTTGCGCGGTGCGCCTACGTCGGCGGACGTGCGGAATTATATATCGGAAATTGGAGCCTGATATTCAAACCAAGTATGTCAGGGTTTATTACGTGCGAGGCCGTCATGCAGCACGACCGTGTCACCTTCGATGCTTCGTTCGATTATAATTTATTGAGCACATAGGAAACGGACTAAATTCAACCTATTTTTGTGCCAAGAGCCTAGGCTAAACAATTCATAACAAATTATTTCGTGGTAATTCGATAAACTGAACCGGTAATCCCGCAACAGCGGCCTGCGACAGTTCTTTCGCGTCAAATTAATTAATCTTTTTATTTTATTTTATTTCTAATTTACGTCTGACGACCTGGTAATTAAGAAATACCCTGTTTAAACAGTTTTAAACGAAGGAGACGCTCGTTAGCCCGTGACGTGATTCGGAATTTTACGTACTCATGCAACGGGAGCGAGCTCTTGTCGGCACGCGTCTTCGTGCGATATTTAGGCTCGACGCGCGGTTAGCACGCGAGAAACATGTGGCCTGCATGTGGAACACAATACGTCGTCCGCCAAAGACGGAGGGTTAAAAGGCTTAAGGATGCTGGACCGAGAAGAGAGTAATCTCGTTATAAACCTACAACGTGCACTTGTCGCGTTTGACGAAGCCTCGCTTTTACGCGTTATCTCTGATCGCCGAGTCGTTATCGCGATAAGAAGCTTCAGGTCCGATCGAAACCAGAAACGACAACCCTATCTCGATCGGCGAGCGTTGATCTCGCGGAAACGCTGGCGGTCCGATGGACGGGACTCAGGTCGCCGGAAGTCCGGAGTTTTCGGGGCAACTCGGGACTCGCGTCGATGAGAAATTAATTAATTAGGGAAAAGGTCGGGCTACGTTCGTTTAACGTGCGGGCGAGCAAACGAACCCGATAAAGTACGGCTGCAACCCCTTCCATCGTCCATCTTCCATCTGCGGCGGATGCGCTGCAAAGCTGGCTGCACTATGCAGTCGTAACTGTCGTGAGTCGACGTCGAAGCGGAGGCGCGCTCGCGTCGATGCCCGCCGCCGTCCGCCGATCAGTTTAGTTCAGTCCGCGCGGGACGCTCGACGAGCGAGGATCGTGTTCTCGGCGAAGACCCGTTTTCTCGAAGTCTCTCAGGTAGTCAGGTGCGTCGGGTGGTGAACGACGTGGGAGGAAGTGGAAATAAAAAAAAAAAAAAAGAAGAAGGAGCACTGGTTTTCGCGCGCGATCTCGCAGGGCCCGAACGGCGCCGCCGAGGAGAAAAGGAAAAAGGGGAAGAAAGAGGGAAAAAACGGCGGCGATCATAGAGAAGCATTTCTCGCAAGACGATCCCGGGAGCATTGGAGCACAGATGGTGAGAGGTGAGCGAAAAAGGAAATACGTGTCCGCGTACATATCATATTTACGTCCCTTTGCGCGAAATATGAGGGCACTTTTGCGTGCAATCGATCGGCCTCCGGAGAGACTCCCTTAGTTTACCCCTTACCCGCCCTTAATAGTGCCAACCCGACGTGACGATGACGACGGCCGGGTCGTAGGCGAGATCGTTCCTCTTACGTGCACGATGCGCGGGTTAACGTCCGTTAATCCCGGGATCGGGATTTAATCCGTCGTTTTAATCGAATTTTCAACGAAATTGGTTGCTTAGTCGTCTGGCCGAGTGTGGGAAAATGTAATCAAAGAGATGCGACTCCGATGTACGTGTCTGGATAATTTTGTAATTTCAACCGACGTCGAAATTAACATCTGTTAAATCTTTTACCGCTGTAACTCGATTAATCGGATTTCATTCCGTGCGAGATGTGGAATCGTCGCGCGTAGAAATTAGATACAATAATAATCATCCTGGCAAATTTAATCTTTTCGACGAAATTAATTATTGCACAATGTCTAGCTTTGTGCTTCGAGCCGTTTCCGGTTTCGTATTACGAAACAATCGGGAATTATTTATTATATCCGTTAAATATGAGCCTAATTAGCCATTAATCAAATATAAAAAAAAAAAAAATTCTTGAATAATAAAGAAAAGTAAAAATAAGAGTAATTAAAAGTTAACGCTACAGAAAAAAAAAATTTAGCCTCATACATATCCCAATTTTTTATCGCGATGCAAAATTACTGATACCTCACAGTTTAATGCAGCTAAAAAGGGTTGAAATATTCCATAATAAAATGACGAGAACCTAATCGTCGTAATTTCATTAACGTCGAGAAATAATACCGCCGAGTATTTCGGTCGTATCTGAAATAAAATTTCAAGCGCGGCCGCGATCGATCCCATTCAAATTTAAGCTTTACCTTAATTTTCATCGCTCGCAGACTAGCTTATTAGTTTCGTTTGACGTAAGGCGGCCGTGGAAGATGGAGCAAAATTTGTTTCAGCTGCTCCATTGAGCGTAATGAATAATTGATTTCGAGTTTAAGTCGGGGCGGATGAATCGGAAATTTTCCTTTGCGATCGGTATATTCGTATCCGCTGTTTCCTAGAATATCCGATCGGTCGAAATGCGACGTGCGCGATAAAAATATTCTATTACGAGAAAGCCGTGCGCTCGCTCGACTGTGCCGAATAATAAATGGTTACCGTCGGTTAAATCGCGATTTATCTGGAAAACATATTTTTACAAGTTCATAAATTACTCGAGAACGAACGGGTAATATAATTGTCGCACGTGTCGCGCGTTATTTAATACGCTACTCTCTCCCGCCTCAGACTTTTTTTTTTCAGCTTCTTTTTATAATTCGCATCCTGTATTTATTTTCAATATTTTTCTCCACCCGGGTGACTCGTCGCGCGATTTTGTCGAACGAACCAAAAAAAGTAAAATAGAAATCGCGTACTTGTCAAAACAGGGTAAGTCCCCGCAGTAGAAACTGCAACGATGCGCCCGGCAAAAATGCCTGACCGCAACCGGTCCGCCTCTACTTGAATTACATATCCTGTCCGTTTTCTCTTTCCGCTATTTGTTATATTATACACGAGCGCGGTGTAAATGCATGACAAATATACCCGATAACAAATATATTTTCTCGCTACATAAATACGCGCGATAAGATTCAACTTAAACCGAACTGGGCGTGTCGATTATTTTATTATATATTCTTCTTCCTTCGCTCTATCAATTAAATTTTCTCTAACGACGTAAATTATTTCCCTCCCGCGTCCTCGAGGTCACTGTTTCTCTTTTTCAAAAGGCTTCGGGAGGCTCGGGCTTGTCTCAGGATAATAATAAATTAATTTCTTCTCATATTTCTACTTTTCTTTCCACTCTACTGTCTTCCTGGATGCAACAACACCTGTTCATCTATAAACGCAAATTACGCTTTCCGCATGCCGGACGAGAGTGTCAGTCACGAAATGAGTCTGTCGGTCTTCTCGCGGAGATCCCGCGTGAACGACGTTAAATTTACATTGGCGTCGCGAAGCCGAGAAATCGGCCGGCTGTCGCGATGCGCCGCGGGCCGAAGGCGATTAAATTTAAGTTTTGCCCGAATTTCGACTAGCCGTATGACCGATACGACCCACTACGCCGAGGTGAATCCGCGTGCCGCAATCGTTAATATTTATTTAAACCCCATTATACAACTTCCTAACAGACACGTTACAACTGGACCCTAAGAGATCCCCGACGACCATCGCGCAGTCAATAACTCACTGCAATTCCGCTCGTCATTTTGTTACCGCCTTCCTTTATTGCTCGTCTCATTTGCGGGTTACACGTGCGTCGCATATAAAAAAATGTTAAGTAAAACCTGAGATTAATGAAGGAAAAATACGTCTAGACCGACAAATTTAAACGGCAGACTTCAAACTTGGTTAATTATCTAACGCGTGTGTTATTCGATCAATTGATACGAAATGAATATATGACTTGGCAATTAATTAACAATTAATCGTATTGTTGGTAATCGATTTTCGAAAACAGAATTATCTTTTTCACGAGTTAAGTTTGTGGACGCTATTTCGAAGCTAGTTACATTTTCACTCTGTTGAGTAATAAAATATAATTTAATTGCCATTTATTCCTCGCGACTGAAGAATGTAAAATTTTTTTTTTTTTTCCCCTCCCTCTCGACGTGTGCCAGTTCTGTCACTGTGTAGCAATGCGAATTCCCTGCGCAAAGCTCTCAGGGCATATTGGCAATCGCGGTTAAAACAATAGTGAAACGTTATTCATTCAGTTCAGTCAGAGTAAGTCATTACCGGACGGCTCTTGCTAACGAAATTTCTCATGATCAAATTACTGTTAACGTGTTTGTTTGCTGTCCTTTTGACACATCATATGCGGTATCAAACACGGAATATAATTTATTAGTTATACATTTTTCGTTCGTCAATGATATTTTTAGTTCCGTTATTGTTTCACTATTTTAATAAAAGAGATTTGTTGCAAGCAATATTAATCTCCCGCGTTCAAAAATTTATTGACTCGAAAAGAATTAATTTTTCTTTTTATATTATACTCTATCCTTTTATTCCCCCAAGAACCTTTTTGTATATAAAAATACTTGTAAGAAGTCTTTATTGCACGCTATTAAAATATCAAAATAACATCTTGCCGAAATCTTTTTTCTACTTCGCGCACGTAAATAATATTTCAATCCCAAAAACTCGTGCATACGTGCATACATAGTTCAAATTCGTAATTAAACATTATAAAGTTGACTGCATAAATTTAAATATCTCCGTAAACAAGACTGCGATATTCCGAGTCTAAAAATAATAATAATAATTGAGCTCGGGGAAACTGCAAAACGGATAAAAATTGTCATATTTATTTTCGACGAGGAGTTCCCGCTTATTGAGATGTTGCAACGAGCGATCGTCGCACGTGACATTTAATTAAGCATTGCATTAATGAAGCAACGTAAGTGATGGTGCACGATGTCAAGGTTTCGAGATTGAGTCAGATACGCCTAATTAAAGATATACCAGATAAACTAACATTTATATCACGATACCTGACGCACGAGCGTGCATTCTACTTTAATTAAGTGCTGTTGACAACATATAAACGCGGATATTTATTTATTTCCCTATTTTTCTACGTTATCAAATATTTCTTCGGTAAAATTTACTTTTAATTTATGCCTTTGACGCTTTATGTGATTTTGCATATTTCCAATTTACAATTCACAATGTTAATTTAATCGCGTTTCCGATTCGCAATGTAACTCTCAACATTGTCGAGCGCGGGTGTCGCGTAAGAATTATTCATGGATTCAATCCACGAGAATTCGATATATCTGTTGGACGAGTAACGCGGAAATCGATACTAATTATAATATTTGTATGCATATGTCATGCGTAATGCTATACATAGGATGTACTAGATGTCTCGTATGTCGCGCGTGATAAACTTTGTCTCTATACAATTTCTCGATAGAGAATTCTCTGAATCAACGTCTTCCCCGAATGCAAATTCAAATATAAATTCAGCCGTCGATCTAATTACTCAAGAATTATAATATAATATCCGAAGTAGCAGTACAACGTTTTCCATTACAAAATCTCATACAAAATCGTATCGCGAGAGTAATTACAAATAAAAATCAATTTAAAAAAAATTAAAAATTAAATTATAGAGCTCTACGCAGATTTTTTTTTTTTTTTTTTTTTTTTTTAATACAAAGTTTAGTAAAAAATTTTACTGAGAAAAAGTGACATTAAAATGACTTATGGACGAACCTGTACAACGGTGACCTTTAACATTGCACTGTGATGCTGTGCCGTCATATAATCCGACCGCGCTTCCGCTGTACCAATTAATATATACGATTGCTACTCCGAGCGAAAAAGGTCGAAACATTTCTTTTCTTTTTGTCCTCTCGAATTCTCATAGTTAAACATTATTAATTCCTAAATTAAAACGTGTTTGTAATTGTCAAGAAGATCAATAGATCTTTCATTTTTTTTTTTCTTTTTTAAATTCACGTTTTAAGTATAAAAGATGAGAGAGAACTTTGTAGATAAACGATGAGATAAGTCGAATATTAGTGGCATTTCCCACAACTGTCTGAAATTTCTAGTCGGTACCTCGTCAAGATTAGCAAACTAGTCTAAATGGGGAAATGCTCCAGGGACGAAAGGAGTAATCAGAGACGAGAACAGCTTCCTCTCGAGAAATTCCTGTCATAAATGACTCGATATTACGCGCGACGGTCAATCGATCTTCATTAAATAGAGAGAGGAGCCTGCAATTTGCATAGAAAAATCGAGCGCGTGCGGGGCGCGTCCTATAAAAGATGAAAGAAAACGACGGTATGTCAGTGTCAGTCGACGGATGCACATTGCCAAGCGAGAAAATCGATCTATCACGATCGAGACGTCACTCCCGACATTCGTGCAGGACAATCAACAATTTATAGACTGGCCGCTTGTTCTCTGAGACACGAAGAGTGGCTTTTTTGTCTCTCTCTCTTTCTCTCTGCCTTTCGAAAATCCCCGAAACCTAGCATTTTCCACGTTCACGATTGTTAAATATCAATGAAGCACGACCGACGTTGTCCATTTATCGTGCCAAATTTAAGACTCTGCCTATCTGTCTAATAGCACGCTCGATATCGACCTGCTACGAGACCGACGAACTAATTTTAGACTGTTACATCAAGTTTTATAGAACGTTATTATAAAGTAAAAAGGTTCGCCGAGAGTAATCGCGAGTGTCGTATATTTAGGTGGTAGCATTTCTCCGCACGGATGAAGACTTCGAGAGCGAATATCCGAGCCGTTTAATTTCGCAATTTTCAGAAACTGTGGATCACAAATTGCGGATAGAACCACGGAGATTTCGCGGTTCTTCGTTTCCTTTTTTAGATACGAATTTCGAGTAGCCGGTTAATAAATCAGCTCCTTGCAGAGCTTTCGCGTAATTTCTGCCGAAAACCGTCTGCCTCGCGGCAGCTCTCGCCACCCGGTACCGTAATTATTAACGCGCGATTACGCGATTACATAAGGGGAGAGTCGTGATCTCGTCCCGCGAGAGCTTTCGAATAAAGCTTTCGTTGTCACTTCGATCGGGTCGTTTTTCATCGGACGGACGGGAGCGATCGCGTTCAGAATTTAGAGCCTCCCGGACGAAACGTATCGCGGACACACGCCTCGTTGTCTCCTGGATAAACGAGATATATACCTCGCGCACGACGGCCTTTTCTCGGACACGCGTGACGTCGCCAATGGAGGAGGTATATAGCGGCGGTATTATACCAATCCCGGAGGAGGAGAACGGCTTCATTGTCCAAGCCCGAATTGCAACGACGTTGTCTCCGACGGGCAAATTACAGAGCGAGTTTCGCGCGTCGTTAAGCCTTAAGCACTAACACGTCATCCGCGGCTGGAAATATGTGACGTTACCTCTGGTAATCTAACAGACGCGAGCGTTGTCGCAAATGGAGTACGGAGATCAATTTCACAGTTATGTTAAACGTCGAGGCATTAACAAACGTTTCTCTCGGTGGAAATGCTGACAAATTTTTTTGAAAAATATCACCAAGTTATTTGTCAAACAATTAAATGCCATTTGTTTAATTGGAATAAACTTCTTTTTTTTTTTTTTTTTTTCTCTTCCCCGCCGTTGCTCTTACTTCTCGGTCGCTCAATCCTTTGCCTTTTACCTCGTACTTTTCTAAGGGCTTTCTTTGAACGTGCCTTTTAAGTTCGCGCCTAATTGTAAACCTTTGAATTTAGCTGGCAATTAAAAGACGAAACCGATGCGGATTCGTTTCGCGTTTGAGAATAACGATCGCGCTGTTTTCTTTGCCGAGGAGCAGTTTCGTCTCGCATGAGAAAACTCGCGGAAGATGAAGAGCGTCGTCCTCGTTCACGTTAAAGCGATTTGTACGAGCGTAAGAAAAGTCGCCTTGTTTAAGGGAAGGAATGAGAACGGATGTAATGACGCCGTGACGGAGATATGCGGAAGACCCCGCGAGATCTTTTCTCAAGAATGCTTACACGAAGACTGATGCCTTTTCATTAATTACAGGATCGCTACCTGATATCGCAGTGACGATGGCATCGGGCAGAGAGATCCACGGTGCATTTAGGTGAGCTCAACTTTACACAAAATTACATTTCGCGTCTCTAAAATATTCAAATCTTGTCGCGATATTTTAACGAATTTCCTTATCTTTTCTTTTTTTTTTCTTTTTTCTTTTTTCTTACAAAGTTACACAATTTCTCTAAAAAGTGTAAAATACTGTCGTTTATTTGCGAATAACGATTACTTTGTTGACTAGTTATTTTAATGTTGGAAATAGCTAGTGCAATAATAAATTTAATCAGCTTATCTTTTATTTCATCGAATCACGCGGCGACGATTTATTTTGTTCACTTTTCTTGTTTTACGCAAAGTCTCGACTGCACTCAAAAAACATATGCACCTACATCTACCTACTCTACGACATACGCGTCGATGATTTTGCCGTAGAGGGCCAGCTATTTCAAGGATTTTCGAAGGTGTGTGTGTGTGTGTGTGTGTGCGTGTGTGTTTTCCACCTGACCTTTAGAAACTCATTATTGCGCGAGATGCAGGAATGAGAAATTAGTTAGCCATCTGTTATATTAATCTAAACCTCTCACGAACATGTAACTTCTTAATGAGAGCTTTTATAATGAGTTTTTTTTTTTTCTTTTAAATAAAGTCGAGTTTTCTTCAATAAAGCTACAGTAAATTTAACTTTTTTTTTTCTTTTATTCATATTTAACCGTAGTAAAAATTATTTGACCTTCGACCTCATACATTTGTTAAAGAGAGAGAATTTGTTGAAGGAAAAGATAAAAAGATGTGCCGTCGTATATGCCACACACATAAATCGAAACTTTCATCGTTAACACCCGTACCGTATAACGAGTTATTGACTCGATCTTAGAATTAATTAAATTTGCTAATTAAACGGAGAAATGTTTCTGCAGCAACAAATTACACCCTCCCGGTTTTTCGTGACATTTGCAAATTCGCGACGTGGGCGTCGGCAAATAGAACGGCAAGGCACTCGGATGGTACATCGATACGAGCTGTCCGGCCGCACAAATAGAAACGCTTAAATTTTGTAGAACGTCATTATTTTTATATTTAGTCTGTGGAAATTAATATTTCACGGCGCAGGCTTGTACATCGATGCCTAGACTCCCGGCGTTACTTCGGAATATCGGCATTGTAATATTAATTAAGAGGAGAAGCGTTTCCGCGACGTAAATAAGTTAGCGGAAGGGGGGAGGAAAGGGACGCGCAATTTATTTCACGAGGTTCGGCAGAAAGAGATTCGTGCTCGGTCGATTAATTTCAGACTCGTCAACTTCTGACTGGTCGGCTCAAAGTAATTTGACATACACGGGTATATATATATTCGTACGAGAAGTCATCGCCGTGCCGATAAACACCCTCGAGGGCTTCGTAAACATCTTTGCGAACAAATAGAGCACGTTTCGATTCGACGGGCGCGCGCGAGCGGCTTCGCGCTAATCAGTCTATTTTCCTCGCGCAATTACCGTCGAATATATAATTATTTGACCCACCCGTCGGCGTCTACGGCTCGGATATGATATTTCCACGAATAAAATTCGACATTAGAACAGGTCATGAGATTCGTGATCAGAATAACGGGCACGGATTTAGAGTAGAGGTATCGATCGCGTCTTCTCGACACGATAAGAGCGGCGGGAAGCCGAGACTCGCTATTCGCAATTTCGAGCTATTTCGCGATAGCGCACGGCCGGCTGGCAGTGAATGGAAGGAAGGAAGAAAGAAAGAAAGAAAGAAAAAAAAAAAAAAGAATTGCCTTGGAAGCCAGCGAGCAGCGGAGAGCGCAATCTTATTCTTAGCGGCGTGGCTTTATTTTTATTGCGCTTATAGCGTGGCATCGATCGTATTCGCGCGCATACCGCGAGTTGACGTCGTTCCGTCAGATAGCGATGCAAACGGTTATAAGTAATGCAATGAGAAAATTCTATCGCCGCGTCATAGGTAGACGCTGAATGAAAGGAAAAAAAAAAAGAAAAAAAAAGCGTAGCGGAAGTGCCGCGGCCTATCTTTAGTCAGTTTTTCCATTCTAATCGGTATCGAGCCGCTTATTAATTAATTTTTAAAAGCGAATAAATTCCCAATGACAATTTTATTGCATATGTCAGACGAACGAGATGTAGGTAACTAGCACATTTGCAAGGACGATCGCTGTAGCAACTTAAGGCACGCTCGCCGCTGACGGCCAATCTTCCAGGCATCTAAGCTCGTGTGTTGAACACAAAACCGGCGTGTGTAATCGCGTCGGTATGCACTTCCGGTCGTAAACGAAATACTTGCCGGCGAGCACGGGATGCGGAAATATTTTCGGCGTACGTAATAGCGCTTTTAACTCCACCCTCCTCCCTCCCACTTCGTGAATCCGGGGATCGATATACGCCGGTGGCTCTCGCAAAGTTCGGCCGTGCCGGAGATTGGAAAGTTCCGCACTAAATTTCGCCCGAAACGCGGTCGGTTTCGTTTCCCGGTTAGACATCGCCGTCGTCCATTCATGACTTCGGACGATCCCCCCTGGTCCTTGACGTCACGTTTAAGATGCCGTTAGGAGATTACGACGCGAAGGGAGAATTTTCAAAGGACTACTCGGCGACACGTGCGACCCATTCTTTATCGGACGGTTAAACAATGGGAGCCTATTATCGCGGTGTGGAAAAAAAAAAAAAAAAAAGAAAAAGTTAATTGAACTGCATTCCCGCGATCGTCGAAATCGAATTTGCGCGTTTACTCGAGCGCAATCAAGCACCCATTCACGCATCCCGTCCGTCCGGCGTAATCTCGCGAATAATATCCAAGCCCCGTTCGTCCCGGAAGAGGAATGCGAGAACTTTAAACGTTAAACGTGACTATTCTCGGACTCACGATCAGTCGAGCCCACTTCGAAGTTTCCCGTACGCGTCAACGTTCCCTATCGTCGATAGTTAAGGGGGATGTGCCGTTTGAGGAGAATTCGTATCTTTGCGATTAAAACGACGGCTAGTTTCGCGCGATTATCGTTTGTATTTTGCGATTTCCGAAAAATCAATACTTTTCCGCGGCAACACTCGGCTGTGCCGGCACTAGTGACGTAACGTCTGACGCAAGCGACAATCGTTGCGGCCGCGATGCCGCAGAGCCTCTCTAGGCGAACGTCGATAGTGTGCCGGACGTCATAAATGCATTTGCCTACCTTAGATCGGCATTTTTTTTTTTTTTTTTTATAACGAGCACGTCATGCTTGACGCAGCAGTATTCAAGTAATAATTTCATAAGCATCGTCATCAACTTCAGTAAAAAGCAAAAAAAAAAAAAAAAAAAAAATTAATATCTCTTATTCTTTTCATAAGTATATACTGCAATGATTTATCAAAAAATACAGGGAGTACAATAACGACGTGATATACTAACGCAAAGTATTTAAAAAATATTAAAAAGTAATTTTTAAAAATATTTTTTCTACAAAATATCAAATACTGAATAAATTTTGTTCCGACAAAAAAAAAAAAAAAAAAAAAAAAAACATATATAATCTCGTTTTACGAGACAAAGCGCGATATGCTCTCGCGAATACAGTTCTGCGTACGGGTGGCCCATGGGAAAATCCGCGAAATCCGCAAAATCTCAACCCCCTGCCGATTATTAATCCGCACTTCGATCGTCGCCCTCTGCCCTTTCGACGTTCCTTCGACCCCGTTCCGCCGACGCGGCAGCATGCCATGAAAATGGTTTGTGATTACCGCGGCGGCAGGCATTCCCGCTGACGAGGCGAATATATATTCTATCTTCCGTTCGCGTTATCCTCCAACCCGCGGAAAATTGATTTCGCTACTTGTCCCGGGTGAATAGCCGTCGCTACGAGAAACTGCGGACCGCCGAGATCACAATGTCCGCGTTTCTACTTTTTACAATCTTACTTCGGAGACTGCAATTGCATTTGTACTCGGTCGAACAAATATCACGGACCGGAGTAAATTGATTACAATACCAAAGGGATCTCTTTTTTTACTCTCGCGCCTCAGTCTCTCGACGTACACCTACTACCGTCGTATTGAATTTAAATTTTAATAACGCGTCGCGATTGTACGCATCCAAGTTTTTCAAGACTGAAAATGTCGGCGCGGCCCCGACCCTGCTGAAACAGAACTTTAATTAGCGCTCAGAAGTCGAGTAACGTTCCGGCTCGTTCGTTTCTATTTTGCCGAACACTGCGATTAAACTTTTAACTCTATTCTCGCGCAAAAAGTGTTCCCTTAATATATTCCATTTCGTCGGGCGGATCGAGTCTCTCGAAAGTTTATTTGATTCTTACCGGATCTTCGCCTCATCGATAATCCCGTCGCTAATAAGCGTCGGTGAAATGAGCAAAGTTTCCAAGTATAATCGACTGCGATGGCTGAGCCGCGGCGTTTACAGCGCGGAAAGTCAAGGCGACGAGCCTTTCCTCGGCTGTGTATTTTCTATTTTATGCGTACGCGGTGGGCGCCTATCGCCGATAACGCGCCCGTCTTTTTCCACCGGTGATATCAGCGGCGGTCCGGCGCAAGGAAGCTCGTAAATCCCCGTTGCCCAAGTAAACAACGCCCTAAAACGCGCGGCGAGGGATAATTCTAGATTCGATTGTACCGCGGACTAGCTATACGTGTAACGTGGAAGCGATCGAGTGTGGGTGCAACAAGATACCGGGGCCTGTAAACGAGACACACACTCGGCACCCGGATCGATACCCGGGACAGTTTTCGCGAAAGCGAACCTCGCCAAGGGCGCGACGGCAGGCAGAAGAAATCATTCTCTACGATCTATCTCGCCAACACGATCCTCCGTGTTTGTTTTTATTTTTTTATTTTTTTTTTTAATTTATATTTGTCGCAGAAACCTAACGTGAAAATTCAGAGGAAATACGCGCGAATAATTTCGACCATTTATTCGCGTGCGAATGACGACCTACCTTCGGCGAAATCGTTCCAGCTCGATGGGACGAGCTCACGACGGAAGTCTCGGTTATCAGTTCAACGTGTCGTAAATGCATTTCGAGACTACTAATTAGACAGACCTACTGCAACGAATCGATCGAGCGTGAAACTTCAATCGATCTCTACATGCTATTTATTTAATAGTCAGTCCGACCAAGACTGATATTTCGATCGTGTTATCCCACCCGCAATGAAACGAACGATAAACTCCGCGTCGCGAGAGTTAAATGTCGATATGATTTTTATTATTTTTTTAAATTTTAATAAATACAATTTTTATATTTTTGTACGATTCGTACAATTTCCCCCAACGTTGAAATGAGCATGTAAAAAAATATTTCTTACTCACCGGTTCGATGCGCAGCAGCGGAGTTCAGCAACTCATTAGCGATGATACTGTAACATACAAAAAAACATAAATTGTAGAGACGTCGAAAGTATTAATTTATTATTGTAAACAAAGTACGCGATTTTAATTAATTTTTCATTGAAACAGTGAAAACTAAAGTTATTTATTATTAAAAAAATTTTTTTTAATAAATTAAATTTTTTTTTCATATAAAATGTTTTTTTTTTGTATTAATTATTAAATTTTCTATTTTAAATCTTACTACAATGACAAAGCTATCGAGGTAAATATTGAAAAATGATTAATATTAAATCAATAAAAAATATTACCGAAATGTTGCTCCGCTGAAGCAGGACGCCCGTCCTGAGCCTCCTCCTCCTCTCAGTTTGGGATGTCTTCCATCCGCGCACAAGAAACTCACGACCGCGACCGTGAAGTTAATATCGCGAGAATTAATTTACTAAATACACTTCTCGCGCGATTAAGTACGAGACTCACGTTTGCAAAAGTTAACGTAAAAAATTAGCGCCCGTTGACTTCACGACATCCGAGAAAACGACCGACGAACCGGTTCGTTTAATTATATCGGCGACGAGAACACGATACTCGCGATAATCCTGAAACATACAAAATTTACAAAAATTTAATTTTAGAGAAATTAAGTCAAGTTCACTATTTTAAAAAATCTAATTGTTAATTATTTTAATTAATTTTTTATGTTGGCACGACAAAGTAATATCATTAAATAATAAAGAACTGTTAAGTTTTCAAGTAAAAAGTGATTCTTACTTCAATGTTGTTTCGATGAAGCAGGATGCCCTTCCTGAGCCTCCTCCTCCTCTCAGGATGTCCAGGTTGTTAGGTGAATCCTCCTCTCAGGATGTCCAGGTTGTTAGGTGAATCCTCCTCTCAGGATGTCCAGGTTGTTAGGTGAATCTCCCTCAGAGCATTCGACACTTGTGGAAGCTGCAAATATAAATAAAATAAAAGCTATAATCGCATCTAGGCTAATTATTCTATTAAAATATATCGCAGGGCATTGTACAGCACTTTCGTATACATAAATAATGTAAAAAACGTACCAATTTACTTCAACGGTGCTCCCGAAGCAAGCATGATGAATTAGCTGTGATTTGCTTGCTCATTATTATCGGTGACGACCGTGCGTTGGCTCTGCTCTGGATTTTCAGTCTAAACAGAAAGAAAAAAAGATTGAGGTTAGAAAATGTCGAAATCCCAGCTGCCGCGAAGAGATCGTAGTTATGAGTAAAGAATATACTCTTATTACATACCTTTAAGCATTAAATGCAGTCACTTCGCAGCCACAATAGACGAGAGGCCCATTATCAACAATCTGCGTAGCTCGAGTGACCGACCTCTGGCTGCAACACAACTGGTGACGTCACATCGCGTGAGGCACGTACTGCGTAACACGGCCCCGAGAGTTCCTACGCCGCGACAAAATAGTCCTTATGCATGAAAAGAATACTTTTTATAATACGACACTAATTACGCAGCAAACGTAGCGGTCAGACAAACCACGAACTAAAATCGCCACGTGGTGATTAATGTACGGAACCGTGATCCGGCGAGAATTCACGTTGCACATGCTCTACGCGTAAAAAGCGATGACCCAGAGTCTTACTCGCGTTAACACTCATACCTTTAATCGCTGAATCCAGCCTCTTTACGTCCGCGAACGATGAGAGCTCCTCTTGCTGCGCACTGCTAGGCTCGAGTGACCGACCTCTGGCTGCGGAAGCAAGATGACGTCACGTTGCGCGAGGCACGTACCGCGCAACACGGCCCCGAGAGCTCCTACGCCGCGACAAAGTAGTCCCTATGCACGGAGAGAATACTTTTTATAATTATAGAAAGTACGACACTAATTACGCAGCAAATAAATGTAGCGGTCAGACACACCACGAACTAAAATAATTGCCACGTGGCAATTAATGTACGGAACCATGATCCGGTGAGAATTCACGTCACACATGCTCTACGCGTAAAAAGCGATGATCCAGAGTCTTATTCGCGTTAACATTTATACCTTTAATCGCTGAATCCAGCCTCTTTACATCCGCGAACGATGAGAGCTCCGCTCATTACGCACTGCAAGGCTCGACTGACCGACCTCTAACGCGCAAGCTTGGTGACGTCACATCGCGCGAGGCACGTACGCCGCTGGGTGGCTTCCATGCTGCGACAAGATCACACCTATAAGCAGAAGAAATCCTTTATGAATGTAGCAAATAAAATTAAGCAATCGGACACGTCACAAATTAAAACCGCTACGTAGAAAATCACGAAACGTCTTTACGGTTTTACAAAAGCGAGTTAAATTAATTGACCGGTTAACTTTCAGAGTTGCAGCTGCGGAATATAAAACTGATATTAAAAATACATCAGTTTTGCTAAATATCAATTATATCAATTTAAATCGCGCTGGTGAAACCGGACCTAATTAAATTAAATTGCGTTCGTAAAAACGGGCCTTATTAGCGTGCGAATGATGGCCTCCTTGCGATTGGAAATCGAACTGCGGTTCGATAGGACGAGTTCGCGACAGTAGTCCCGCTATGTTCAACGTGTTGAGTGAAGTACTTGTCAGAAATTAACCTTGCGTTTTTTTGCATTGACGATTGTTGCACGTATACGCGATGATACCACGCGATAATGATCAGTATTATCATCACTGCATGGATACGCTATCGCCGAGTGTATATACGGTATGTATCGGATTTTCCTTTGACGTCGATACCAGATACGATATGGATTTACGCCCGCGTTGCAGCCGCAGTACCACCCGCGCGCGGTACGAGCCCACGGGATACATCAGCCCACACGGACCAAAAAAAAAAGCGGAATAAATAAACATGAAAATAAATTGGACACGGAAAACGATCAGCAGTATTCTACAACATATTGAACATTGCTCTGAAGGTGGAAAAAAAACAAATTAAAACATAGACTGATATAATTGCCGGTGATTGCTCTAGCTTCTAGACACATTGTATCAACGACACAGCAGATAGTCGCTGGTATAAAAACACATGACTCAATCGTGACTCAACACATGACTCGCCGTTTTTTTTTTTTTTCTTTTAATCTATAAAGAGTCAGCATCTTTTTTTATTTTCTTACTTATAGCTATACTTCTTTTTTTACACAATTTATTAATTTATTTCGTTCGAATCATAAAAGTTACATACCGCTCTTTTCTACAGCCTCATCGTGGACGACGTGGACTCGCACTCGATCCTCAGCGATGGCTCCGACCTGGACGGGCTGTCACGCGAGAGCAGCTCGCAGAATTCAGCGTCACAGACACCGCTGGATAGTCCGGGCGGTCCACGAGAGAGGATCAAGCAGATCCAGGTCGAGGCCGAGACTAGGCGAGGCGAGTTCGCCAGGCTGCTCGAGGAGCACGCACAGGTGGTGCGCAAGCTGAAGATGATGGAGGCGGAGGAACAGCTGTCGGCGACGACGACGACGACGACGACGACGACCGGAAACGCGACGGTGATCGGCGGCGCACACGCGTGATTTTACGACCTTGTCGCCGACACCGGGACGAGGGTGACACCGAGGGTCGGGACCACCGCGTCGACGACCGTCATGCAATCGACCACCGCCTCACCGCGTTCCTCGCTCGCTCGCCTCGACCGCGAAACCCCATCCGGACCGGCCACCGTTGCCCGTCGCGATTCGCAGACGAGACGCGGATAACGCAAACGTCACTTGACGCTCGGATCATTAATCCTTCGATATATCCCGAACAAACCTTCGAGACGCACACGAGACTCACGTTCGCGTAGAAGTAAAATTGGTATATCCCAGGGTTAATTACAGAAAAATTGAGATATATACAGACTCGAGAGGATTTTCTTGCCATCTTTCTTTCTCCCTCTCTTTTTTTCTTTTCTTTTCTTTTTTTTAAATTTTTTTAATACTGCGTTATAGTTCCACTCTCCGATTATCCGCTTCGGATTGATTTGATTGCACCGCTTTGATTTAAATGAATTAAAGACTGATACCAAATTGGAGATAAACTTGAGCGATGAAAGGATACCTTTGGAAGCTTAAACTTTATATCGTTTGACAGTTAAACAAATTAATCTTACACGTTTATGAAAACTGAAGTAAATAAAAAATCTAATATATAGATTTAATTTTGCGAGATTTTTATATAAACGATAAACGCGTATTTATTATCGCGATATGTATTGTTAAACGTATGAGAGTGTCTCGTGAGGAAATTGACATAACTTTTTAAATGTGTTCTAGAGTTTATTCTAAGCAAAGAAAATAGATGTGTTCATTCAATTCATTTACCGAGATTTAAACAATTTTTTTTTTAATTATACAATGAAAACATTCTTGCTCAGCGTGTGTTCTAAAATATATTCTAAAAGTTTGTCAGTTTCCTTGCGAACTATCTTATGTATAACTTTGTGTCGCTTTATTTGCAATTAAACGACGTATCTGCGTATACGAAAAGTTCAGGATGCGCCATCGAACGCATGTCACCACTGTAACACGTAACATATGTAAATTCGAAGTGAAACCTTTCCGTACAATTTATCCAATTTCGCGAAGTCGGATTAAAGTCCAATTGGCAAAATTAACATTTGCAGAGGTTGCCGTAACGAGCCTCTCGCGGGATATATTCTTTCTTAATCTTTGTTTGCAACAAAGTCTGAATAAATAAATATATAAAAAAAAAAAACAAAGTACTACTAGACACGACAATAATGAGGAACACTTTTATGGGGAACGTGCGCGAAAGCCGCGGTTGCGTATTGTTCACAACGCGAGGAACAGGGAACTCTCGCCCGTTCGAACTAGCTCAGCAGCAACGGCTGGCCTAAGCGTAGTACAAATTTTGCAGTCAAGTCTTAATAAAAGAAAAAAAAAAGAAAAAAAAATAAATAAAAAAGAGTGCGAGTAGGTCGAGAGAATGAGACGGCTTTCCGACGATAATGATGGGACTCGACACGACGGTAAAGACAATCGCGCTGTCGTTTCGCGAAGGAAACGCGGGTGCTGGAGTGGATATGGTGTCGTACACGCGAACACACGTAGCCTACTCTCGAGACACAACGGGGTGTACAAGCTTCTACGTTTTATATAGTGTTGTAGAATTGAGTGTTCCATGTAAGTGTAAGCTAGTTTTGTAATATCGTAATTATACGTGTACGATAAAGGGGGATCTGCCAAGTCTGACAGAGGACGCGACTCTTTTGTAAATAGTTTTCTTTCCATTATACACGTATGTACAAGGTCCAATCGCACCGATCGATCGTCAATAATTAATACTAATAATAAGCGACTTTTAGGATTTTCTCTATTGTCCTTGAATATTGTTACAATTATAACTACGAAACGAGTGTTTGAAAGGCACAATTTTCTTTCTCGAAACTCAAACATTTTGTTGGCAATTAATGTTGCTAATAAAAAAAAAATTATGAGAAATATTAATATTAATGTCAAAATGATAAAAAAGTATTGTAAAAAGTATGAAACGTATATCTTCAACGCGTGAATTTTTATTTTATATGTAATTACGTCGGCGCGATTGGATTTCGATAACTGATGAAGCTCGAGAGAAATCACCGGAACTAGAGAAAAAGCTGTGTCGAAAACTTGATTTCGTCATTTTACTATTAATAATAGACAGTTTGTATAAAGTATGGGCTGATAAATCTCGACGATACTTTGCTAATTTTCTACGCGTGCTGTGTCAGACTCGCATCCAAATGACATAGGTATTATTAGGCATTTATAGACTTATATATACATACTTAATGAGAGACACATAAGTAGACCTGTGTTAAATAATATAGCTCTAAAGTAAAGATGTCTATTATTGCACATTGTGCCAGCCTACGCCAGTCGGCAATCAGGACATCTTTTCCTCGTTTAATTTGCAAGACGTCACAGATAAATCATCAATTCGAACTTAATTGCCAATCATTCTCTCATATATCAACTGATCAACGATCGCGTATATTACGTTTTCTCAAAGACAATTATGTACGAGAATAAATCTTCCTAAAAAGATAGAAAACGCATTATTTGTTTTCAACTTAATAACATAAGTAATTACAATTTTTTTTGGTGGATTTTAGATTGTTTTTTAAACTTTTGAGAACTTTAGAAAGAATGTCAGAAAATTAAAACCTGCTTGCGATATTCTTGACTGGCGCATTGTGTAAGTTAAGAAGAGACAGTCTTAGCATATGTAAGGAATAGACAGGAATGATTTTAGCTGCTCAGAAACGTAAGATGCTTTAAAAAAAAAATTTCGCGACTGAAAGTGATACTGCGAGGCAATAATTTCTCCAACATACTCGGGAAGACTGTGAAGTAGTACGAGGAACGAATGCGAAACGAAATCTGCATTATTTTTGCTGCGAGATTCCTACGGACGTTACTATTATGTTAAGAAAACTACAGATACGTATAAACCTATATATAATTATCACCATACGTAGTTTTTACTTATACTATATTATTCGTACGAATGCATGTTATAGAGGCGGCTGTATATGATATATATACGTTTATCAAGTTTGTAATGAAACGCTGAGAAAAAACGCTATTTTGATTTTGCGAGTAAATATTACAAGCAAGAGAAACGTGATTCTCGATATAGCGAGCATATTTTATTGATTTTGCTTTTTACCGCTGCAATAAAAAAACGGCTGCTTTTTGACTCAAAAATAAATAAAAAAATACAGTGTAATATTATATCACGCCGAGTTAATGTTATTAACGTAATCGAGATTTATATGTAAATTTTTGATGTAATATCGTAATGTGTGAGGTAAAACGACACGCTGTTAAGTTTTGTTAAACAAAACCGCTGCTTTACTAATTATTTATATAGCCCCATGTATGCGAAATAATAATGTATGTAAAATGATGGTTGCTACTGGAAAAAAATATACATATATTTTATTGAGTTGACAATGAACTTATAGTTGCTTTTTTATCGTAACATCTTTCTATCTTTTACTCAAGCATTTAGTTTTGTTAACAAATATTGCTACACAAAAAAAAAAGTTTTTGTGTACCATTGGCCATAACATATTTGGTATAACGCATTGTATGATATCAATAAATATCATAGTAATGTTAATTCTATTTAAATCGACTGCTTATAATAATACATATTTTATAGATATAGAATAAATTTGAATAGTATACGTGTAAAAAAGTAAATATAGTATACTTTACGTGTGAAACAGAAACAATGACTTATGACTAATTTTTAATAAACCTTAGCAGTAATAGCATAATTGTTGATAGATTTCATGTAAATATACATGCATATTACTTCAAAAAACATATTTATCCCATTAAAAAAATCTCGATTTTTGATAACATAAACGTTATTTTATCATTTTATAAGATTTGATCACAAGTTTGTTTCATGTCCTAATTCTCTGAGTTTACCTGCAAATAGCTCTATTTTATGATTTAACTTCATATTGTAAGCCTTCAGATATCTTATAAAATCTGCCTGCTTTTCAAGTAGTTCCTCCAAATTTCTCCCTCTTTGGCGATATCCGATTTCTCCCATTCCAGAATAGGAATCCTGTGTAAAAGGCGACAGCCATTCATCTCGAGTGACGTCGGGCGGTGGACGTAATCGATTGAATTCCCTAACTTTTTCTACATGAAAAACATATGCAAGTAAGTCACAATAAAAAATAATAAATTTAGATATTTTAATTAATCTGGTTACATTGTTACGTTTTTAAATGTAGTATTAAGATTTAAAGAAACTTTTTAATGCTCAATCTTTTTTATCAATCTAATTTAATCTCTCTAAATATTATTTTTATTCTGTAATACTTACTGATGTACTTAACATAAGCTAAAAAGGTTATCAAGTATTCCAATAAAAACGGATAATAAACAAAATTGAGTGGTGTAAACCACTTTGACCTTCTGCAATATTGTTCATAGTCAACTTTATGGGTTTGATGTAGAACTGCTGCTAGTAACAAATAGTACACGTTCCACAATGATGCAATAAAAAGGGGTGTCCTTAGAATTTGATATGTTGACTGATAAAAATCTAGGTACCCATTAATCCGCAAGTTATAATGTTTTGCCTTGACAATGTGATCTATTGTCATAACTGATAACCAGTAGGCACAGTGTAGATACAAGAATATAAAATATGTATCATATATGATTTCGTATTGTAGCCAAAGGATTTCATATACAAGTCCATACATTTGCAAAGACATCTACAATAAAAAAGTTTCAGTAAATCTAGTTCAGTTTTTATATATTCTAAATGAGACAACTAATAAGGTATACCTACTAGTAACGAAACTGGAATTAACAAAATCCACACGGTGTTTAACTTTTGAAAATTGTTTTCCTCCTGAGAGCTCAAGACTGGCTGAAAACATTCTTCTTCCATTGTAACAGAACAGGCAGGAACTCATTAAATAAGTCTAATACACATAGCCAGAAAGGGAACCTCAAAAGAAGAAGACGACGATAGCCAGCTAAAAATGCAATTTATGTAATCTGCATTCTGTATAGTATATAAAAAATAGAACAGACATTCTTACTCGAAAACGACACTGCTCAAAATAAAGATTATTATACACCGCAAATTACGAAGTAGCATAAATACATCAAGCGTCGTAACAAAAACAGAGACTCTTGGCCGAACTAAAGCGAAAATTGGCCAAGAGAAACAGTAGTGTTCCTTGCGGGAAAATAAAGTACTGTACAGCACGCAAACTCACACAGCTGAGCAGACACGTTGCAGATAGAGAGAGGGGCGAGATAGGATATACTAAGCACACATGCCACAGAGCCGGGAACACTGGTCGCTGAGGACTGAGGGGGAACGCGTCTTCCTCCTACTTCCCCCGTTTTCGCCAGCCGAGGACGGGAGAAGTAATAGTGGGGGAAGCACGTACGCCAGTCGCCAGCCGTCCTCGTCACCAGTCGTCGTCGCCGCAGCAAACGCCAAATAAGTCTTTTAGTGTATCTTTTACTTTAATAACAAATGATAGAGAGGTTAGAAAGATCGATGACATCGATTTTGGTGGTTCTGAGATATTCCGCTTACCAAACGCTCCCGGCGCTACCGTCGCAAGTCGATTTTGGTAGTTCAGAGATATTCCGATTACCAAACACTCCTAGCGCTACCGTCGCCGCAAATGCATAGAGAACAATGTTACTCATCCAAATTCTAACACGACAGCGTAGTAACCACTGTCCACGGATAATCCGATCCTCGCTTTGTTCGTTCAAATAACACCGGTGTGCACTTTCGTAAGACTTTTGTTTTACCTTTTCTATTACCATCGAGTAATTATGAGACTGAGAAATTTAAATAGCTTGTTTAAAATATAACACTGTATATGTATATAAAACTTAAGGAATCTTTTTATTTTTAATTTATGAGCAGTTTTTGATTACCTGTGACGATATTACAGATTATACACGCAGGAGATCTTATATATATTTTTGTACATCCACTCTATCTCTTATATATTTTTTTCCTCTTTGGCAGTATTAATTGATAACTATAAAATACATTCTGCTGTACGCTATTAGAAGGCACTAGAAGAATCACAGACACGAGACACGCTATAGACATTCGTTATCGCGAATGACATCACGATTAGGTAAATGCTTTCTGCATCGAAAACGCGGCAGAAAACAAGATTAATCGCTCATAGCTGCAACTATACTTTGACCATACGACAATAAATCTCATATATTTTTATGATTTCGTTCATTTTCATATTTTCATTGATTAAAATGTAATGACTTTAATAATTTAAATACTTGGACTGGACAGAACAAGCGATGCATCTCATTTTCTTTTTGACACTATCATAATTCAAGACAAGATATTTAGTAAAAAGATGGTAACAATAATCGTCGCCGACCAAGCACGAATTTTTATGGCACCAGAAACGTAACTATGCGCTATCTCGGCTCTGGTTAACGAGCCCAGAGGTACCTCCGCTGCGATTCTTGGACTCCTCTCCGAAATCCTCGTAACGAGTTTTTCTGTTTCCGTCACGCAAGCTCGCAATTGTAGCGCTGACAACTTTTTCATAACGGGCTGCACGATAATAAAGATATCACGATCGGGCGTCATCATGCCACGAACAGCGCATTGCGCCACTTGCAGCTGACGACCTAAAGCAACTAGAAGAGCCTCTAAAGTGACGGAATCTTTGTCACTTTCCTCATCCATTATATAGTAGATTCTGTCCAGCTGCAAAAAAAAAAAAAAATTATTTAGAAAAAATTAAATTAGTCCGCCAGAAAAAAAAATGTCTAAAAAAATAATTTGATAATCTGAAAGATATCTCGTGAGTGTATGTACCTGTTTCTTTGAATAAAACAGCCTTGCCGCTCCTCCGCAGACAGGACAACAAGCACCAGGAGGAGTAACTCCGATACAATATGGATCTTCTAAAGCAGGACATTGCACGGTGTCGCCACAACGAGGTTTCGCCTGATCTCCTATAAGACCTACGGCCACGCAAGGACCATGATAATCTACGACAGTTCTTCCGGCCCAAGCCGCGCATTCATTGGCGTAGACCTCGCCGTTAATACCGCACACCGGACCACGAAGACTGCATCCTTTTAAACAAGGTCCTCTGTAACTCAAAGTGGCTTCAGCTCGAATCATCGCGCATACTGAAGGATACTGACGATTTTCTCGATCGCAAACTGGTCCGCTGGATTCATCACGAGGATTACAGTCTATCGGTATGCATTCGTATTGTCGACACGGTTTGTGCAAACGCGACAAGCAGACTCTTGGCCTACGGACGCATTGCTCCGAGCTATCACATGGATTAGGCATGCAAGGATCCCTACTGGAACAGCTGCCGAATTCTACTTCGTTGGCCGACAGCTCGGCGCATTTCGCCAGGCAAGCAGATGCGAAGGTGAATCCTAGTCTATCGCACACCGGAACATAATGAGCCGAACAGTCACAAGGTAACGAAGGCACTCTCAGTTCGCCACAGCTTCGCTTGGAGCATGTAAACTCGCCCTCGTAACAATTACAAGGATTGCACTCGAGGTAGAAGTTAGCCTTGTGTTGAATGAATCGGTCGTGTACCCAGCAGGATTTAAAATTGAAGCAATTGAGCGTACGGCATTTTTGCAGACCGTGCGTCGTGCACTGGCAGATTTTTAGGCAACCCTGTTGATCAAACCGCGGAATCTGGATCCAGGATCCGACCGGTACTAATTGCTTTGACATCTCGCCAAGGGAACAAGCCGGGACGCAACGGTAGATTTTGGCACTATTTGGTTGAACCACGCACAGCTGGCCTTGCGGGCAAGGATTTCGCTTGCAGGGCGTTGTAATGTCCTCATCGGGATGAACTACAGTTTCGTCATCCGATGGATCATCTAAAAATGGCCTTAACGAGACGCACGGCGCGTCCGGTCTCCCCGGTGACAGTTTGGCGCATAAAGTAGCCGCTGTATGAGGCCCGGTGTTTGCGCTCCAATCGACGCAGCTCGCCATCAATTCTAAACAATCCTCGCGACAAAGTCGCGTCTCGTGTATTCTGGTTTCGCAAGGTCGCAGTTGCAGAAGACAGGCTGCTGCACGTAAAGTCTCTGCCGGACAGGAAGAAGCGACACGCACAGACACACCTAATCCACGAATAATGCCTCCTCTGGACCAATGGTCAGCCTCCCATTTGGCCATTTCGTCGGCCGCAGTTGTACACGTTCTAGAAAAAAATTCATTATTTATTTATTAATTAAATATTTAATTATAATAAACGCAAATTTATTAAAAATTAAATTTCTACCTAAATAAAGTTGTAGGTCTGTCGTTAAACCGTGCACAATAAGACAATCCGGAACAGCCCATTTCGCAGGAATCATCCGCGTCTTCGAGACACCTTCTTAGTTCACCCTCTAAACTAGACGAGAGGCATTGTACGTCCAGTTGAGGCCAGGCGGTTTCCCAATCAGCTTGGAAGGCTCGCCAGCATAAATTCTGACAAGGTGGCCTCGTTGCTTTTGCACAACATGCCAGTTTTCCAGCATCTAACGGTAATCGCGCTGGCTTCGTCGATCCCGATTTTAGCAAGCAGCTCCACATCGGCGACTGTGGTAATACAGGACTACATTTTTCCGCCAAAGCATCCATAATTTCTTGATCGGTCGTTGCGGTGTGAAGAGTTCTGCGACACGTGTCCAAGCATGCCGGAGTCGTGGCTTCTTCGCAACAGTGCAAATCTGCGGAAATAAAAATAGCTAAATTCGACGACAACAAACGTTTTAAATAATTAATGATTTGCCAATTAATTAACGCATCTGTTTCATATAAATCGAATCATAGAATTCTATAAAATTGTTAACTAACGTTGCTTCGGATCTTCAGCATGCTTCACTTCAGCTATGTTTTTCAGACACTTGGGAATCTGGTGAAAGCAGCCCTTGCTGCTGTACAATTTTAAGTTGGATTGCTTGCCAGGTTTGTAAAAAATATCTTTACAAATAGCTCTGCATGTATCGTTGGAAACTTTACTGCAACATCGCTCGGCTTCTCCGCGCTTTTCCAGACAAAAGAAAAACTCGGCCTCGTCGCTCGGTCGACAAGATTCGTTCAGATCATTTGTGGAACCGGAAAGGGCGCAGGTCGTGCGGCACACTGGATTCTGAGCGAGACGGCAACATCCACGACCGGTCCAATTCTCGCTCCTCTTGAGTTCTATAACAATTTAAATAACTCAGTATTTTGCGATATCGTTGTTGCACACTTAGATACCATTAAAATGCTTACCGTTTAACGTCATGTTCACACAGGACCAAAAATCCAACTAAAAAAAAAAAAAAGAAAAGATTTAAACGTAAGAAAAGACAGTTATAATAAAAAAAAAAAAAAAAAAATGACAAAAAAAGTGAAGTAGCACAATCAATCGGTCGCACGATAGCGAGTCTCGAGATCATCTTTCATAAAATCGTCACCGCGAAAAGAAAAAAAAATGGAATCGCGTTACAAACATCCTAAATCGTTTAAGGCGCCCATTGTCGAAAGGCTTCCGATCCAGATCCGAACTGAATGAAGAGAATAAGAGAGTGTCGATTGCGTGGGATCGAGTCTTGGAAATAAAAATCGAAAAAAGTATTCACCAGCTCCATGGAACAAAACTCCAGTAGACGTTGAGTGGCGTTTTCCCTCGCTTCAATTTCGGCACCCAGGACTACCAAAGATATCTGTAAAATTGTAATAAAATTATTTTTTCTAGCACGCAATATATTAAAAAAAAAAAAACGATATATATACAAAATAATTACGAAGAAATATTACGGCGTTAATAAAACTTATTTCAAAGTAACACGTCTCAGAAATCACCTACTTTACATGGAAAAATGTAAATGGTAATAAAGCGACGTGAAAAAAAAACTCATTGCATAAAGACGTAAATTATTCTGGTAAGTTGAATCTCGAAGCATCAGCTTCTTTTAACGCTCGTTCCGAATCGCTCGTCGAGGAACTTCCCAAATTCGAAATGCGGTGCGGGATATTAGCTGCCATTAAGAATCAAGGACACGAGTGCAGCACACGGGGACCCCGCGATTTCCTGTTGCCTGTCGCTGAATAACAATTGTCTTTAAGGCCTGATATCGCTCGCTCGTTTCGTCCTCATCCCGGATTCAATCGCTGTCCTCCACGAGGACACACCGGATCCACTCTGTATGTCCATCACGGTTAAGAGTTACGGCCATCCATCAGCATGCGGTGGGTCTCGGCAGGCTCTGGCGATAGGCTCACAGTCAAAGGTCACACTCGGCCGTAAAGCATTAATCATCGATCACTTGTTCGTGCTACTTTTTTTTTTTTTTTTCACGAGTAGCAAATTTTTTTTTTAATTAATATACAGCCTCAGTCGAGATGGCAAAGCACGCTTTATCGAACGCATTAGCAATGCGTACAAACAAGATATATTCAACGATTAAATAATTCCGATGGCATTTTTATTAGTTTCCACGCTGGAGAAAAGATTGTTTTATAATTTAACAATCCGGTTAATGTTTGTGTTTCTATCAAGTGAAGCTATTATGTCGGAGGTGAAAGAGATGTGGAGCTGAGAAAACGACGTACGTATTTTCGTCGCGGTATATTCTTGGAAGGTATGCGCAGCCGGGTCATGTTCCCGTGTCAAAAGGGTACATTTTCCACTGGCAAATTTTTCGCGGCGATTTTAATGCCGCGGAAAGCAAGTTAACGAATAAAAAAAAATTTGTACTTCATACTGAACGTCCGAAGCTTAAAGTGCTCTAATAATAACGAACAATAAGAATGACACAACTTCAAAAATAATATCTGCCGTATCGCAATTGAAATTAACAGAGAAAACCCCATCGTCCGCAAAAATCTAAAGTAAACGTTATTTCGGAGGTCATATATCTCGGACTAGATAAATCAAAGCGTTTGACGGTCTCTGAGAAAAGTCAAGATCAAAAGATACCGAAAATAGAGCCGTGAGCTTTCATAATTTGCTCCGTGCTCACGTTTGCCGAACTCCTGAGCGATGCAAATAACAGCGAGGTGTCAGTCAGCCAATTAAATCGCGTTATGTACGATACGTTAGCAAAAATTAATTTACTAAAACTATATTTTCTAATGCGAGGAAATATTGTAATAAAAATACTTTTAACCCGGATAAGAAAAACAAAAACGCCCAACCTGGTATTTCCAACGCAGAAGTCTCTCCTATCCGTCTCAAGAATAACTTGTCACATATCTCGGAGCTTTCGTCACGATTTCCGGTTCGTCGCTAAATGAGTAAGAAGGAAGTGCTCATCAGTAGTCAAGACGATCCAAAGAGACAGCTCTCTCCGGGTTTTTCTGCGCCTCGCATTATATCGTGTCTTACATTTTAATTGAGCAGTATCATTGTAAAAACCATCGAGAGAACGTGGAGAACCGTGAGAAGTCATGCTAACGGGCTTTTTCGTAGGAGACCTATACCTCGCTGGATATCTTTGCAACTAAATTTATTTTTTTTTTTCTTTTCAGATTCGAGGCTTCGAAGCACGTTGATATCGCGAATAAACTTACGTTGCGACTCTTTGCGGCGATAAAGTACCCTCTTGGACGAGGTCTCCTACACGTGCAGCCCGTGATCGAAAAATCAGTGAGGGGTTACGTTTTAGTTAAAGTACTCCTCCCTTTCCCCGCGGCGAATAAACTGCACGGAGACACGATATCATTGATAACGCTCGGTACGTCCGCCGCGTTGAACGCGTCAATTCGTAATATTTGCGTATGAATGGACCCACGGGGCGCCCCGGGTCTCGCGTAAATCTCGCAGCGGGCTCCCCGGTGTCTCCGATCTTATCTTCGACGAGGAGGCTCCCGCAGTCATCTCTAAAGGAGCTACGGCCAGGACGCGCCCCACGTCGCGATACCCTCATCGAAGGAAGCAACGAGGTATCTTTCTCCCCTCGCCTTTTTTTTTTATTTTTTTTTTCAGCCTATCCATTTTCACTCTCTCTCTTCCATCTCTGTTTTTCTCTCTTCTCGCCGTCCCGTTTTTATTTTCCGGAATCCCAATATATCCGCGGACACGACATATCTCGTGTCCTTTTTATCGTTCCGAATTCGGCCCGTGAGTATTTATCAGCTGGGCGATATCACATTCGGACGATTATGCCGTCGAGATTGTCTTTTTGAAATTCCCACGGGACCTCTCCTCCCACGCGCATATATAATTAATAGATTACCTTCCGCAGCCGGGGGCTGCAGCCAATTTTTTACCGTGACGTAAAAGGCGCATCTTTATGCAATCTCGAGTAACGGCCTCAAATTTACCGGCGAATTTACAGATCGGCCGACGTCTTGTGAAATATTCTTAAGAGCGCTTGTAGAGGTGATATGATGTACTTTTTAAAATGTATACCTTGGAGCATACGTTCCGACAGGATCCAGCAGCCAGCGAGCAACAGGACATCTCTGTAACAGAAACGAAGATGGATATTACTTTCGGGTATCAAGAAAACAGATGGAAGGCTATATGAGCTCGATAAACCTTGGGCCACGCTCTCGAGAAGCTCTCCTCCGGTTTTCTACCGACACGAAGCAGACGCGTGTCCTGCATTACGTCAGTATGAAAGGGACAGGAGGGAGGAGAAAGTATCCGTTTACAAAGGTTTATACGAGGGAATGTAGTGTCAAAACTCTGGACCCTCCCTCCTCCCTTCCTTCCGGAGGCTTCACATATAGGCAAAATTTTGGAGACGCCGAATTACAGCGATAAAAAAATCAGGGATCGTATACCCTCGCTTAGTTCGTTTATCCGACTCGTCTCATTTCCGTCTGTAATATAAAATATATAAAAATAATCTTAATCCATTATTTTTCCCTCCAATTAATTTCTGGTGACAATTTTACACATGCCGCTGCGACAATTCCTATTTTAAAAAATTGATGAGTGACGCATGAATTAAATCGAACGAGAGTAACAAATAGATAGGCGCGGGGGGAGGTGGGGTGAGGCGGGGGGGACAGGGTGAGAGCGAGCGCGAGCATACGTGCCGCGCGCTAGGAATATACCCCCACTACTCCCACTCTCGCTTTGTCCTTCTCCAGCGGTCGCGCGAGCACACACGTACGTACGCGTTACGCAGACCGCGTGCTCGTGCCGAAATTAATACGTAATTCCGTTCGACGAATACCTCGCGATACGAGATCTTCTCCTCTCCGTTCTCCGTGCGAGGAGAGTACGTGCGATTGCGTCTCCTTTCGTTAAAGTACGCACTACGCGACGACCACGTGCTCGCGCCGGGTTGGTCGTTTCTGGAGTCTCGTACGGTATTCGGACGTAATTTTTCGGCATGGCTTTATTTAAAACGCGAGTTTTAATGTAAGTTTCGCGATTAAAGTCACGGTCGGGGTGCTCGCGAGTGTCCATCGCGCGGAAGGACGACTCGACACGTGCTACCTGAGAGGAGGAGGAGGCCCAGGAAGGGTGTCCTGCCCCGGCGGAGCAACCCCGGGGTAAGAATAAATTTTTCTTTGGAATAAAATGCTTTAAATGTGATATCTACGAAATAATTCTTTAATTTTTCTGTTCCAGATCAAGAGAAACTCCGCTGCTTCGCATCGTTTAATGAGAACTTAAAGTGCCGCGCGCCGATATCAGTCATCGTACGAACCGCAGCCGGTTCGTCGGTCGTTTCGGGAGTGCCGATAGTTTACGGACGTTTTTTTATACGATTATTTTTTACGGAAGTGCGCTCGCGAGGTTTCTAGTGCGCGGAAGGATGGCTCGACACGTCCCATCTGAGAGGATGAGCAGGCCCAGGAGGCATCCTGCATCGGCGGAGCAACTTATAAGTAAGCATGAATTTTTTAATATTAAATCTTAATTTAAAAAAAAATTTGTACCTTTTTTTTTATCAATCTTATTAATTTTCTGGCACGTCTACATTAATATTTTCCTTTTTATGTTACAGCCACCGGCAGAAATCTACAACTCCGCTGTATGCAGATTGGGTAAGCCAGTAACTTGTTTTCAGGATCTTCTCTTTACAGCAGTGTCGAAAAATAACGCGCGCAAGTGATTAATAAATTTCGCGAATATAAAATCACGGTCGCGTTCGCGAGTTTCTAGTGCGCGGAAGGAGGACTCGTCACGACGTCCGAACTGAGAGGAGGAGCAGGCCCGGGGGGCATCGTGCATCGGCGGAGCATCTCTTAGGTGAGCATGAATTTATTTTATAAAATCTCTATTAAATATCAACTTTACTTTTTTTTAATTAAATTGATTAACCAATATTCATGTCTACATTAATGTTTTATTTTATGTTACAGTCACCGGCAGAACTCATCAACTCCGCTGATTGGTAAGTCGCATAATTTAATTTTTTTTTTTTATAGTTTATAATTGGGAGTCTTTAAAAAAATAGTGCGCGTATGGTTTCTTCTAGCGTTACAAAAACGAGACAATATTTAAAATAGAATTTTTTTTAGTACAACGTAAAATAAAATAGAACAGAAGTCGAGACGTTCGTCGCGAACATATTTCTCGCCGGTGATCTTAAATATTAAAGTTTCCGTTCCATCCAACACGATTGCAATATAGCGTGCAATCGAGGAGCATTCCGTGCGTCCCCTTTCTTCCCAGCGTCTTCAATTATTAAACGACCGAGGGGGGGAAATAAGGGAATTGTCCGGGTCACTTGGATCGAACAATCGAATAAGATATCCTGCTTACCGCGTTTGAGAGCTCGCCTTCGCATTTAACGGCGGACTTCGAACCTGTTTCGAAGGAAAAAGAATGGATCGAACCGAATTCTAAGCTTATCGCTAGCGCGGACAGTTTGTTGGCTCTTGCGGCACCTCGATCGTCACGATAATTACGTGGCCGCGCTGTTAATTCCCGTTTATACATTTCTGACGTGAATAGTTGTCAACGGCTCCCGCCCGTGTCACATCCGACGTGAAAGATCTTTAACGACTTTACCGGGTTAACATGCGGGTTCGATCAAAGTGACTTGTGTGAAAGGGGGGTCTTTTGAATGACGGCTGAAATCGTAAGGACCGCCGACCGCGCCGACGTTATGCACTGCCTTACAATGAAGCTAATAGATACCAATTAACGCCAAATTGTTGCTCCCTTTCTCTCTCGCTTCGTAGAATCGGTCGATTCCGATTATGTATATGTATATACTCCCCTCGTGCACGTACAAATGTAAAATGCGTTTCTTAAAGTCTAACGTAATATCTCCGGTGCTCGATGTATTCGATTGTGCATATATTAATGAGATAGGCATTTGCATAAATAAATATTACTCAACGCATTAATTTATTCAAAAAGTGCAGGACCGTTTCAACTTCAACTTTACGATACTAACGAGAAATTATAATTGTCGACATATTGACGAGAATGGAGAACCGTCAGTTTGCGTACGGCGTCGAAACGTTTGCATTCCCGAGCGAGGCACCCGAGTCTCGGGCGGAACGTTCTCCTATTACAGAATAAATTACGAATGTTTGGCTAGATATCGGTTTCGGTCACCGACACCTGGCACTTATCCGTTTGTCACCGAGCAGTTTATTCGCGTCCGTTCCCAAAATATATCGGCGACGGGGGATGATCTGTGAAATCACATTCTCCGCGCTCGGCACGATTACTTTTATAGATTTCCGTTTCCATAGTTTATCGCCGTGACTTTAACCGCACAGGAAAGAATTCTATTCGATTTTCACTTTATTCTATTTCTTTCGATTTTATTTTATTTCATTTTATTTTTTTTTTTACTCATTATGTATTGCAAGTGCATTTCGCAACCATTTCGTCCGTCGTAAAAGCTCGCGCGCGGGTCGTTTAAGGTGTGCGTTTAATCGAATCCTCGCCGCAAGAGCCTTGGAGTTTCCACGTGAAATTCGCGGCGACAAGTTGCGCCTCGCGCCTTTAAACGCGGCGTTTTGTGGCTCCCGTTGCGGACGACACGAAAATAGCCAGAGTCGTTCGCGGCCATCCGGCGTTTACACCGATCCAAACTGCGGGGTCCCCCTTCACTTTATCCCACCCGTTGCGCGCTACTCGAGAAGCCGAAATGTTCGTGACTTTGACAGGAAACATCGGATCGACGAGTGCATTTCGTGCCACTTGTGAATACGGAACGTTTCGTTTTCTTTTCTTTTATATTTTTTTTTTTTTCTTTCCATATACGCCGCATTAAAATTTATCGCGGAGAGAAGATCGAGACCCGCTTGATTGTTCGAAGATAAGAGGGCAAAAGTACGATTATCGATAATGTAGTAATAATAGGCTCTCGGGAGAGAAATCGGCGACGACGGGCAGAAGTGACAAACAACGCTCGGTATAAAGTGGACCGTTCAATTTGATTAATATAAAATTTTTGTGGAGCGGGACCGGTGGTATTTTAAACGCGATTAATGCGCTTGATGAAGCTTAAAGGCATTCGGTCTCGCGCAGTTCGTTGTCTTTCTGACATTGGCGCAACGACTCAGACGATGGTTGCGTTCACCAGAAGGTCCACATCTTCGACTGTTTTAAAAATCAAAATAAATCCGATTGATACACGCTTTTAATTTTAGCCGAATTTAATAAACCCGCTCTAATCAGAATTCACGAATTTTACAAGTTTCAAAAGCAACACTTCTGCAGAGAGCGCGCTCTCATTTCGCGCTTAGCCCGGTGCGTTCACAGGATTTTGCTTCGCGCGATCGTAGTGCCTCAGAGGACGTGTAAATTTAATTCGACATTTTCACTCGAGCCTTTGTTTCTCGCTTTTCTTCCCTTTGTTTCGCGTGCGTCACGTCAAACGGGTCTAATGGCCAGACGACGATTCCCCGCGCCGATAATGACAGATTTCATCTGCAGTAAATCCGTCGGCGCGCCATAATCCAAACGCGAAACGACGCGTTCTAAATTTACACGTGGTGCGTACGATTTCACGTAGCAACTCCTGATGCCAATCTTCAACGAGACGAGAACTCTACGTTGAAAAAAAATACTGCCTGCTCGTGTGATAATCACGTTAAAAAAATCAGATATCAATAACGCGTCGCGATATTTATGCGGTGCATGCGTAATATATAAATCACTTATGTGAGTATATATCATTTGTCTTTCCGGTCCATGCGTGGCCGAGACAATAAGCGTGTCCCCCGCGCGTAATTTACAGACGTAAAACTTCGCCGTGAATCCTTCTCAGAACGCAGCAAGCGCGTCTCCCCGACGAATTTAAACCAACTACCCGAGGTGACGTCGATCGACGGGAATGTGTCGCGCAACGTTCGTTCCTTCGCGCGCGCGACGTGTATACACGATCCGCGACTCCTCGTTGCATATACAGCCGCATAACTGCACTCGCAGCTGCATCTTTCGGCGTCGAGATATCGTCGGCGTCGTTTCGTTATTCTTGTAACAACGAAAAAAAAAAAGCCCCGTACGATTCTTCCACACTCTCCCCATGATCGTGACTTACTACGCGCACACTGGCTCGAGAAACCCGATAAAATATATTATAACTTCTCGCAAAATCGCGACAGTAGGATAAAACTTAATTTTTTATATATTTATTTGAACAGACGGAAAGTCCAAACAAAAAAACTATTTTTTTTTAAGTTGCGTAAGAAAGATAGAGGAACCCGAATTTTTCCCAATTTACCTCAGATTCTCTTATTTATTCCCGTGAGATTAAACACTTGTCTTCGGAAGATGCGTAAGTGAATTTCGCGGCGACCAAATCGAACGCGTGAGTCTAAAGAGAAAAAATTCTTTTTATTCCTCGAATAAAAAAAAAGGATCCTCTCGTATGTTCAATGTCGATTTGACTGGCGTTCATTAATCGTCCCGTAATCAATTCTCGGCCGCGGCGAGCCCTGCCTTTCGTAATCCGCATGGTCATTATCGGCGATTATGAGCGCGTTACGTAGTTATTCGCAAATACAGGCGCGATAATCCTCGGGCGGGGGCACAATTAGACGCCGCCGGCAGGCCACACGTAGCTGAAGAAACTGTGCACATAATTAATACAGTCGTCAAACTCGCCGACCGAGCGAGTCCGGTGCACTTTATGGCGCGAAGAAGAGAAAGAGAGAAGGAAATCGACAAGGGATCGACGGCAGCGGGGCATGGGGGATCGAGATACGTGTCTCTCGACATGTTTTTATCCAACGCGAAGCTGTCACGCGGTTTTATGTGTTTATTTATCTCTCCGCTCACGCAATATACACCATGAACGGGTATATATCGATGGAAGAGTACATATAAGTAATCTTCGCAGCGGAGTCTTTCGGAGTCTTCTGACAATCCTTCTCTCTTTTAACCCTCGCGTTTGTTTTCTTTCTCTCTCGCTCTTTTTTAAGATTTCCTGCTGCCTCCCTTCCCCTTCCACAATGTGGACAAGATATTCGCGACAACCGGTCCTTTGGCGAACGCGATTGAGTATCGCCGTAGAATTTACAAAAAGCCACCCAGCGTCTTTCTAATTATGATCTATGCGGTAACTACTGTCCTTTCGATCGATAGTCTTTAATGTATCATCAGATTATGTTCCTAAGTACTTGCGAATTGGAAATAATGATAAAATTTTGTTACATAAATTTTTCTGGTAAAAAAAAAAAGAAATCAGTTAATCAAATATTTAAAAAAATAAATGAAAAATAACCACCCGCGAGAAGTATTGATCAATTAAATTACAACGCACGTGCGATATTAACACTTGTCCTCAGAATTTCCGAAAGTCGAATGCGTGCTACCGACTTAATTGCCAGTCGTTGGGCATGATATATGCACAAGTGACGTGAAAATTATCGGTTGGGTATGGCGCGTGACAACGTATGAAATCTCGAAACTTACGAAACTCCCGCAGGTACATATATATATATACTTAATGGCGTTAAAATCGAGAAACGGAATGACAATTTATGCTCACTTCGCACGTGTAGTCATATAATTAATATTAACGACCTCAATAATCGTACAACATTTTCAGAAAATTCTCGCGCGGTCTCTAGCCGATTAAGGTTCGAGGCTTAGCTTTCAAAAGTATATAATATAGCGCATAAATAAGTATAATGAATCATTGAGCGCTATCAGCCGCGGAACTCCTCCCGATGCCGCGCGGCATTAGAATTACTTGGAAATTGCACGAGCCGGCGCATAATAATGTATTGACAGCCGACGAGGGCGTATCGAGGGCGGCGATGAGCGGATGTTAATGGCTAATTAAGAGTATCGATCGCGATCGGCGATCGAGAGAGCGCCGCGGCACTGTGGGTGTTATTGCGCCCGTGCATTATGCATATATTACGGCTTACGCAAGTCGCCGCTCCAGTTTCCTAGCCGCGGCGAGACACGCGCGAAATTATAACGCAACTCCGAGCGATTTCACGCGCCTAGAACCGGCGGCGCGTCAAATTCACACCCGGGGATCACTGTGATCGACACTCCCGTCGGCACTAAGAGCCACGAGATTACGTACGCGCGACAAACTGCCAATTATCCCGCCGCTTTTTACGCGGACCGTGCGTAAAACGACCATCGGCCGCCGCTACCATTACGCCCGGATCAATTCCAAACGATTCCCTTTTCTCGTACGCGATTTTTTCTTATCGAAAAAATCCGTGATTATTTATGCAGATGATCGATTAACGCCGAGAACGTTGGCACCTCGTTGACGAGGATTTAATTATTGCCGCTTGACGCAGAAATACATTTCAATTGACTGTTTATAAAATAAAAAAAAAAGATATGTGTTCGGTTGGTGAACTTTCTTAGATTTGACTGAAATTGAAAGAAGAATCAAATCAAATTGCGCTTATTTCACTTGATATTTAATTTCTCTCACTCTCTTTCTCTCTTCGAGATGATAAGGGTGCCGTGTCCGTGTTTCATTAGAATAGAATAATTACGTAATGAATTTATAATCGTTCACGCGCGTGCTAGACTGTTATAAATCAATCGGCAAATTTTGTAATACGTGCCAGCGTATAACGTTTTTGATTCGTATGTAAGGAAATTGCCTCGGCGTTCCCGCGCGTTCGTCAAAACCGACGCGTAACATGTTAATCATTTGCGACACATGGATGTAATTCTAAATCGCGCTCACATACGGTGATGTTATATTACGGCGCTGTTTACGCCCGGCGCATCGCGCTTGTCGCGAAGGGAAGAGCCACGAATGATAAATGAAAGATCCGTCGCCGTTGATTCACGAGAACGAGCCGATGATACCGTAATATTTTCGTGGCGCGTGCATTAAATTGCGGTTCAATTAAAATTATATTTTAAGCCGGGAGGAACGGTAAAAAAAATTCGACGAGCATAAAAATACTCTGATACGTTAATTGAACAAAAATAAAAATGGAACGTTTAATTCGTTTCCGTCCTTTATTCATGTCTGATACGCGGGCGCAAATCTTTATTTTTACATCCTCCTTTTCGTGTAAATATATATACTTTTTTTTTTTAATACTAGCTTACGTAAATCTTCCGCGAACTGCGTTGTTTTCCGCGTTGCACATCGATAAGCGCGATTGAACGAGCAGCGAGGGAGAATCGCGACGCGTTATCACCTTTGGCTCTTGTATGCAGTTATACTTATGCTGCCAATGCCTCCACTTATGCGTTTCTCTCTTTTTTCTCTTATTATGCATACGCGTGAATACTCCTCGGAACCGGGCCGAAGGTAGAGATGCCAGCGACCGTTAGCGACACCCCGTTCACACGGACGCGCGTGCACGTGTAATTTCAGGGAAGATTAAAAAGATCAGGGAGACGTAGAAACCGAGAGAAAGAGAGGAGAGGAACTGCACCGTCGTGAAAAACAAAATACTTCATCTCGATAAAAAAAAACCCTTCCAACGGACGAGTGTACGACTCGCGATTTAAGTTTAACTTTACAAAAAAAAAAATAATAATAAAAAAAAAACTGTCAAGTGTCGCCGGAGGAATCTTAACGCGGGCGACTGTGTTGCGGAAGGAAGCGAAACTTTTTGCCGCGCGATGATCCGTGAGAACTTGAGACACTCAGCTCGAATCGCGATAAAAAAGATCCGCCGTCTCGCTCGTTTCCTCACCACGAGAAGGACCCGGAGGGAACGGATGGTCCAAGTGATATCAATTTTACGTCGTTTTGGTCGAAATGTGAGCAAAAATGCGACCAACGTGAGTGGACCTCGGATAGTTTTCGACAAGAGGGAGGCGAGAGGTTTAAAAAAAAAAAAAAATCACCATGCGGGTGGCAGAATACGCGGGCACGAGAAAAATCAGCGCGAAAGGGGGATCGGGGGGAGGGGTAGCGCACATATGGCGGGAAGTTGTCGTTGATATCTTCTTGCCGTACGATGACGTACACTCTCCGGAGGAATGGGTTCAATGAATCTGTCCTGAGGCTCGTATTTTTGCGGGCCGGCGCAGAAATACGTCGTTGGTTGAGATGAAATTATTATCATTGACTTTATATTTCGCTCATTTATTCGTGTCGGATAAAAGAACTTATTTATATTTTTTTAATCCCGACTTCTTGAATCTCACGGACAAGAACGAAAAAAGTGTTGTTGCGTGAGGAGGAATAATAAATTGTTTACCTTGCGCTGCGTCGAGAAAGGGATTCCCGGCGACTGCCACGAGGATCGCCGCTATTGTCATCAGCATCACGGTGCGGCGCATTTTCGATGCCATGCGTTATGCGAAGAGCACTCTTCTCTCGAATCTTCGGAATAACAGCGTAATGTGATTAACGCCACGCGTTCACCTCATCTCACTGCCACGCGCGTGCTTCACTGCAGGAGAAAAAAAAAACAGGAAGGAAATAAAGAAAGAAAGAGGAAATAAGACGCCGGACGCGGATAGAGTCACATGTCGGGACGGGACGTGCGTGGCACTCGCGTAAAACCGAGACGTGCATTCGAACGCGGCTCGCGAGCAACTGAGCTTTTCGTGGCACTTACTCGAGCCACGAGCCACGGGTTGGAGCTTTTTACTGAGTGGGTGAGAGGAAGAAACCGGAGGACTAGCGCCGCGACTCCCCGACCGCCACGCCAAGAGGGGACAGAGCCGGGAACGACGAAGGCGAGCGAGTGCGAGGAGAAAGGCTGACGAGTGAGACGGCGAGATAGGAATTGCGTGTGTAGGTGGGAAGAGACGCGTGGCGCGCACGGCTGTCATGCGGTTCAACCCGCTATTGTGACATCTTCGACCATACACCCGCACGATATCCTGCCTTGTTTTTTTTTTTTTCTCCTGCCCGTTCCCGCTTTTTCCCTCCACCCCACAGCTCGCGCGACGAGTTCTCGTCGCGAGTTCTTTGTTACGCACGCAAGTAGCGAAATCGAGTAACGCGAGGGAGAATACGAGAGCGGGTGAAAAAGAGAGATGAGCGTACATCTCGTCCGTAATATCTTCTCTCAAGTACTTACTCGTCTTAAGTCGAGCTGAAGCACACGCAGGTCAGAACGAAAATCAGTCCGCGTCCATAAATCTAATGTCGCCGTGGCCCATTCGCCTCGTGGGCCTTCGGTCGGCACCGTATTCTGAGAAGAGGGAAAGGTTCGATAACCCAGGGTACGGTAACTTCCTGCTGATAGCCGGGCGATACGACGTGACGTTAAATCCGTAATATATTCCCGATACTCGGGAGAGGGCTCCTGACATCTCGTACAAACAGCTCTCGTGTTTAGATTTGAGAATACTTCGAGTGGTCGACTCCAAGCGCAGGGGACTCTTCGAATGCTTCAGCGAGATAAGATTAGACCCGACATCGCTCACGATCGTATCTGTAAGTACGATGAATGATCTTTACGGTGCACTGTTTGCACTGTTTCGATACGGCGTGTACGAGTCAATTATACGTCGGGAATTTCGTCCAAGTGCATAGTTGGTGTTTTCTTACCTCTCTTGTGATTTATCGCGCGGTCGGAGACTGGGCCATTCATTTTTTATCAACGTCTCGCAGGGCGACGGGTGTCTGAAAACACGTTCGCCGTCGTCCCCAGATATTTGATTGACTGATCGGAGCGAATACTCAGTCCGTAATTTATTAATTTATTCCGTCGATAAATCGCCTTCAATCTGCACGTGGGCAGCGGACGACCGGTCCTTGGTATTTCTCTCTTCCTCGCTCCCTTTTTAATTTTCGCCTTGCTTCTATTATACTGTTTCTTTATCCCTGTCTCTCTCTCTTTCCATCGTGCTCTGTTCCTGTAACAAATGGGGAAGCCGTTATTCCAACACCGATGTAGATAATAGCGGCGTGGTGTGTCATTTGCCTTCGTTGCACAATTGGCGGGTGTTATGCAAAAGTGAGTTAGTAATTTTAAGTAAATCAAGCTGAGAATGCACAGTTTCATTCTACTGGTCCGGCACCGTTTTTTTTTTTTGTTTCTTTTTCTTTTATTTCTTACCTTTAGCTAGCCTAGATTTGCCCGATTCTCAAAACAGCAGCATTTGATGCATTTACAGAGTGAACGTTTTCTTTATATCGAGGTCGATACTCCAACATTTTTGTTGCCATCTGTCGTTCTTCCGGGACGCTCCAAGACGATATTACGAATGCATTCTTCTCTGGACATCTAGCAATCACGCAAAACAAACGCGTGACCGGTTACGCGCGATCGAAGCTCTCTCAGGACACGTCCGCTATGTTAATCGCGCATGATCGTATAAATATTCAAGCGTCGCTGGACCGCGGCCTGAACGGACCTCCGACGTGCCACGACGTTGGACTGCCTTATCTGAGCATCCGCACTACGGCCACGCATAGATAATTAACGACATAGAAATCAGTCATCTTCGCTCGCGGCGATCAGCGGTGGTACGCACAAGAATGTCATCCTCCGGCGATGTCTCGATGCCGAGCGATTAGCCGTAAAATTCAATCGCCAACTGAAAATATTTTCTTTTATTATATGTACATCTATAAATATTAATTATAATACTTAACATATATTTTATATTATTTATATTAACCTTTTTCATTAATCTCTTCTAGATAAACGTTTTCCACGGACTGTCTTCATATCGAACGCTGTAATCCCAAGAACGTAGCCTGGTAGCGCAGGCTTCGCACGATTCGATTTAACTCGCTCAAGTACTCGGAATGGTTATTAATTATTCTCGTGCAGACGAGTCGTCTAATTGGACGGCGTCGTGTGCATCTAGCGGGTGAAACGGCGCGAGACGTTGGATTCACCCAGATCGCGATGCTAAAAAAAATATGCACCAATGTTTTATACAAAATTAAACCCACGATCCCGAGCAGAAAAACAGAGCTCGTGTGAATTCTCCTTGGAGCTTACCTCGGATTATCTATTTATCTCGAGCGTGAGACTGTTAGACCAGAGACGGCGAGGCAAATGGTTCGTTGAACATCTTGCGAGCGTCGTCGGCTGCATGCCGATGAAGCGGCACCGTGAGAAATCTAATTCCCTGAGCGCGAATGTGTCGCGAGTGCGGAATTCCGATGCGTCGCGACGCACCTCCGAGGCGAAGGCGACGATGGCCCGTTTGCGCGAAAACGCCGCCATTCGCGACTCGCGAGATATAATGGCGACACGCCAGTCGACGTGGCATTGTAATGCAGCACACAACCGTCGTCCCATTCCGCCGCCCATTTGGATAATGCCCCAGCTCCGTCGCGGTCCTCTTCTTACGCGCCGACCTGTCATTACAATTTCGAACAGGTTAGAGACAATGTGAGAGAGACGTCGCGTCGGCCGAGATACGAGTACGTTATTCCGTTACGAATTTCCACGCGTTTAAAATGACGTTAGGAAGAACAGTCCCGCGTTGCACCGCGTATTGAATTTCGATCTAAAGTACCTCGACCGACTCGAGAATTAAAATCGACATCGCGCCGCGTACGTTTACCTTATTTCTAGCGATATGTGACGGATCGTGTGCAATGATTAACGTAATTGTATAAATTAGAAGGATGCGATCGATACCTGATAGTTGGGTCTGCTTTCGATAAATGAGCGGTTACCGACAAACTTACGGGTGGCGCTGGTGGCGTTGCGGGGGCGGCATCGCGCATGCAGCGTGAAGTCAGCAACGGGTGGCAGGTGGCAGGTGAGTCGTAGGATCTCTCGGACGAAACGAACGCGGTGCAGTCATATGGAGCCGAGCGGCGGGGCGGCGCGTTAAGGCGATCGGCGGTCCCGCTACCGCGGGCCTACCACGAGAGAAAAAAAAAGCGCGGATGATCGATCCGGTAGTGCGGTGAGTGAGCGTCGCGGAAGAACGCGATCCGCGGGGAAGTCGTTGAACAGGACGACTGAAGAATAGCTGTCTGGCGGATGCCCGGCCGCACGTGAAGGGGCGAGAGCGCGATCGGCTTCCGAGTGCGCGTGTACTCGTCGGTGCGAGGGACCCGGAAATGGGTCAACCCAACCCAACGACGGCCGTTTCCTCGCGCGAGTCACTCGGTGGCCTAGTTTCGCCGGGGGCGAACAAATAAAAAGAGTCGCGTTTCGCTCTCCCCTCCCCCTTCTTCTCTTCTCCCTTTCTCTTTCGCCCTTCGTCGGGGCTACCGACGTTCGACGTCGCCGTCGCCGCGAGACGGCGGCGACGTTTACATGTGTCCCGTCTTCAATCGGTCCTACATCTCACGCGGGGCACGCGTTATGGACTGCCGCGGACTTGCCGCCGCTGGCCTTCGGCTGGCGAGAGTCCATCGATTGACTCGCCGCACCGACGTCGCGACGCGGCGTTAGACGAGACGCGGCTGATAGCCGTGCCACCGCTGCACGGGGGGTGAACACCGCCGAGGTGAGAAATATCTCTAGGTACGAGTGGACGCATGATAGTGGTTTAGATACCGGGAAAAAAAAAAAAAAGAGAGAGTACCGATCAGATGCTGCGATCGTCGTACCGAACGCCACGTTTAGAGCGCCGGTAAAGACTCCCGGAAGGAGTCTACGACAAAAATAATTGATCGCGACTATTATATGCTATCAGCGTGCGTCGTGTCGAGCTTCATTTCACGGTCGTTGAAAGGGACGGTTTTCCTTTCTCCTCGATCCCCTTCGATCGCGCTTCCGACAACGAAGGGATAACCCGTGCAACGTCGAGGGGTTTATCCGTTTGCATTTTATGCAGACCGCTTAAAGAATATTTAAAATTTTTCAAGGTGCGAATGGTTTCCAACAATATTTTCAGAGCTATCTGGATACATTCATATCAACGTGATGTTTAATTGTGTATATGTGTTTTCCAATCAGTCCGGTTTAATCTGGCTTGCCGTTCCATTCGAGTTAAATTTCATCTTCTATATTATTCTATAAAAAAAAAAATTTTAATGAAGAAAGGAACGAAAAAACAATTTGATTAACATGGTTTTATGTAATTTTATTTATTTGCCGAATTAATTAATGTAGATTTTTCTCTAAAACTGCTTCTCAAAAATGCAAACGGATTATCCGGAAGTTACGGATTTACTCGCTGTGAAATCATATTCATTGTCGAGCGATCGTAATCGCGCTCGTGATATCAAGTTGTCCATTGTAAACTGTCAACGCGTGCTAATCCATCACGCCGTGAACGAATCTAAAAATCCTGCGACCTCACCCTCGTCGTCGAAGTGGTTTTTCCGTCTAACTTCTTTCCCATTTAACTTCCCTCTTCCGTCGAAGGATAACTAATTGCAAGCTAACGTTAGAAACCAGAAAGAGACTTAGGAAAAAAGTAATTGCGGTAAACAGCAATAATTAATTCTTATCCTTTCATCACATTATTACTTTTCGCTTAATTAATACGAACGTACACGTTGATGCAAAGATCCCTACGTACAGTTGCGAATATACATATATAAATTTCACAAAAATATCTTAGCCATACATAAACCTGCTATTTTTGCCGTGTATTTTTATTTTAATTTTTTTATTATCATTATTATTATTTTTATATCTACGCGCGTCACGTTACGCGCCGCATCGAATTTGTTATTTTTTCCCGTATCGGTCTATAATTAATAAAACGTAGGGTATGCGATGCAAATAAATGATATTTACGTGCGCGTTGTCCGACGACGCCGTACATGCCGTTCCCCGTCGGATCGGGACAGCTCGCGTGGATTTTAGCCGCGGCTAATTTTACGGCCACCCTCCGGCGCCGTAAATTCTCGCGTACCCTCTTAAAATTGATTTTTCCTGACTGAATCCTCTGGGTGAAGGATCTGGAAGGACCGTTACCACGGACATCCTGAAAATGGCGTCGAGTAAACCGCCGGAGCTGAACTACACGTGCGAGATCTGCGGCCTGGAGGGCTTCAACGATGAGGAGATGCGCTCTCACATGGTGCAGTATCATCTCCAGGGCGCCGCGAACTGTCCGTTCTGCGATCTAGGCGAGATCTCGCCCACGGAGATGCTGGTCCACGTCAACAGCGCTCACCTGGACTATCTCACCCCGAGGTATGTTCTCCAGGACGGTAGTTATGAATTTATCTCAGCCTCCGCGTCGCTGAGTGCGACGCTGTGGCTGGATCAATTAAAGTTAGTTAATTACCTTATTTTTGCACAAAGACGTAATTAAAAATCTCTTTATTTTCGAGATTGACTTGTGTATATCGCTTTCACTTGCGAATCGCGAGTGATTCTAAACGCACGTTTTTTATTAAACGTCGAAGAAAGTAAATAAATGAAATGTCACTATCAATCGATAACGCCTTTAAAGTCACGCGATACTTACGTTTGCAAACATTTTCCAATTGCGATTGTCAACAATTCATCATTTATTATCAGGGATTATCCTTTAATGACGCGCTTTTGCGTACGAATTTACATTTACCGACACGTAGTAAATTATTGACGAAATCACCGGTAACAGAGTTACCGCCAGTAAACTAGGTAATATCGTCGGGCGTTTAATTTCCCGCCAACGGACCCGAACAGGCCGTCTCCCATATGACTCGAGCGATTTAAACGGTTACTTTTACGACAACAGATTGCACGCACGTGCAACTGGTAGTGTACATCAGTAAAGTGAACGATACAGGACGTTGGATTGAATATGTTCACATGGCAAATGTCAACGAAACGACGACGGGTCGAAAAACGCCCGGAGAATTCGCTAAATACATTGTAATATGTGCTTTTTAATTGCAGACACAATTTGCGTACAAATTTCGTTTGTTACGTGTTTGTTACCGCTTGTGTGTTTACAGCACCCCAGAGAACGACATGATGGCATTTATCGACGACGACTCCCTGTTGGACGAGCACAACAGGCGCGACGAGTGCCGGGCGCTTTCGCCGTCGATGTCTTTGCGACCGCCTCATCTTCAGAACGGCTGGGGCAGCTCTCTGGGGCAACGAGTCAAGCAGCAGCAGCAACAGCAACAGCAGCAGCAGCAGCAGCTATCGTCGAGGAAGCCGGACGTCCAAGTGGCAAATCCCAACGTAAATAACAATAACAACAATAACAACAGTAATAATGCCAATGCAGGTAAATGAATAAATACTGTTAGATTGCTAGATGTAAAAATGGGAATATAAAATATATGATTTCTTCTACAGTGCTGGAAGGTTCAGCAGGCCAGGGTTCACCACTGCGTTCAGGCCTAAATCTGCAACTGCGCTCACACGCTTCCCCTAAACTTCCAGTACAGGAGTGCCCAATGTGCCCCTACAGTTCCGACAGTCCGCTAAGGCTGGAAGAGCATATCAATCGCCAACACTTTGATCTCACCTCACCGTCCTTTCCACCAGAATCACCGCCGTCGCGGGAAGGAGTCTTTAACTGCCCTCTTTGCGTTACATCTTTTCCGAATTCTTCTGATCTTGAGTTACATGTCAATATCGAGCACAAAGATATACTTAGGTATAGCGTAGTTATGACGCCAACATTGCGTTATATAACAGCAGTGAATTAACGATATATTTTTGTTAAACATTTATTTATTTATTTTTGTTAGCCCTGCAAACGGAACTAGTTCACAATCCGATACGGCTACCGTCGGTAGTGACTCGACGCCTGCCTGTCCAGTTTGTCTTAGTACATTATTTAAAAATAATGACGACCTAATGGCACACATCGAAGAACACTTCAGTAAGAAAAGCACACCATCGCCTGTGACGCCGGACGCGTCGACCGATCGTATGTTAGCGAAAGACATGGAGAGGAGAGAAAAGGAAGTGAGAAAACTGCGCGAACAACGTGAATTTGAGATGCTCAGAGCGCAGTACGGTATGGATAATCAGGGTAATTTTAGAGAACAAAGTGTCACTAATATGCAGCGGGCTGTGTATGCGGGCGAAATGACGGTTGCTGATTTCTTCGAAAGACAAATTGAGTTAAGAGTCGCCGAAAGTAGCGGTATTGACGACGGAAGTTCTTGTACACGTGGTAAATGCAATTTACAATGTTCTTTATGCAAAAAGAGCTTAGCTTTTTATCCGCGAATCTTAATAACATCATAATTCTTTTGCAGGGCTGGTCCCGAAAGTACGAGCTATTAGCCAAGCTTGCAGTAATGTAATAAATACCTGGATGTGTTCCACTGTGGACCATTACGCATCAACTTATGGCGATAAGGGTTGGGGCTGCGGTTACAGAAATATGCAGATGTTAATCTCGTCTCTTTTACAGCATACAGGATACAACGATCTAGTTTACAAAGCATGGAGTTCTGGAGCCGGTGGCAATAGTTCCACTGAAAATCCTCAACGTAGCTCTATGCCATCGATATCAAGATTGCAAAAAATGATCGAGTGGGCGTGGGCACAGGGCTTTGACATTCAAGGCGCAGAACAACTCGGCGGTAAACTCGTTAACACTAGAAAATGGATTGGCGCCACAGAAGTATTCACGCTGCTATCTAGTTTGAGGATAAAGTAAGTTTTGTGATCGCGAACATTATCAAGTCATACGACGCATTTTTTTTTTTTTTTTAACTTTGCACAGGTGTCAGCTGGTCGACTTTCATAGACCTACCAGCGCGGACGGCAGTCATCCCGAGTTGTTCAATTGGGTTCTGCAATATTTTCAACGATGTGAAGAATTCAAGCCACCTCTATATCTCCAACATCAAGGTGAACATTTTTCTTTTGCGTGTATCTTTCAAAAGGTAAGTTAAAGCACTCAATATTTATAAATTCAGGACACAGCAGAACAATTATGGGTGTGGAACAGTTAAGAGATGGTTCGATAACCATGCTGGTGCTGGATCCGAGTCATAGCCCGCCACAAATGACACATTTCAATAGCACAAGCAGTGCGCCTGGCGCGATGAGGCTTGTGCGGAAGTCTACAGCGGCAATGAAAGCCAGACAGTATCAAGTTGTAGCTGTAACCGGCACCATGGATACAGAAGCGCAGTATCAAGTAATACAGATTTTTAAACAACATTTATATTTATTATAATAATACGCACGGTAATTTCACTTTCCGTATATCTTCGTTTTCAGCAAAGCAAAGTATTACGATCAATGCGAGTTCCTCAAGACAGGTGAGAGTTGCTGGTTCAAAAAATGATTAAGCCTCGAGCGAAGACTATAGACTACTGCCTCAAACCAATCTTATCCGACATCCTTAAAGTTACGTGACCGTGATGTCCTATGTTCTTCTATCGCTAGTAAACTTATTCCATTGTAGTATATTATACATAGTTGCAGATCATATTATTTAACAATATATTCTTGCATCTCTCTAGTCGTTAACAATGGACTGACTTCTTGAATTGTTATGCCCGCGCGAAGCCTGTGACGCGGTGAATAATTTTGCGGAGCTAATATTTGAATATAAAAAAATGGCTCTCGTCGCGTCGCTGTAATCGAGTATTTAATATTTTCTCGAACAAAAAAGTTCTTAATCTTAAATAAAAATTTGTCGCGCTACGTGTGCGTAAATTAAAAAAAAAATTATCAAATGAAAATGAAGAAAAGGACCCTTGTGAAAAAATAGCGTTAAATAGACGTCATTTCTTGTCCAAAGTGTTCTGCTCAATTTTCGTCGCACCGAACAGGCTGTGCTAACCCTTAGTCGACTAATCGTCTTATACCGATCGGTTGCATTATCGAAAAAGCCGTGGCAGAGCTTGGAAAACGAGACTTTCGTAGCTGTGATGCTGTTATCAATATGACTCTAATTACTCATATTTGTCTAACAAATACACTATTGGAAACGCTCCAGAATCAACACAGTGTTCTCAGCACTTGTCTTATTCTACATCCTACAATCTGTGACAAAAATTTCTATCAAAGCATTGTCGAATTTTAGTCAATATAAAAAGTGCCGAGAGCTGTACGGTATATATCTTGCAATAAATTTTATATAACAATATGAAAGATATTCTTTGACACATTTTCATTGTTAAAACGCTTCTATAAAAGAATCTGGAGTGTCTGCAAAAGTGACGAGAAAATCGCATTTTTCATATACACACACACACACAGACATACACACATATATTACATACCTGCACACTTTACGTTATATTGCATTTCAATTACTCACACATAAAGTACAACTAACTTTCATATTAATTATAAATATTCTATTTAATTATCCAATCAACTCTAGACTACTTATGTCATAGCTCGTAAGTCCAACGCAATGCTGTGAACAAGAAGATAGATGAAAAAATAAGTCCATTTACTTGTTATTTATATTATACACTTGACGATTAAGTGAGTTAGAAAATTCTTATTATTACTCTCTTATTATATTTCACAAATCGTACTGATATATCTAAGATCAATTTATTATAGTTAAAAAAAAAATATATATTTGCGATTATTCTATGAGAATGCGATGTCTTGCGAGAATGTCGCATTGTTGTTTTTTAGCTTCGGGATTTATGGTGCACCAGTCAAATGTAAGTTTGTCTTTCAGCCCAGTAGGACCACATTTAATAACATTAATGACTGGCTATAAAGCTGTAAAAAAAAAAAAAAAAAAAAAAAAAAAAAAAAAAGAAAAAAGATAAATTACAGCTAGTACTGGAGATTTCGCCATATATCGATTAAAAAATCTGTTTATTATTTGGAGTGTTCAGGGAAACCAAGCTGTGGAATTGTTATGCAAGAGTAAAAACCTTTGCATTAGCCACATCAAATTAAAATATATGCTTTGTTAGAATTCCCAAAATGACTTCATTATTTTAATCTCTTGTCCTACTCTAACGGACACGACGATGGAAAAGGCTTTTAAGCTGACAAGTCTTTTCGAAAAGGACAAGCTTGCTTTTTATTTCTCTTAATTACCTTGTGTTCTATATACTTGTCCATTTCATATTTCTCAAAGCATTTGAAAACGAAATATGTTTATATAAATTAAACTCTTGAAATTTCACAAACATAATTTATTTCTTATTAAATTTAAAAAGAAAATATTTACAAAGCATATACATATAAACATGTAATTATGCTTATACCCTGAGACTTCTCAAGATTTTTTTAGAGTATGCCTTTGGTATCTAGATATTTATTACTCTTCTTTAGATATTAAAACCCATTGATCGCATACAGGTTTTATGCGCTTCTATAAGATCGCCGCAATTCTCTTCGCCTTTTTCTATAATACTGAAAAAAATTAAAGTTTAGACTTAAAAAAATTTTAATATAAAACACACAATAAATTAAAAAGTTTATTAAATAGAGTCACAATATTTTTAATTTACAATCTTACACAAGTCTCGAACGTGATTTTAAAAAAATACTACATACCATGCATCCCTCGCCTTCTTAGTTTCAGGACAAGCACAGCAAGGTTTCAATTTTTTTTTCTCTTCCGGGTGTGCTTCTACTTTCGCCGTAGCGTTACCCATTTTATTTCTATTTATTAAATCAGAAAAAATTGATGTTATCAATTTTTCTCAGCTGTTCTAACCTCTCGATATACTCGCGGTGACGGTAGCGCCGGGAGCGTTTGGTAATCGGAATATTTCGGAACTACCAAAATCGATGGTGCTATATATATGGGCATATATATAGCACCATCGATTTTAGTAGTTTCGAAATATTCCGCTTACCAAATGGTCCCGGCGCTATCGTCGCAAATACATCGAGAGAGAGGTTAAAAAGATCGACTGTTGCACACGTATTGTAATTTGCAATCTGTCACCATCTGTCACTTTTAAAGGGAATGGAAGCAAAATATCTAACGCCTATTACCTTATGATATCTGACAAGTATTCGCATACGTTTACGGAACAAACGATTGCTGTTTAATTTGTCTTTGCCATGAAGTTTGGATGATATATGTATACGCGTACGTGTGTATGTATTAATTGTGGAATCGTCTAAATAAATAAAATACAGTCTTCTCCGTTTAATATTGCACGAGCAATTTTTATTTGAGGCTACAAAAATGGAGCTAAAGGTATGAAGTTTGATTATTTGTCTTGCTCTAAAATTCATTGATAACGAATTAATAACACCACATGTTACATATAATTTTCTTTCTATTAATGTTCACTTTTTTATTGTATATATTATATTAAAAATACATCAGCATTAAAAATACATATCCCTGCTTTTATTCGCCAATATCGTATATTTATTTAAAAAGAAATTTCTATTTTGCAGGTAGAGAATGTAAGAATGTTAGATAAATATAGTATTCATTTACATAATCATTCCATTGGGACACTATATCTAACAGTAACACATCTTGTTTTTATTGATAGAAGTGGGAAGAAGAAGATATGGGTAATTTATATCAATTTAACAATTATTTTTTATTGCTGAGTTTGTGTGACAAGAGTAATATATTTTTTATAAAATATAATTGCAGGTATTGTATACACATATTGCTAATATAGAGAAGCAGCCATTGACTACTACAGGATCCCCATTACATATTAAATGCAAACAATTTTTTATTGTCACATTTGTTATTCCAAAGGAGAGGGATTGCCATGAAATTTATCAAACATTATTAAAATTATCCTGTCCAAGTAAGATGCAATCATATTTATTTCACTTTTGCATTAAATACCTTTTAAAAATAAAGAAAAAATTATGTATACATTTTATGCAATGTATACTTATATTTTAGAATAATTATAATTAAGGTAATGAAAGTTGTTAAAGCTTTAATTGGTTTATCTTAATATAGCAGGTATAGAAGATTTATATTGCTTCACTTATCAAGAGAATAAAGATATTCTACCTCAACACGCTGGATGGAATTTTTTCAATGTACAAAGTGAATTTCAACGGCAAGGTGTTCCAAACGAGGAATGGTCACTTTCGTATTTAAATACTAACTATGAAGTAAATACTTATTACATAATACTTTAATTTTTTATTTTATAAATTCGTATTTAAATAAATTACTTATTTTTTTCAGCTTTGTGATACTTATCCAAAGTACTTATATGTTCCTAGTACATCTACGAAAAACATTTTATTAGGTAGTGCAAAATTCAGAAGCAGAAGAAGGTTACCAGTTTTAACATATCTGTACTCAAATAAGGTTTGAATATAAGACTAAGCATAATGTTTAAATAAAATTCTTTTAATTAAAAGAAATTTTTTTTAGGCTGCTATCTGCCGCTGTAGTCAACCACTTTCAGGATTTAGTGCAAGATGTCCTGAAGATGAAGAAATAATGCATAACATATTATGTACAAATCCTAATTCACGATATATGTATGTTGTCGATACGAGACCACGGGTGAGGATACATAGGATTAAAATATATAATTTTTTTAAATTAAATATTCTTAATAATTTTTACTTTTCACTGTTTTTTTATTTTGTTGAATTAGATTAACGCTTTTGCTAATCGAGCTGCGGGAAAAGGATATGAAAATGAAAACTTTTACGACAATATTAAATTTCATTTTTTCGGAATAGAGAATATTCACGTAATGAGAACGAGTTTAAATAAACTCTTAGATTGTAAGTATAAAATATTTTTGGAATTTGTGTACTGGATAAAATATTTTCATACAATTATTAAATTTGGATATATTTAAATTTAGTGCAAAGATCAACCTCTATGAGTGCATTTATAAGCGGCCTAGAAAGCAGCGGTTGGTTAAAGCATATTCGCTCTATTCTGGAAACTGCTTGGTTTATTGCACGAGCAGTTTCGAACGGCGTAAGCGTGGTAGTCCATTGTAGCGATGGATGGGATCGCACCGCGCAAGTGTGCTCTCTGGCTGCGTTACTGTTAGATCCATTTTATAGAACAACCCAAGGCTTTCAAGTAAATAATCCAATATTTATTTGTTCAAGTTTCTGCATTAATAATTATTTCGTTAAATTTATATTTTACTTTAAAATTGTTAATATATTCTTTTTTTTTTACAGGCTTTAATAGAAAAGGACTGGCTGTCGTTTGGTCATAAATTTAGTGATCGCTGTGGCTATGTCAATAGCGATGGTAAAGAACTTGCACCAATATTTACGCAGTTTATAGACGCAACATACCAATTGCTACAGCAATATCCACATAAATTTCAATTTAATGAATATTTTCTCTTAACGTTACACGATCATGTACATAGTTGTCAGTACGGCACATTTATCGGAAATTCTGAAAAAGAACGCCAAATGTTAAGGTATTACACTTTATTTTAATATCGATTTCTCTTTTTATAATTTATATAATTTTTTTTATTTAATTCATCGTAAAATAATATGTTATAAATTATTTTAGATTATCCGAACGAACATATTCATTGTGGGGTTATTTAGCGAATAATATGAATGAATATCTAAATCCAATTTACAGCACTCGCTATAATAACGAAGAATCTATTGACATTCTTCAACCAAAATTGGCACCTCAATCTATTGTGTAATAAATATGAAACTTTTTGTTTAATTATTTATATATTTAATATTAGCCATGTAATTTAAGTAAACCATATATTATTATTACAGTCTTTGGAGAGGCTTGTACTTCAGATTTGAAAACGGAATACATCCTAGAGAAACGTGCGAAGATTTAATTCTGACGATTCACGATCACACAAGTTCTTTGGAGGATCATGTAAAGCTCTTGTTAAAAGTATGTATCACATTTTGGATAAATAATAAGACCATGTCTTAAATTTTATTTTCATGAAAAATTAATAATAATTATTTTAATGTTCAACAGCGAGTCAATTCTTTAGGGCAATTTTTAAATACGAAT